>NC_090247.1:19711376-19763161 GCF_037325665.1 Littorina saxatilis
TGTATTCTGACCCCCCCCCCCCCCCTACATTTAGTGTTATTCCCTTTGCTATTGTTTTGTCTTGTTCTGTTTTGCTTATTCTCTTACTTTAATGAATAACAAAAAAGGTTTTAAAACCCAACAACGACACCATCGATATCCTACGCATGCCGAGAACGGTAAACGAAGCAACAACAACAAAATCACGATTCTATTATTGTTTAATTGCTGCATTAACCATGTCCGTACAATTCAGTCCAGTCGCGCGCACAGCGCAAAACACTATTACTTTGTCAAGTTAGCACACAAACAAATGAAAGAACAGAAAACGCCACACGCCACACCTGGTCGACAAAAACTAATCGCAACAGATAAAAAAAATCGCACAATGGATATGGTGACAAATAGTAAATTATGCAAGAAAACACAAAAGGAAGAAAGAAGAAAAGAAAGGAAAGAAAGTCTAAGCAGCAACAAACAGTACTAAATTATGCAAAAAAAGACGCAGGAAAAAGAACTAACTCGGCGGCAAAAATTTGCAAATTTATTCGGTTGAGATGAGCCGCTATTTGTTATCCGGTGAGAGATTAGAAGGTGGAACACACAAAGGTAATACACGGACACAACGGTAGATTTCTTTGTTATCTTGGGAGGTAGACTTACTCTCTTGGGGGGGGGGGGGGGGGGATAGGCGAGGAGGGGAAAGAAAGAGGAAAATTGAGAGTAAAAAAAAGAGAGAGAGAGAGAGAGAGGAGAGAGAGAGACAGAGACAGAGAGAGTGAGTGAGTGAGAGAGAGAGAGAGAGAGAGAGAGAGAGAGAGAGAGGGGGAGAGAGAGAGAGAGAGAGAGAGAGAGAGAGAGAGAGAGAGAGAGAGAGAGAGAGAGAGAGAGAGAGAGAGAGAGAGAGAGAGAGAGCGAAAAAGAAGGGGGAGGGGCGGAGAAAAAAAAGAGAGGGGAGAAAAAGGGCCAAGAAAGAGAGAGACGGGGTGAGGGGAGAGAGAGAGAGGGGGGAGAGAGAGAGAGGGGGAGAGAGAGAGAGGGGAGAGAGAGAGAGAGAGAGAGAGAGAGAGAGAGAGAGAGAGAGAGAGAGAGAGAGAGAGAGAGAGAGAACACGAGACTGTATTGTAGGACACAAAGAAGAACTTGGCGAGAACAAAATACGAGGATTACCAACAGTCTTAATGTCTTCCCCACAGAGGTCAACAAAGTGCACTGCAACTTATGTTTTCGCCTTAATTTCTACCACAACAATCTAGTTGTTTTCTGTCAGGCAGAAAACGGAGAAAAAGCAACAAAAAACAACAACAACAAAAACAAAAAAACGAACGAACAAACAAACAAACGAACGTGCGCGCGAACAAAAAAGGAGTTAACCAAACAAACAGCAAAAGTATTTGTTCAATATCTGCTAAGTAAGTCAACATCTGATGTCGCAATAGTCCACTGTGCTTCTTAAGCTGTATGGTCTTGAACAACCCTTTCTTTCTTTATTTGGTGTTTAACGTCGTTTTCAACCATTCAAGGTTATATTGCGACGGTTGAACAACCCTATATTTCATCAAAATCATTTTGAAAATTAAACTGTGTAAGTGCATGTCACCCTTTCATGTGGTATTTCGAATTTGTCACCAGAAGAAAGCTTTCAACCCACTTGACCTTTGATAACAATCTGTTAATGAACACAGGGGCGGATCCAGGGGGGGGGGGGGGGGGGGGGCGGAAATTCTGGACCCCCCCCCCCCCCCCTAGTCTAAAAAAAAAAGAAAAAAAAATGAAAACAAAGAAAAACTGATGGCTCAGATTGCACCAGAATGCTCCATTTTCCATAATTTTTATCAAAAATGTCCCGGAGGAGCATGCCCCCGGACCCCCGTAGGAGCCGGCCTTTGTCTTCTAAGTGACGGTTTTGGAAAGTAGTTGGGTAATTTGCTTGCTCAGGTTGCACCAGATCGGTCAATTGTCCTTATTTTGATCCAAATTTGTCTTCTTGAATGTACTTTTTGAGTCACTTGAGAAAAAGTGACTCTATGTAATCGGTCAGTGTTAGTCTGTCCGGCCGGCCGGCCGGCCGTCCGGCCGGCCGTCCGGCCGGCCGTCCGTAGACACCACCTTAACGTTGGACTTTTCTCGGAAACTATCAAAGCGATCGGGCTCATATTTTGTTTAGTCGTGACCTCCAATGACCTCTACACTTTAACGATGGTTTCGTTGACCTTTGACCTTTTTCAAGGTCACAGGTCAGCGTCAAAGGAAAAATTAGACATTTTATATCTTTGACAAACTTTTCTCGGAAACTATCAAAGCGATCGGGCTCATATTTTGTTTAGTCGTGACCTCCAATGACCTCTACACTTTAACGATGGTTTCGTTGACCTTTGACCTTTTTCAAGGTCACAGGTCAGCGTCAAAGGAAAAATTAGACATTTTATATCTTTGACAAAGTTCATCGGATGTGATTGAAACTTTGTAGGATTATTCTTTACATCAAAGTATTTACATCTGTAGCCTTTTACGAACGTTATCAGAAAAACAAGGGAGATAACTAGCCTTTTCTGTTCGGCAACACACAACTTAACGTTGGGCTTTTCTCGGAAACTATAAAAGTGACCGGGCTCAAATTTTATGTGAACGTGACTCATTGTGTTGTGAATAGCAATTTCTTCCTGTCCATCTGATGCCTCATATAATATTCAGAACTGCGAAAGTGACTCGATCGAGCGTTTGCTCTTCTTGTTGGAAGGTGTATTAGGGGAAGTTTCGTGGTTCAGATTACTCCATTTTCCTTGTTTTCACCAACATTTTCCGGAGGGGGGGGGGGGGGGGGGAGGCATTCCCCGTGACGCCCTAGGAGTTTCGAGATTCGCGTCGTCGAATTGTCCCTAAAAGGAATTTGCAAATGCCCCCTAAAAAATGATGTGATCCGCCCCTGGAATACACTTGCAGCAATAAAGGATAAATGAAGAAGAAGGGAATACATGTTTGGAAAACATGTTGAAACGCCTTTTGTAGTCAAAGTGATTTTGCACTGGGTAACTAGCAAACCAGCGGTCTCCCCCTCTCCCTAAAAAAAAAGAAAAAAAAAGAAAGAAAAAAAAGCGCATTCATTCGGTCTCATGCCAAAATCGACCACGCACAATAATCTCTTGAAGCAAAGCACGGTCCGCTCAAAACGATATCATTCCAAAACCATCAAAGAACAGCTTATTCCTCAAAAACATCAAATGATCACAGTCGCCCAACCCTGTCGGCTAGAAGCGTGCGAGTGCGTTCAACCGTGACTGCGCGTGCGCGACAGCATGAGACCCCCCAGCGGTGAGGGACGGTAACTCCGATTTGTGGTTAGCCAAGGAGGAAGAGACGAGTGAAGAGTTTGAGAGAGGTCCCCTGTTGAGAGATCCTCCCTGGAAATCTTACTACTCTATTCAAGATGAATGTGTGTATGTAGCTCCGACGATGGTCTGCTCGGCTTACACCCAGACTCCGCCATATTCAAAGACATTGTTTGGTGAGTCATTCGCGGAGGAAAACCTGATGTGAAACAGAAAGGGCCAGAGACGTCTATTCACTTCACTGACAATGATGCAGTGTAGATCGCGTGTTTATCGAGTAAAAACGGAACCGCAAAAAAAAACCCCACAAAAAACAGCAACCTGCAATACAAAATACAATGTATGTCGACTGAAAACATGTCCATGCTGAACTTGAAAATGTGATATTCATTTAGGCCATTTACAAACAGCAAATTTGAAAAAATATTTTTAGATTGGGCGAAGTCGACTCAGTTCACGATGTTTGTGGCACGAAGCTCTGGCACTGAATTTTCGGGGAAAAGACTTCTCGAAGTCGACTTCACGATGTTTGTGGCACGAAGCTCTGGCACTGAATTTTCGGGGAAAAGACTTCTCGAAGTCGACTTCACGATGTTTGTGGCACGAAGCTCTGGCACTGAATTTTCGGGGAAAAGACTTCTCGAAGTCGACTTCACGATGTTTGTGGCACGAAGCTCTGGCACTGAATTTTCGGGGAAAAGACTTCTCGAAGTCGACTTCACGATGTTTGTGGCACGAAGCTCTGGCACTGAATTTTCGGGGAAAAGACTTCTCGAAGTCGACTTCACGATGTTTGTGGCACGAAGCTCTGGCACTGAATTTTCGGGGAAAAGACTTCTCGAAGTCGACTTCACGATGTTTGTGGCACGAAGCTCTGGCACTGAATTTTCGGGGAAAAGACTTCTCGAAGTCGACTTCACGATGTTTGTGGCACGAAGCTCTGGCACTGAATTTTCGGGGAAAAGACTTCTCGAAGTCGACTTCACGATGTTTGTGGCACGAAGCTCTGGCACTGAATTTTCGGGGAAAAGACTTCTCGAAGTAGACTTTGGGGCTCCATTAAGGACATCCTTTTCGGAAAGATTTGTGCTGGGAGCAAGCCTGGAAAAGGTACACTATCTAACATCAATTTGCTCTTCCAGAAAAACCCTGTGCTTCTGAACGTGGATACATCAGCTTTAGGCTCCAGGTAATTTTTTTCAAGAGTCTGTTGGAATGTTTTCACGTTGTCTCAGTACCTTGGACATTTGCACACACTTTACAAAGAAAGAAAGAAAGAGATAGAACATTATTGAACGTCAGTCGTTTGATCAATTAATTCAATGAAGGGAAGGTGAGAACATTGCGTAGCCAATAAAAAGAAACAATGTCAACGTTGTGAAGAGAGCGGAATGCCGCGGTTGGAGCGTGGGGCGTGTAACAGCTAGCACATCTATGACCACTACAACCACCACAACAATAACAGCTCAGAAAAAAACCCCACCAGAAGAATTTGACAGACAGTCGACAGACGAACAGTCAGACAGATAGATAGAGAGAGAGAGAGAGAGAGAGAGAGAGAGAGAGAGAGAGAGAGAGAGAGAGAGAGAGAGAGAGAGATTGAGAAATAGAGCGATACTAGAGATAGAGACTCACAGATCGACAGTAAGAGAGAGAGAGAGAGAGAGAGAGAGAGAGAGAGAGAGAGAGAGAGAGAGAGAGAGAGAGAGAGAGAGAGAGAGAGCGAGAGAGAGAGAGAGGGGGGGGGGGGGGAGAAAGAGAGAGAAAGAGAACACATTTAAAAAACGACCCAGCCCACAGTGTGACGGCAATGGTGGTTGACAGGCCGTCGTGGAGTGTGGAGGAAAAAAGGGCTTTTACAGAAAATTGGAAAGAAGAGAGAGGACTGAGGTAACTCATAAAAAAGTTGGACAAAAAGAAAAAGGGTGGGGACTGAACTTGAATATACTGGGACGTGAAAAGGGATAAAAGAAAAGGGTGGGGGAGGGGGTGGGGAGGGAGAGGGTGCAGAGTGAATAGCAGTGGGAGGAACAGGAGGATGCTCTGGGGGACAGAGGGAGGAGTAGCGGGAGGATCACTTCAGGACACGTGTGTCGTCCCCCCGAACAGCTGAGCAAAGCGAGTTGGAAACTAAAAGATACCTTGCTTCCCAGAAGGTGAGGTGAGGTGAGGTGAGGTGAGGTGAGGTTAGGTTAGGTTAGGTCAGGTTAGGTTGGTTTAGGTTAGGTTAGGTTAGGTTGGTTTAGGCTAGGTTAGGCTGGTTTAGGTTAGGTTAGGTTATAGGAGCAGACAAGACCTGGAAGCCACGACGTCATTCGTCTCGAAGACTAACCTGATGGTGTGACGGCGAACGCAAGAAGAAGAAGAAGAAGGTTAGGTTAGGTTAGGTTAGGTTAGGTTAGGTTAGGTTTGGTTTGGTTTGGGTTAGGTTTGGTTTGGTTAGGTTTGGTAAGATTGGTTTAGGTTTGGGTAAAGTAGGGTAAAGGAATGTAAAGTAGGATAAAGGAATGTAAAGTAGGATAAAGTAGGGTAAAGCAGGGTAAAGGAATGTAAAGTAGGGTAAAGGAATGTAAAGTAGTGCCGTTACAGGAATGTAAAGTAGGGTAAAGGAATGTAAAGCAGGGTAAAGGAATGTAAAGTAGGGTAAAGTAAAGGTAAGGTAAAGACAAGACTAGGCAAGGGAAGGAAAAAACAATTACGGTAAGGTAAGGTAGGTGAGGTGAGATGAGGTGAGGTGAGGTGAGGTGAGGTGAGGTGAAGTGAGGTGAGGTGAGGTGAGGTGAGGTGAGGTGAGGTGAGGTGTGGTGAGGTGAGGTGAGGTGAGGTGAGGTGAGGTGAGGTGAAGTGAGGTGAGGTGAGGCGAGGTGAGGTGAGGTGAGGTGAGGTGAAGTGAGGTGAGGTGAAGTGAGGTGAGGTGAGGTGAAGTGAGGTGAGGTGAGGTGAGGTGAGGTGAGGTGAGGTGAGGTGAGGTGAGGTGAGGTAAGGTAAAGGAAAGGAAGAGAAAGTCAGTTAAGGAAAGGAAAGTAAGGCAAGGTAAGGAAAGGTAAGGCACATTTATATAGTTCTTGAGTTATCTATATGACCATTCGGGTGGTTAACTCCCTTAAGAAAGCGTGGCGTTGAAATAGGATTCCCCTAAGAAATCAGTTCAGAAAAAAAAACCATTTTGCATAGAATCAAGAAACAAGAAAGGTAAGCTGTTTGAACGTTTGTTCTTGACAAAACAATACGTTACAGTCACAAATATATCGACCCGACGGTCTTGGAAGTGCACAGACAAACAATTAGCAACAAGAACTTAGCTTGATGGAATGTGCGGCCGCTTGTTGGGAAAGTCACAAGCGAATGTCACATTTTGCATAAACATTAGCCAGGCTGAAGATTCATGGTATTCTTCTTCTTCTTCTTCTTTGTTCATGGGCTGAAACTCCCACGTTCACTCATGTTTTTGCATGAGTGGGTTTTTACGTGTATGACCGTTTTTACCCCGCCATTCAGGCAGCATACGCCGATTTTTGGGGAAGCATGCTGGGTATTTTCGTGTTTCTATAACCCACCGAACTCTGACATGGATTACAGGATCTTTTCCGTGCGCACTTGGTCTTGTGCTTACGTGTACACACGACATGGTATTAATCTACATGGAAGGATGGTTTTGTGTCATGTAAAATCCTGGACGGGCCTGTGGGGAGCTACAAGATTGTTTTCAGGGGAAAAAGCTAGAGTATCTTTAAAACTCGTCCCATCTTCTGAAGCGCACACCTGAGAACATTGAAACTCTCAAGTGTATTATTTTCCTCCTTTAACGTTTCCCCTGAAATTGTTTCACCGATGCAGAACAAAAGATCGAATTAGGGGGACCATTTGCTGAGTCAGACTTCTTTGGGAATGCTGGTTGCGCAAATATATCTTAGCGCTAAGAACCATTATTATAATCACGACACCTAAAGCCTTGCATACGTAATATTTCAGGTGTTGAAATATATATTTTTTTAGCTAAACCAGTAACCATCGTATGCGCGTAAAGGCACTTTATATTAGCTGTGGTTATAGACAATATCACACATGCTATCAACAGCACATACCTATTACGCGAAATCGGCAGCGTTTTGCCGAAACTGAATGCGTAAAGGATCCTAAAATGTGTGCATTTCGCAAAAGTGACAGCCAGTCTGTTACTTTTTTTGTCACCAGAACATTGCATTAACATGACTTTACCTCCCTATTATTGTTTTTATGGTCTGTGTTGGTCTGTGTCAAGCTCCGGTAATTCACGAAAACTACCATTTTTTGCCATAACTTCAATATGAGGCTTATATCGCGCGTATTCCGTGGGTACAGTTCTAAGCGCAGGGATTTATTTTTGTATTTTAAATTTTTTTATTTTATGCAATTTATATCGCGCACATATTCAAGGCACAGGGATTTATTTATGCCGTGTGAGATGGATTTTGTTTTTACACAATACATCACGCATTCACATCGGCCAGCAGATCGCAGCCATTTCGGCGCATATCCTACTTTTCACGGCCTATTATTCCAAGTCACACGGGTATTTTGGTGGACATTTTTATCTATGCCTATACAATTTTGCCAGGAAAGACCCTTTTGTCAATCGTGGGATCTTTAACGTGCACACCCCAATGTAGTGTACACGAAGGGACCTCGGTTTTTCGTCTCATCCGAAAGACTAGCACTTGAACCCACCACCTAGGTTAGGAAAGGGGGGAGAAAATTGCTAACGCCCTGACCCAGGGTCGAACTCGCAACCTCTCGCTTCCGAGCGCAAGTGCGTTACCACTCGGCCACCCAGTAACTTGCCATAACATATCGAATATTGCTAAATTTATCCATTCGAGTATCTAGCTGTCTAAGTGTGATGATATTCAAGGCATTTGAGAACATTAAAACCAAAACGTGGCTTCCGATTTCGCAAAATGGGCAAATTGTAGTAGCATTTACGATTTCGCGTAATGGGCAGCGTTTTGCTGATTACGCGAAATGGGCAAAAATGTTGCCGATTCCGAAAATTCAGCAACTCCGTGAATTCGGCATGACATATATATCCTTCTTCCCTTGACTACTGTCTTAACTATGAACCAATATAGACCTGCAAGGTAAGAAATACAAAACCCGATTGACTGCTAACGTTCCAGAATACAGCATGATTTATTTTGTTACTGATGCAGAACAAAAGAATTAATTCGGGAGACCATTTGCGGAGTCAAAGTTCTTTGGAAATACAACTTGATTTTTGAATCTCCAAGGTAAGAGCATCCTAACGAGACAACTACCAACAATCCACAGCTTGGCTGCGTTCTGTGCCCCCCCCCCCCACCACACACCCCTTTTTAGGACCTCGCAATTTAAGACCCCCCGTTTTAAGACTTTGATTTTTCAGATTCTATGTTTATAACTTGTGTAAATTTACCTCCATTTTAAACACCCCCCCTCCCTGTTTTAAATCTGATTTTTTTTCTTCAGATTTGTTAGATATCCTAAAAGAGGGAGGGGGGAGGGGTGCGTGGGTGGTGGTGGTGGTGGGGGAGGGGGGGGGGTCCACTGAATTGAGATTTGTTTGAGATTGCAACCCATCCGACCCCGCGGTTGATTCCAACCCAGGTGGCTGAGAAGCGAATTCTTCTTCTTCTTCTTCGGCGTGTGTTGGTTTAAGCGTGTTTTTATTAATTTATTGTATACATGTTATATACAGTAACAACATTAAGAACGTTAACAAGCAGACTGCTTATGGACACGTTCTAAAACTGATAATCAATACACATTCTGATAACAAGACATGGCGAACAAGTGATAACTTCAACCCTTTTCTTTCAAAATATTTCATAATATTTTATACAAATAAAGAGAGAGAAGAGAGAGAGAGAGAGAGAGAGAGAGAGAGAGAGAGAGAGAGAGAGAGAGAGAGAGAGAGAGAGAGAGAGAGAGAGAGAGAGAGAGAGAAAGAGAGAGAGAGAGAGAGAGAGAGAGAGAGAGAGAGAGAGAGAGAGAATGCTTTGCTATAATTATCTATTGCTGTCACTGTTAATATAATATCAGCCGAAGCAATCAGATGACATAACGTAATCTTGTCCAGCAGAAAATATTTTCGTGTTCAAAGATATAGTTAAATCAGTATTTCCAAACAAAAGTGTTTTGCAATCCAGAGCGTGCGTTGGCAGACTATTGAATAAAATGGTTCTATGTTCTTTAAATTTTGGACAGTGTAACAAAAAGTGTTCAGCGTCTTCCGGGCGTACTCCACACGTGCATTCTAAATTATCAGAGAGGTGTCGGTTAACAAGGTCTTGTTGCAAATCGCTCATATTTAATCTCAACCTGCTGTGAAATACCTGTGCCTTACGCTTGCCTAAATAATAATACTGTGGAACAACAACATCTCCATTGGTCAAAAATCTTTTAAATTCACCAACTGACTGCGTTTGTCGTATATTTTCTGGAAGATTATTCCACAAAGCTGTCGTTGAAGGAAAAACTGAATGAAGATTTACATAACTCACTTCTGCATAATGGAACCTTACGTTCAAGCGGGCGTCTTCTGTGGTAAGGATTTACATCGGAAACCAAGACCGGCAGTTTGGAATATAAATATGCTGGGGTTAAACGATTTACAATTTTATAATACAGCAAGAGTTTATGACGACGTCGCCTTTCTTTCAGGGGCACAAAACCCGATTCATTATACAATTTTTGGTGGCTTGTACCACGAACTGCACCTACAATAATTCGGATTGCATCGAGATGCAAGGTCTCCAACTCGTCTGCCAAACACTTCGTACAGTTATCCCAAATAACGTCCGCGTAATCAAACAATGGTAATATCAAGGATTTGCATATAACTTCAAGCGATTTTCTGTTTAGACGATACTTGAATAAACCAAAACACGCAATTGACTTTCTACACTTAGCAATGAGACTTTTTATGTGGGAATCCCATTTACAATTACCTTGTAGGATGACGCCAAGGTGCTTGTGATTTTCAACATCAATCAAAAGTGCATCTTCAAAATACAATGGTGGAAGTAACACATTTTTTTGCCTACAAATGTCGCCTTGTGTTGTTGATCTTTTACAGCTTCTGATGTCAGCATGATTCGGAGCTTCTGATGTCAGCATGATTCGGAGCTTCTTGCCAAGGTTCTAATACGTGTCCTCCAGTTAACATCAAACGATTAAACATATACCTGTTTTCAACACAACTGCGGACCACCCGTCATTCGAACACATTTTTTCCTGATGTTTCACTTTCCGTCAGAAAGCATTCTCGATTTCTCGTATCATAATATCCCGCTTAAGTCATTTTAAAACGTTTAATCATCCATTTCAAGGACACTAATAACTCATCCAACCACTGAGCTGAGTACACCACATTCTTGACGTTTTTATGATTCCCTCTAAGCTGCACGACTGCGCGAAATAAAGACAAACAGATTCCTCAACTCCAGGGAGAGAGTTTCCACGACAAAGGGGTTTATTACACGCTCGCCGTGAGCCAACTAGTACGGAAATCAGATAAGTATGGGGCACCCACCACCCATTTTTCCTCCACACTGTCACAGGTAAGAACATAACACCTGCGAAGAATATGTGAAGCATATTGTGTCTAACGTTGCAGAAAACGTGGCTGTGCAGACAGTTATAGTCAAGCAGAAACCGTCTTCAGACCGTTTCGTGTTTTCCTTAAATTGGAATTGGGTCATGAACTCTTAAAATGTCTGAATGAAATTAAGTTTTGGAAAAAAAAATCTGCGCTTTTATGCTAAAATGCAGAGATTTTGTCTTTTTTTTTCTCGTTTTCTTCCTTTCTTTCTATTATTTTCATTATCGTCGTTTCTTTCATCTTCATAATCATCCATTATTATTATGGACTTAACATTTTTTTCACAAAAAAAGAAGAAAAAAACCCAAGCAATGGTTACTAATTATAACTTTTTATTTTTGACAAAGTGTTTAATTTCTATGAGTGTTTCATTTTGTCAAAAATTATTAACTCTCTTGGTTAGCCTTTATTGTGGATATTGGAACGGTAACAACCGATCTGTTTCTGATTTTATTTTATTTTATGTTCAATGTTGATCGTTACTGCTTTTTTTTAAATTTAAAGAACCCATCCTTTTCCCAGCTTTGTTGTCTGTTGTATTCATTAATCTCCGCTTTCTTGTTACACCCCCGGTATAGGGGTGTGTATAGGTTTCGGTCGATGTGTTTGTGTGTTTGTGTGTTTGTGTTCGCATATAGATCTCAAGAATGAACGGACCGATCGTCACCAAACTTGGTGAACAGGTTCTATACATTCCTGAGACGGTCCTTACAAAAATTGGGACCAGTCAAACACACGGTTAGGGAGTTATTGGTGGATTAAAATTATACAAGGACTTATAGAGGGACATCTTAATCAGGATTGCCTTTCACGCCTGGTGGCGTGTAGGGCAGCGACAAAGACATCTTAATGGTCAAAGGGAAATAACCATTCTCACTCAGTCACTGCCACCAACTGAGAAGGTTTTTTTCCCTTTGACGGGGGTGTTTTTCCTACCTCGGAGGAATTTCTTGTTTATTATATTTTTTCACACACTATGTGTGTGTGTGTGTGTGTGTGTGTGTGTGTGTGTGTGTGTGTGTGTGTATGTGTGTGTGTGTTCATTTTTTAAAAGTTCTTTTTAAAGAAACCTGCATTTATGGTTTGGGTTTTAAATCGAGTCACGTTGCCTTACCTTTTCTGACGGTGATACAAACCTCAGTCTGATAGAAGAGCAGCCCCTTTCTGTAAAAAAAAGGACTAAGCAATACAAAAACGAAGATTTTTTTTAATAATACTGCTGATTGATTTTTGTTGGAAATAAGAACAGAAAAAGAAAAAGAACAACAGTTTTTTTTTCTCTTCCGCTTAAAAGTATTGAGTTAATTTATTTCAACAAACTCCCCTTACCGCACCGTACCAATCGGGCGTTTCCATATTTCGCGTGGTGACCTGGGAGGACCCTCTGTGGTTGTTGGGATCTTGTGCTTTCTGGAATCCGGTTAAACGTCACTGGAATGACGTTCGAAGGACAATATAGTTTTTTGGGGTCTAGTATCTCTTCTCCTATTTCTATTTTCCTTTTTTCTAATCAGATATTTCTGTCTTTTTGTCTGTCGTTCCGTTGACCTCAGCTGCTGTTGTTTTATTTTTTTCTTCTGTCTGTCTTCATCCCTTTATATTTCCAGATTATTTTCATTCCGCCTTTCTCTCTCTCTCTCTCTCTGTCTCTGTCTCTCTCTCTCTTTCTGTCAATGCCAAGACTTTTAAAGACAGATATTTCTCATCTATAGATATATATACGACTTGTGTGTGTGTGTGCGTGTGTGTGTGTGTGTGTGTGTGTGTGTGTGTGTGTGTCTGTCTGTCTTTCTTCGCGATGCACGGCCAAAGTTCTCGATGGATCTGCTTCAAATTTGGTGGGCATACTCAGGTAGACCCCGGACACAATCTGCTCGATGAAAATTTTCAACACGTGCTCTCAGCGCGCAGCGCTGAACCAATTTTTGGTTTTTCTGTACATCCATTCCCAGTAACTCTTCCTTATCTTCTCCACTGTTTTGCGCGTTTATCTCCCTTCCTTCGTGTGGCGTCAATCGCGTACGGTGCGCCCGGCGAAGCGGGTATTCATCTAGTTCCTTATACATGGCACATTTCGTTCTCACTTGGCCTGTACATGTTTATATTGTTGATGCCTTATTTGTACCTTTTACACGTTTCAGTAGATAAATGTACCTAATTAATTTCATAACATGACTTATGTAACGATGCTACATTGCTATTACTTGCAACGTAGTTGCTTCATTGACTCCTCAGTTTCACGGATTTTTTCTTCCCTCGAAGTTTCACGTTTTTTGTTGCTTGAAACAGTTTTCATTATACCCTTGACAATAATATGTCATGTTCGTTTGTATGTATATTGCTGTTTGTTTGTTTAGTCTGTTAATCGTTTGCTTGTTTGTCGTTTGTTTTTATTACTTCTTTAATTGATATTCCAACATTTTTAAAACGTATTATCATTATATTAAACCCTCCCATGGGCGAGGGCTGGATGTAAAAAAAACCCACCTGTTTTCTTATGCCATTACCCTCGTTAATAAAGAATTTGTCATTGTCATTGTCTCTCTCTCTCTCTCTCTCTCTCTCTCTCTCTCTCTCTCTCTCTCTCTCTCTCTCTCTCTCTCTCTCTCTCTTTATCCTACATACGTGCACGAGAGAGACACTCGTGAGATAATAATCGTTCAAATCACACGTATGTATATCATGTAAATGAGGTCATGTCAAGCAAGTCTGGCAGGGACGTGTTTTTTCACTGCTTATGATGCCAAAGTCACCGAGACAAACGTCATTATAGAAAAACAAAATTGCGCTCGCTAATTACCCTCGATGAATATTTAGAACTAACACGTCACGCCACACTTTCAGAGTGACGTTTCTTTACTTTGACGGAATAGATTGCACGAGGCACAAGAGAGAGGGGCGGATTGAGACAAATTTTTCAGCCGTTACCGCCTTATGTTGTACTGTCATGCAGGAACACCACTATGAGCTTCTAGCTTGTTGCTGTTTCTGTGAACTTTGTATACATGTCATGATTGTAACCTTTGTTAAAATAAACTTATGTTTAAACCAGAGGGGCGGATTAGAAGTGATCGAGGTTCCAAAACAAGAGTCTTCAATTTAGCTGCCTCGACTGCAGGACATTTTCAGTAAAATACACGTAAGTATAAAATGTTATGAAATATTTTGAAAGAAAAGGGTTGAAGTTATCACTTGTTCGCCATGTCTTGTTATCAGAATGTGAATTGATTATCAGTTTTAGAACGTGTCCATAAGCAGTCTGCTTGTTAACGTTCTTAATGTTGTTACTGTTTATAACGTGTATACAAGAAATTAATAAAAACACGCTTAAACCAAGTACAGTATGTAGGAGAAACAGAATACTACATGGCTTGCTGTTTCGTACCAGATTTACACTCGTTGCTTTTTCAAATAGTGAACAGCTCGCTTTTGCTCGCAGTTCAATATTTAAAAAAACAACTCGTGTAAATCTGGTACGACACAGCAAGCCATGTAGTATTCTCTATATCTCTGGTAACACACATGCCGCTGATCTAAATCTGTTTTTATGAGAGAAAAATCGCAAAAAAGAAGAACAAGTCGCGTAAGGCGAAAATACAACATTTAGTCAAGTAGCTGTCGAACTCACAGAATGAAACTGAACGCAATGCCATTTTTCAGCAAGACCGTATACTCGTAGCATCGTCAGTCCACCGCTCATGGCAAAGGCAGTGAAATTGACAAGAAGAGCGGGGTAGCAGTTGCGCTAAGAAGGATAGCACGCTTTTCTGTACCTCTCTTTGTTTTAACTTTCTGAGCGTGTTTTTAATCCAAACATATCATATCTATATGTTTTTGGAATCAGGAACCGACAAGGAATAAGATGAAAGTGTTTTTAAATTGATTTCGACAATTTAATTTTGATAATAATTTTTATATATTTAATTTTCAGAGCTTGTTTTTAATCCAAATATAACATATTTATATGTTTTTGGAATCAGAAAAGGATGGAGAATAAGATAAACGTAAATTTGGATCGTTTTATAAAATTGTTTTTTTTTTTTTACAATTTTCAGATTTTTAATGACCAAAGTCATTAATTAATTTTTAAGCCACCATGCTAAAATGCAATACCGAAGTCCAGGCTTCGTCGAAGATTACTTGACCAAAATTTCAACCAATTTGGTTGAAAAATGAGGGCGTGACAGTGCCGCCTCAACTTTCACGAAAAGCCGGATATGACGTCATCAAAGACATTTATCAAAAAAATGAAAAAAACTTTCGGGGATTTCATACCCAGGAACTCTCATGTCAAATTTCATAAAGATCGGTCCAGTAGTTTAGTCTGAATCGCTCTACACACACACACACACACACACACACACACACACACACACACACACACACACACACACAGACACACACACGCACATACACCACGACTCTCGTCTCGATTCCCCCTTCTACGTTAAAACATTTAGTCAAAACTTGACTAAATGTAAAAAAAAGATGACGTGGACACAACCTCAGGTAAATAAAAGAGGTAAAAATACCCATCTACTGCAACAAAACTTCACGGGGGCCTTTTTACATTTAGTCAAGTTTTGACTAAATGTTTTAACATCGAGGGGGAATCGAAACGAGGGTCGTGGTGTATGTGTGTGTGTGCGTGTGTGCGTGCGTGTGTGCGTGCGTGTGTGCGTGCGTGTAGAGCGATTCAGACCAAACTACTGGACCGATCTTTATGAAATTTGACATGAGAGTTCCTGGGTATGATATCCCCGAAAGTTTTTTTCATTTTTTTGATAAATGTCTTTGATGACGTCATATCCGACTTTTCGTGAAAGTTGAGGCGGCACTGTCACGCTCTCATTTTTCAACCAAATTGGTTGAAATTTTGGTCAAGTAGTCTTCGACGAAGCCCGGACTTCGGTATTGCATTTCAGCTTGGTGGCTTAAAAATTAATTAATGACTTTGGTCATTAAAAATCGGAAAATTGTAAAAATATTTATATTTTTCTAAAACGATCCAAATTTACGTTCATCTTATTCTCCATCATTTGCTGATTCCAAAAACATATAAATATGTTATATTCGGATTAAAAACAAGCTCTGAAAATTAAATATATAAAAATTATTATCAAAATTAAATTTTTCAAATCAATTTAAAAACACTTTCATCTTATTCCTTGTCGGTTCCTGATTCCAAAAAACATATAGATATGATATGTTTGGATTAAAAACACGCTCAGAAAGTTAAAACAAAGAGAGGTACAGAAAAGCGTGCTATCCTTCTCAGCGCAAGTACTACCCCGCTCTTCCTGTCAATTTCACTGCCTTTGCCGTGCGCGGTGGACTGACGATGATACGAGTATACGGTCTTGCTGCGTTGCATTGCGTTCAGTTTCATTCTGTGAGTTCGACAGCTACTTGACTGAATGTTGTATTTTCGCCTTACGCGACTTGTTTCTTAATACCTACCTTATGAAAATAGAACGAAAACCCACACAGCGCTAAGAGCATAGTTAAATTTGTGAAGCGGCGCTATATAAGCTATCTTTATCATTATTATTATTATTATTATTATACATAAATCATTAATTTGCTCGTAAAAATAATTTTTTTTAAAAGGTGTGCTGTTTTGGTTCAGTGTTCCCATAAATAAAATGCTTTTAACTCGTGGAACAACGTTTGAATACGATTTGTGTGTATCCGCTTGATGCCGGTTTGAGGGAAATATTTCGCATAAGCATGTTATTCAAACTGCAGATCGACAATACCCAAGCCATTATAGTCTTCATGTAACCAATCAGTGTGAGTCAGTCTTTGCTAATTCGATATTGATAAATTTCGTCGACATTAATTATTCATTTCCAAACCAGTACACCCTTTATATTCTATGATAATATTTGTTCCGTTCCGACGTTAGCAGGTAGAGAAGGTACACGTACTTTGCATAGCATTGCGTCGCGCGGCGAACTACATTATATTCCTTCCTGCTAACTCCCCGACAGCTCAGTGGGTACCCCTCCCCCGAAATCCGCCCCTCTCTCTCGCTCCTCATTTGCATACAGGTGCGCGTGCTATTGGCAAACTCTCTTCCACAAGATATGTTGCAGTAATATTAATTTTTGTTTATACTGTCGCGCTATTTTTCGCTCCAAACCTTCCCTGGATAAGCTAGTCTCGGGGCGAACTTACCAGACATGGCCGCGGGGACAGACACGTTCTTGAGTTCGCGCATGCGTACTAAAACTAGCGCGTGCGGGACTCGTGCCGGGGATTGAAGCGGTGGCTTTTATGCGGTTGTATATCAGAATGAGCTGACAAATGAATGGGGAGTGTTATTTCAAGTGCTTACCCTGGACTGTCGCCTTTTGTTCGTCCTCTCCTCGTGTGAAAATGAAATGCTTATTTCCTCCATTGCGCCACCGTGGCAGGAGGGGAAAACAAACATGTGGGTTTTGTCAGTTCGTGTGCGTGACATATTCTAATTCCTATATAGTTTTTAAATCAATGAATGGGGTATGTTTGTTCTGTTTCATCAGGTGGTTTGGACTACACCAAACGCAGGTGTAGGTTCCTTTGTGCACACTGAAAAAGGTGCGGTGTGATATTTCACTACACACCGTCAGTTGAAGGCAGTTAGTTGGACGGCTTGTCAAATTGGTCGACCCTTCATGGAAAGCTAATCAAGGCAATAATAAAACAATATAGCTATTCTGATGAACACGTGGGGGAATTTGGGGGCTGTGATTGGATGGTCTCTTCCGATCATCAAAGCATAATGCTACGGAAGTCGGCCATTTTCCTCAATATCCAAAAGCATATTGTCAATAACAAAGACTAATGGTTCCGGTTTCTTCCACGTGTATAAAGTACACGCATACCTCGCTAGGTTTGTTTCTGTGACTAGTCGACAGACGATGCCATTTGCTTTGTGTGTGTTTTTGTTGTTGCTTACTGTACATGACATACATTACGTGTAAAATCCAGTTCTTTAACAGGCAACAAACCTTGCAAATTTCCAGAAGCTGCAATCTGAAGCGACCTAGATCTCTGATTCTAGCAGACGATCTCTACAATGTTTAACACAAAATCAGCAAACTCTCCTGTCACATAGAACGTCCATTGTATAGTGCAATGTTGAAATAAAGTTACCGGTCTGAAACATTTAGTCGTTTCTTCTGAGACAATCCTTGTTCTCTTATCATCTACAGATTTACCGCAGTCTTCACCACGCGAATTCCCAACAGAAGTCAGACTTTCGAACATACAATATACGTAGGCAAGCATGATACGTCATGACGTCATATGATTCCTAGCATATTGACGTAATGCTAAACATCCGGTTATCCCGAGTTTTCTCCGTAATACATGTCCGTGGGTTTTTCAATGTTCGGTTATTTCCGTGGCTTCATGCGGAAAGGGAACCGTCGTCTGCAATCAACGACATGGACCATTCTGGTACTTGTTGCTGACAAAAACATGATTTTAACCCAGAATTTAATGTCAGAATAGCTATATAAACGCTATTGTGTTTTCATATTGTGTTAGCAATAGGGTCCGATATTTAGACTCGAACAAGTATAATGCGACTCGTCTTCGACTCGTCGGCATTATACTTGTTTCGTCTAAATATCGGGCCCTATAATGCTACGCTGAAAACACAATAGCTGTTACTATTGTAAAAAAAGAATCGCCCCCCCCTCCCCCTCTTTTCTCTTGTTTCAAACCACATAAATAAACTTTGCAAAAACAGTGGTGTTTTTTTGCGATTACTCGGAATTGGACCGGTGTAACACGACATTTTTACTCCACGAAAAATTTACT
Source organism: Littorina saxatilis (assembly GCF_037325665.1). NCBI lineage: Eukaryota > Metazoa > Mollusca > Gastropoda > Littorinimorpha > Littorinidae > Littorina > Littorina saxatilis. Next base: position 19,730,115 of record NC_090247.1, read on the forward strand.
CCGGAGTAAATATTTCGTACGAAATTCTTACTCCGAGTACACTTTTCGTACGAGAAAAGAACTCCCCAAGGCACGAAAAAAGTACTCCCTCCACGAAATTTTTACTCCCCATTTTTTTTACTTCCAGTAAAAATCTCGTACGCAAAAATGGGATGCGGGCGAAGGGATAATGCCAATAAGTGATCTCGCGCACACGAATGTCGCGCTACCCTCCTTCCACCCCTTCCACCACCAAGACTAACAGGGGACAAGGGAGTAAACATTTCGTACACCTAGGCCTGGCATGGGAAGTTAAACTGATTGCTCGTGTTGGGGTGAAGTAATTTATTCGTTATTTATTCGTCAGGGGAGTAACATTTTTGTACGAAATGTTTACTCGGAACTCACCTGTCTTGGGGAGTAATTTTCTCGTGCAATGGGGAAGTGCTTTTTTCGTAAAGGGAGTAACTTTTTCGTACGAAATGTTTACTCCAGAGTAAAAATATCGTGGGAGTAATTTTCTCGTGTTACACTGACCGGCTTAATTTGGGGAACAAGGCCGATACACGGGTGTAACGAGTTATGCTGATTGTAGATGAACATTTTAAACGAAGACTAACAACTAAGACTAAATTGCCTCGTCTTCCCAGCGTGTTTTTTGGAAAATGTGCTCAGATATGTTTATTATCTGTATCATAAATGTGTGCCTGTCTGTCTACATAAAAGACCGGCACGGTTGGCCTAGTGGTAAGGCGTCCGCCCCGTGATCGGGAGGTCGTGGGTTCGAACCCGGGCCGGGTCATACCTAAGACTTAAAATTGGCAATCTAGTGGCTGCTCCGCCTGGCGTCTGGCATTATGGGGTTAGTGCTAGGACTGGTTGGTCCGGTGTCAGAATAATGTGACTGGGTGAGACATGAAGCCTGTGCTGCGACTTCTGTCTAGTGTGTGGCGCACGTTAAATGTCAAAGCAGCAGCCCTTCGTCCCGTCCCCTCCCTCCCCCTCCTTCTCCGGCTCCCCCTCACGTGCTTTCAGCCTGTCACTCAAAACCACGTCAAGCGACTCATCACCAAGACGGCCATCAAGACCTGCGAGCTAGACCCCCTGCCAGGCTTCCTCTTCAACAAGTGTCTGGACAAGCTCCTGCCGTCTATAACAGATATCATCAACATCTCCCTGGCCACAGGCGTCTTTCCCGAATGCTTCAAGTCTGCCGTTGTCCGCCCACTCATCAAGAAACCCGGCCTTGACGTCAACGAGTTGAAGAACTACCGTCCTGTGTCCAACATGCCCTTCCTCTCCAAGCTTCTGGAGCGAATCATCTTGGAGCAGTTGAGCGCCCACTTGTCTCGGAACTCGCTGATGCCAGTGTACCAGTCAGCGTACCGCCCTCACCACAGCACTGAGACGGCGCTCCTGCGAATCACAACGGACCTCCTGAACGCAACAGATAGCGGTCTCGTCTCTGCCCTTGTGCTGCTGGACCTTTCCGCGGCCTTCGACACGATCGACCATCAGCTACTCGTCGATCGCCTCAGTTCCACGTTCGGCATTCACGACACCGCCCTCTCTTGGTTCCGGAACTACCTCCAGAACCGCTCTCAGACTGTCACCACTGATTCGTTCTCTTCTCAGCCTGTCCCTGTCCGCCTCGGCCCTCTCCTTTTCACCCTGTACACCCAACCCCTCTCCCTAGTCATCGAACGCCACGGCTTGAACTACAACTCCTTTGCCGATGACACGCAGCTCCAGAGCAGCACCAAGCCGGAGGACGTTGACCATCTCCTGGGATCCATCTCCAGTTGTTTCACTGACATCAAGAACTGGATGACTGAGAACAAGTTGAAGCTGAACAGTGAGAAGACGGAGGCCCTTCTCGTTGGAACACGACAGAAGATTGCTTCCCTCACTGTGACCGACCTCCAGCTGGATGACGCGACTGTTCCATTCTCCCCTGCTGTCAAGAGCCTTGGCGTCTTTCTCGACTCCACTCTCTCCATGCAGACACACATCTCCTTCGTCATCAAGACCTGCTTTTTCCACCTACAACGCATCACCTCCATCCGTCACTACCTCACCCACGACGCCTGTGTCAAGCTGGTTGTCTCCCTCATCTTCAGTCGCCTGGACTACTGCAACTCCCTTCTGGCTGGCCTCCCCGCCTCATCCATTCATGGCCTACAACGAGTCCAGAACGCTGCTGCCAGGCTGACGTTGAGGAAGACGAAGCGAGACCACATCACCCCCCTACTTCGCTCCTTGCACTGGCTCCCTGTCAACACCCGAATCTCCTACAAACTGTCCACTCTGGTCTACAAGTGTCTCAACGACTCTGCTCCCGAGTACCTTCAATCCTCCCTGGACCTGTACACCCAGCCCTCCGACCGTCCCCTTCGTTCTGCTGCTGACCCACTCCGCCTTCACATCCCTCGCTCGAAACTCGCATCTGCTGGTCAGCGTGCATTCCCCTCCGCGGGCCCCTCCGTCTGGAACTCCCTGCCGCTTGAGCTTCGCCAGAGCCCCTCTCTTGACGCGTTCAAGAGTAGGTTGAAGACTCAGTTCTTCCCGTAGCTGGCTGCGACTTTCATGTTCGACGTGATGTGTTGTGCCCCAAAAGACATTCTTGTGCTGTGCTCTGTGAGAGGTGTTTTCTTTGTGTTTAATATTATTTTGTTTGGACCTAGCTATTGATGTGTACATTGTTGTTTAAACAGTTGTTTGTTGTATGTTTATCAGGGTTTGCTAGTGTGTGATAGGGTTCGTGTCCGTCTGTAGATGTTAGTTTCTTTGTTTTTCCTGTGTTGACAACTCTTCGACAAGCGCTTAGAACTGTACCCACGGAATACGCGCTATATAAGCTTCATATTGATTGATTGATTGATTGGCCCTTCGTGGTCGGCTGGGCGTTAAGCAAACAAACAAACAAACAAACTACATAAAAGACCTCTGGGTCGAAGTACAGATGACTAAAGTTTTCTTTTGTCATAAGTTGAACGTTCCAATGACATACCATTCTTCGTTTTTTTGAAGACTAAAAACAACAAACTTTACATACATCAAACTCAAAACAAGTTAACAACAACAACAAAAAAGAAAAAAAAAGCAAGAATCAAAAAACGAGAATTTTGATTCTGAATTTTGGAACGTTAGCAGTCTTTCTGTTTTTGGATGTTAACAAAAGCTAGCAAAGCGATGTCTGAATCTTTGATGTATTTTCCGTGGTGGACACGGGCGCCACTGATCAGCGAAAAACAAACAGAAAGAACTACTAGAGCCAGGTTGTGAAAGCTGATGCTGCGTTTTCAATGGAGAGAACTATGCCAACCTCTATTCAGATAGGTTATAACAGAATGGGTATAGGGAGGAGAGAGGTTAAAAATTGTGATCGACAAAATCAACAACATTTAACTTTAAGCTTTTTACATTAGGACGTCTACAGCTTGGGGCCAGACCGGAGTTACATGTCTTTGAAACCTGAGCCGGGCCTTTCAGACTGTAGACATATTCAGAGTTGGATCTTCGGCGCATGAACAGGAGATTACACAAACCCGGACAAACTTTTGTCCTGCCTTTTGACATACCTCCTAATACAGTCATAAAGCGGACATAGATTGATGTTTGAGTGATCGACAAGAAGAAGAAGAAGAATTGATGTTTGCTAATCTACCCACCCACCCACACAGAAACGCAAACACACATACACAGACTCACACACACACACACACATACACAAGCGCAGGCACGCACGCACGCACGCACTCACGCACGCACGCACGCACGCACACACGCACATACACACACACACACACACACACACACAGGCACATCAGTGCACACAACGACAGAACTAGAAACATACACACGTGCACACACATGCACGAACGCGCGTACAACCACCCCCCCCTTTCTTCATCCCACACACACTCGGAACGCCCTATCAAACTTTGAACGACATTATTTCCAAAATAGTCACCCCTTCTTTTGAACTGCAGCATATCATCAGATCTTTTTCTGTGCCAAGCAAGAACATAGACCTGGTGGCCCTGAAGAAGAAAGGAATAATCCCATTCCCACTTGGGCGAAGACGAAGCTCTGGCTATCTTTCACTCCATCAATCCCCTATTTTGCTCCGAATCATCAGAAGAGCATAAAGTTTAAACCCCGTATCCACCCGACACAACAGATCGCAAACAATCAAAGGACACTCGTCGCGTGGACGCAAATTGCTGAAGTTTTTTTTTTTTACCCCATCCCGGCACATTCCTAAACGGTTCAGTCTTGAAACTTGAAAGGGCGATCACTGCACTGATCTTGCTGACTTTATAGCATGTGGCGAAGTTTTTCACGAATGTGTGTAAAACTGACGGGTCATAACAGATAGAAGATAGCAAGGTGAACGGAGGGATAATTACACCTAATGCAGGTCTGAAATGGCTTCTGGTGAACTTTCCTTGACAATGATATCAAAGGTGACTGCACGACCGAGGAGTCAGTCTGTCTCAGTGCCTGTGCTTTACTTTACAGTCTGTTGAGGGGTAGGATGTGGGGGGGGGAGACTTGCGACGTCAGCCGGCCTTGTTTATCTCACATAAACTCCATACTGACTACTCCCCCCCCCCCCCCCCGACTCCCATTTCAAAGTACTGATCATGAACGCACTTTGGACCCCTCATTCTACTCCTGGAGTCTTATTCATGATGAAAAATGGTATTTTTGACTTAAAATCAGTGTCTTCATCGGGTGGAGGGGGAAGCTGCAGGAGAAGCTGTTTGGTGACCTGGTGGCCCTGAAGAAGACGGCGGAATTCATGCGTACCACAGGAGTGGATGTCTACAAGGAGCCAAGGAGAAGAAGATTGAATTTTGTTTGTTTGTTTGTTTGTTTGTTAGCTTTACGCCCAGCCGACCACGAAGGGCCATATCAGGGCGGTGCTGCTTTGACATATAACGTGCGCCACACACAAGACAGAAGTCGCAGCACAGGCTTCATGTCTCACCCAGTCACATTATTCTGACACCGGACCAACCAGTCCTAGCACTTACCCCATAATGCCAGACGCCAGGCGGAGCAGCCACTAGATTGCCAATTTTAAAGTCTTAGGTATGACCCGGCCGGGGTTCGAACCCACGACCTCCCGATCACGGGGCGGACGCCTTACCACTAGGCCAACCGTGCCGGTTTAGAAGATTGAATGCATTATCTTTGTCTAATGTCTTATGTTTGTGTACCTCACTATTCACAAATATATTTTTGTTTTAGTTGGATCAGTATGAGCAATGACGCATGGTTGACAGGAAGCTGGATAGGTTACTGCTTGACGGCGATAATCATGACGTTTCATCTGATTTTGATAAGAAATAAAGAACAACGATGGCGTGACTGATTTTTACATTTAGTCAAGTTTTGACTAAATGTTTTAACGTAGAGGGGGGAATCGAGACGAGGGTCGTGGTGTATGTGTGTGTGTGTGTGTGTGTGTCTGTCTGTCTGTCTCTGTGTGTGTGTAGAGCGATTCAGACTAAACTACTGGACCGATCTTTATGAAATTTGACATGAGAGTTCCTGGGTATGATATCCTCAGACATTTTTTTCATTTTTTTGATAAATGTCTTTGATGACGTCATATCCGGCTTTTCGTGAAAGTTGAGGCGGCACTGTCACGCTCTCATTTTTCAACCAAATTGGTTGAAATTTTGGTCAAGTAATCTCCGACGAAGCGCGGACTTCGGTATTGCATTTCAGCTTGGTGGCTTAAAAATTAATTAATGACTTTGGTCATTAAAAATCTGAAAATTGTAAAAAAAACTTTTTTTTTTATAAAACGATCCAAATTTACGTTCATCTTATTCTCCATCATTTTCTGATTCCAAAAACATATAAATATGTTGTATTTGGATTAAAAACAAGCTCTGAAAATTAAAAATATAAAAATTATGATCAAAATTAAATTTTCGAAATCAATTTAAAAACACTTTCATCTTATTCCTTGTCGGTTCCTGATTCCAAAAACATATAGATATGATATGTTTGGATTAAAAACACGCTCAGAAAGTTAAAACAAAGAGAGGTACAGAAAAGCGTGCTATCCTTCTCAGCGCAACTACTACCCCGCTCTTCTTGTCAATTTCACTGCCTTTGCCATGAGCGGTGGACTGACGATGCTACGAGTATTGCTGCGTTGCATTGCGTTCAGTTTCATTCTGTGAGTTCGACAGCTACTTGACTAAATGTTGTATTTTCGCCTTACGCGACTTGTTCATTTCTCTCATACCCTCCCATTCCACCTCCTACTCATGAAATATTACCCATTAACATCGCTATTTACGCCGTACTTCTGATAAGGATGCAGGCAATGATGGCAATGATGGTGACAACACAGCTTCAAAATTAGTCTGAATATTGGCAATCACATTGACAATCTCGTTATCAGAGAAGTCAAGTTAATTTTGCCGCCGTTTGACTCAAATCAGTCATCATAGTCAAGTTAGTTTCGCCATCACTTAACTCATTAGAGTTCAGCTTTCACATTAGACCATCTTCCGGAAGTGCGACCACATAGGGTAAACTGTCCTAATAATAACACAGAGATACGTCACCGTTTTCTCCACCCACAACCCCCCACTGCTGTGGTCAATTCGCTATCACTCGGACACCACAAGAAGTCAAACTTTGCTCGCTACTGGAATCCCAATGGTCGTCTTTTGATGCATTGTCCGCAGCGTGCCGACACACCTCTGTTCCATTGACATCTCCCCGTGTTCCTGTTGGATCATTATCAGCCGGCTTGGTGTGATTAGTGGTCACAATGGGTCGTGAGGCGGAGGGCGGTCCTTGGCTTGACCGTTGCGTGCAGAGAGTAGGGGGGAGCAGTCGCTGAGTTACAGAGGAACCCGCCTTTGAAAACCTCCACAAATCCGAGTAAAATCAGGTCTTTGAAAGGAGTAGGCCTAATAATCCAATAACAAATAGACTTCCAACGTTTCAAAATTCCGAATTTTGAAAAATTCTGGTCTGTCTCGCTTGTGTTTTCGGAACAAGCTTCTGGACATTTGTCACTCAGACAATGTTTATTTTCTGTATTATAAGTGTTTGTCTGCCTGTCCATTTAAAAGACCGCTGGGTCGAAGATCAGTGAGCGTAACGTTTTGTTTTGTCACAATTAAACGTTCCTGTAACATCCCCCGCGGGTTAGGGGGAAGAATTTACCCGATGCTCCCCAGCATGTCGTAAGAGGCGACCAACGGATTCTGTTTCTCTTTTTACCCTTGTTAAGTGTTTCTTGTATAGAATATAGTCAATTTTTGTAAAGATTTTAGTCAAGCAGTACGTAAGAAATGTTAAGTCCTTTGTACTGGAAACTTGCATTCTCCCAGTAAGGTAATACATTGTACTACGTTGCAAGCCACTGGAGCAAATTTTTGATTAGTGCTTTTGTGAACAAGAAACAATTGACAAGTGGCTCTATCCCATCTCCCCCCTTAACCCGTCGCGATATAACCTTCGTGGTTGAAAACGACGTTAAACACCAAATAAAGAAAGAAAGAAAGTTCCTGTAACATACCTTGCTTGGTTTTTTTTAAGTCTTAAAGAGGAGTGAGTCGTGAAATAGAGGTAAATTTACAGAGGACATGGACATGTATTCTGAATAAGTAAATCCTAAAAAGGGGGGAATTATAAATTTGGGGGCCTTAAAACGGGGTTCCACTGTTTATCGACTAGATGCCAATGAACTAGGTGGGAGAATTCCGTGTCTCTTCCCATCGGGGAGCGGTTATTGTGAGCCGGGTGAACGATGGCGCTGATGACAAAGAGAAGGCTGTCTTTGGGAGAGAAATATGTCCGCTCGTTGTGGAATAATAAGCATCGATAACTGTCTCCGTCGCGATATAACCTTCGTGGTTGAAAACGACGTTAAACACCAAATAAAGAAAGAAAGAAAGATAACTGTCTCGGCATTTTGAGAATGAGATGTGGTCGTTGGCTTCCTGTGTGCCGCCGTGAATCAGGGTAATAAATAGACTGGTTTGAACTGACAGTTTCAACCTAAAGTGTTTACAGATTGCGTGAACTATGATGAACTGTTCCAAGGCACCGGAGGTGGGTGGACGTAGGAAGGGTAGGGTGGTGGTGTTGGGGGTGGAGGGGGCGGAGATTGAGTGCAGGGGGGGGGGAGGGGGCGGGGGGCGGATATTGAGTGTGTGTGTGTTTGTGTGTGTGTGTGTGTGGGGGAGGGGGAAATGAGTATATGTGTGTGGGGGGGGGGAGGGGGAGAGATTGAGAGGGGCTGGGGGTTGCGTGTCGTGAATCAAGGTAATGAACTGTCTCTGGTTTTGAAGAGAACCACGCGCATTCGTTTACAGATTGTCTCAACAATAACAAAGTGTCCCAAGAGGAGGAGTAAAAGTTGCAGAGGAGGGGAGGGTTGGAGGTTGGGTGGGGGCCTTACTGGTTGCGTGACCTATGAAAATGAAGTGTCGACTGACCGCTGTGGTCACTGAAAAGACATCAGCTGAGGGCGTTCTGCGCAGCGTGAGGGCTCCGTTGTGACCAGGCCAGACCCAGAAAACGGCGCAACGGTCATATGCAGGTACGACAGAAAATATTCTCCGTCACTGATGTGAAGGAAATCACGAATACAGTGGTCGCCGCTTAATAAAGCCACTTCTGGACCGACGAAAAATGGCTTTAATAAGCGGCGGATTTATTAACCGGCGGTCCAGGAATACGTTATTTTCGAAAGAAGAAAAAAATCTTCTCTTTTGTTTACGTCACTCAGTCACTTTCTTTCGTCATTTACACTTGTTTGAATCTAAACAACACTTCCCGAAGGATGGGGAACTTTTGTTTTAATTATGTACATGTACGTGTATTTTGATCACTTCGGTACATCAATAATTTCACTGTCACCGTCACGAATCTTTACTCGGCAGAGAAGAACGATTTTATGAGTGTTTGTTTGTTGGTCGTCTTCCACATCAGAACAAGATAATGTGAGTTTTAGTCACAAACTACGTGATTTCTCTGAGAAAACTGGCTTTAATAAGCGGCGGGTTGGTTTTATTAAGCGGCGTCCACTGTAACACTGTAACAGGCAAAGTTTGACAGTGATATCCTCCACGCTTTTAGAGCGCTAACCAGAGATATAGCGTGACATAGCAAAGTGTGTGGCACGCACTGTGAGTTCAGCTCACTGACCGAGAATAGTTGATGTTGTAAATCGCAACTTGGGTATTGTTACACTTTACCACTGTCCTTGGACATTGAGGGGTTGTCGCAGTAATCGGCCGGGAGGGAGGAAGCCCGGATAGATGCGACAAGAAAGCACTTAACAGGTAAATGGAATAAGCATTCGAATATCGCTAGAGTGTTTATCGCATAAGTTGAATCGACTAACACTGTAAACTGTAAACATAGCAGACAGATATCTAAGACAAGATGTCCGCTATGTATGTTGTGCAGTGCGTCGTATAACCGGTCTGAAAGGGAGATAGTGGCCAGATGACAAGTGTGAAGGATCTGAGAAGCCGCCGAAGTATCATAACTCTAGACCAGCATAGCTGAAATTCGACGGGATTTCGCGAAGTTATTGCAAGGTTATGGTTGTCCGTATAGTTGGACCATAGAGGTCACAGGACGAAAGGAACTGAGTAGACCGTGGTCGCCAGTGGAAGGAATTAGTATTCAGATACATTTCCTAGTGAACGGCCATAGACGCTGTGTAATTCTGTGTATGAACAGAGTTAAAATATGTCTATAAGATCTTAAGTACATAAGATATAATGAGTGTTTAGTAGGCAGAGCAGACGGTGATTTGAGTCTGCCGGAATATGAACTGTAACTGTTTTTCTGACTGCACACCAGCCCTGGGTCGATACCAGTAAAGTAGATATCGTGTGCCGGTGAGTTCACGGACTGTTTGTGTATTTCTCTACATAAGTGAAGGGTAGAGGGTTTTGTTAGTGAAATTGTGCACGGGATTGTAATCTCGCTTTGTTTTTGCATCCAAACCTGTGAGTACCCAATTTTTGAATACCTAACCTTTATGTTCATGATTGTGTGTATTTGTGTGTATGTTTATCGTAACTGTATAATACAGTGGAAGGAACCTACATTTGGAGTTGTATTTGTTCCTGTATGATAGCGTACTAGCGCATTTGCATTCATTCACAACTGAACAAGATGTCACTGTCTTGGACGAAAGGGGAAAGACAATTTTCGCGGAGAGGAACAAGGCTGTATTTTAACAGCAGGTACAAGATGTTTGGGGGCCAGGGCCGAGGTGCACGAATAAGTTACCAACCGGGTAGGAGTCAGCCGCGGTGTTGGATTGGTTGAAATTGAAATTTGTTGTGATTTCAACGAATCAGGAGCAACGACGCAGCAGCCCTTTAAGTTGTTTTAACGTGCGAGGAGATCTAATTGAACACTTTACCTGTTGGTGCATGACCGTAAGTGCGAAAATGGCAAGTTGACCTTTCGCGTTGTTTCCTACTTCATTAAACGCGCTGATTGGTCACACGGGAGTTGTGGTGTCTTAACGACTTTCGGATTCGTTAGATAGTGTCATTTGTTTTTTAGTGTCTCATCCCAACCATTCGTTCCTGCTACCTGATTTCTTGCACCGAACGGAGACACTGTACGGACATGGGTTCAAGGGGGGGGGGGGGGGGATTAGTGTTGGCTGTGGAGGAGGCGGAGGAATGGGGGGTATAATAGTGCACGCGACTGCACGGATTGTCTTACGGAAGTTGAGGCTGTGACACTTTTAAGTGTGTGTAATTGCCGCCATAAAACATTAAATAAACTCACACGGATATGTTAAACAAGGTTTTTTTGTTATCCTTTCCGAGAAAGTCAGCGAGAGGCCTGAATGAATGATCAAATAACAAGCTCCCCACCATAACAACTGCCCCCTTCCCCCACAACAACCCCGGGGCCCGTTGCTGTTTCTCGATGTCTCAAACACGGATGTGAAAATAAGGAAACCCAAATTCTAAATATTTTCTTTCTCCAGCGTCTTAGTTTTCCCATTAAAAAAAAAATCAGTTCAAGGGAACTTACAGTATCGTATGTCATTATGCAATTGAAAATTAACAAAAGAGGAAAACAGGAGATAAAGCATGGGGTACGGGGGGGGGGGGGGTGTGTGAATGAGGAAAAGAGGCTCAAAGAAAACTGCAACACTGTGTCAAATAAGTGAAAGGACCCGGATGTCTAGTTTTACACGCGCGCAGTACGTTCAGAATTAATTGCATAAGGCAAACATTGATTTACATTGAATGCAACACAAATCAGGGGAGCTTCTTAAAATATCGGGTTTCCTTGGGATTGGATGTCATTTGTCCTTGAAAGGTACACGTGTCTTTTTTTTAAAACTTTTTTTTATAATTTAGTCTATGGTCAAGTTTTGACTTAAATGAGAGTGGCCGGAAGCGAGAGAGCGTGCGCGCGTGAATTTAAATTTGATTTTGCTCTTTTGTTTAAATTTGTTAACAGGGGATTCCCCGCGAATTTTGAGCTAGCGATCGGCGTTCCAAGTTACAAATAAATCTACTTTACCATTGTCCTTGATATCTGGGTTAAGGCTAAATGATCGTGAGTCGGATCAGGAAAGTTAAACCAAAAAAACCCGTGGTGAACTCTTCACTATACACACACACATGCAGGCGAACACGGACACAGAGAGTGGGGGTCACAGAGACAGAAACCGATACACACAGTGCAGACACAGACCGACCGACAGATACACCGACCGACAGATACACCGACGCACAGACAGACAGACAGACAGACAGACAGACAGACCCCCCCCCACACACACACACGGACACTCACACTACCCCCCCCCCCCCCCCGCCGACATACAGACACGCACACTACCCCCCCCCCCCCCCCGCCCACACACACAGACCATCTATCCTCAAATAGCCTGGTCCCAGTGACTGTCTAAAGCCACCCAAGTCTCAAAATCCTTGACACAAATCCACGTTCTTACCGCGCCACGGAACCGAAACCCGGCTTGTAAAGCAATATGTGCTAATGACCCTTTCCTGCTTGCTTCTCTCCAAGGATAAGAACGGGAGGAAAAACGACAGGAACAAATTTGTATACGGTCATCAACACCAAACAGCGTGATCTAGACAGAGGGCGGTTCTCAAACGGTTTAAGGGGGGAGGGTGGAGGGTGGAGGGTGGAGGGTGGAGGGTGGAGGGTGGAGGGTGGAGGGTGGAGGGTGGAGGGTGGAGGGTGAGTGAGTGAGTGAGTGAGTGAGTGAGTGAGTGAGTGAGTGAGTGAGTGAGTGAGTGAGTGAGTGAGTGAGTGAGTGAGTGAGTGAGTGAGTGAGTGAGTGAGTGAGTGAGGGAGTGAGGGAGTGAGGGAGTGAGGGAGTGAGGGAGTGAGGGAGTGAGGGAGGGGGAGGGGGGAGGGGGGAGGGGGGAGGGAGTGAGGGAGTGAGGGAGTGAGGGAGTGAGGGAGTGAGTGAGTGAGTGAGTGAGTGAGTGAGTGAGTGAGTGAGTGAGTGAGTGAGTGAGTGAGTGAGTGAGTGAGTGAGTGAGTGAGTAAGTGAGTGAGTGAGTGAGTGAGTGAGTGAGTGAGTGAGTGAGGGAGTGAGGGAGTGACAGAGTGAGTGAGTGAGTGAAAGAGTGAGTGAGTGAGGGAGTGAGGGAGTGAGGGAGTGAGGGAGTGAGGGAGTGAGGGAGTGAGGGAGGGAGGGAGGGAGGGAGGGAGGGAGGGAGGGAGGGAGGGAGGGAGGGAGGGAGGGAGGGAGGGAGGGAGGGAGGGAGGGAGGGAGGGAGGGAGGGAGGGAGGGAGGGAGGGAGGGAGGGAGGAGGGAGGGAGGGAGGGAGGGAGGGAGGGAGGGAGGGAGGGAGGGAGGGAGGGAGGGAGGGAGGGAGGGAGGGAGGGAGGGAGGGAGGGAGGGAGGGAGGGAGGGAGGGAGGGAGGGAGGGAGGGAGGGAGGGAGGGAGGGAGGGAGGGAGGGAGGGAGGGAGGGAGGGAGGGAGGGAGGGAGGGAGGGAGGGAGGGAGGGAGGGAGGGAGTGAGTGAGTGAGTGAGTGAGTGAGTGAGTGAGTGAGTGAGTGAGTGAGTGAGTGAGTGAGTGAGTGAGTGAGTGAGTGAGTGAGTGAGTGAGTGAGTGAGTGAGTGAGTGAGTGAGTGAGTGAGTGAGTGAGTGAGTGAGTGAGTGAGTGAGTGAGTGAGTGAGTGAGTGAGTGAGTGAGTGAGTGAGTGAGTGAGTGAGTGAGTGAGTGAGTGAGTGAGTGAGTGAGTGAGTGAGTGAGTGAGTGAGTGAGTGAGTGAGTGAGTGAGTGAGTGAGTGAGTGAGTGAGTGAGTGAGTGAGTGAGTGAGTGAGTGAGTGAGTGAGTGAGTGAGTGAGTGAGTGAGTGAGTGAGTGAGTGAGTGAGTGAGTGAGTGAGTGAGTGAGGGAGGGAGGGAGGGAGGGAGGGAGGGAGGGAGGGAGGGAGGGAGGGAGGGAGGGAGGGAGGGAGGGAGGGAGGGAGGGAGGGAGGGAGGGAGGGAGGGAGGGAGGGAGGGAGGGAGGGAGGGAGGGAGGGAGGGAGGGAGGGAGGGAGGGAGGGAGGGAGGAGGGAGGGAGGGAGGGAGGGAGGGAGGGAGGGAGGGAGGGAGGGAGGGAGGGAGGGAGGGAGGGAGTGAGTGAGTGAGTGAGTCGTATCGATTTTGCTTTCACTTTACATGTTTATCTGTTCGAAACGGCCGGACTGTCCAATAAATTCCTGCACTGTTAAAAAGATTTTTTTTGTTAATTTTTGTTTGCAAGGAGGGGTTTCCATGAAGTAGAATATCTGTGTGTATGAGGTTAATTTGTTGGTTAGTTTGTTGATTGTGTTGTTTCTTGCAGCTAAGTGTAAACGGCATTCTAGTAAGAAGTGTGTTGCAGTTTCTGTTCCATCACCACAGTCGCATACGCTGTTTTCCGCAAGGTGTCGCTCAACTAAGTCTTTCTTTAGATCACTAATATTAAGTCTCATTTTTGTGTGGATTATTTGTGTTTGTCGACTGCCACTGTAGAAGTAAACGGGAATTTGTGTGTCGTCTTTTGTTAAGTAATGTTTAAATTCCCCGAGGGAGTCGGTTAACTGTATTTGTTCAGGTAGTTGGTTCCAGAGTACTGTTGTCGAAGGAAAAAAGGATGTTTTGTACGTTTCTGTTCGATGTGGGGGTATACTTCGTTCTAAGGGGCGGCGTCTGTGGTAGGGGTTGTTGGCTGCTACGAGAGGTGGGAGTGCTGCTTGTAGGTATGGGGGGGTCTTGTCGTGAATAATTTTATGGAACATTGTTAGTTTATGACGGTTACGCCTTTCAGATAATGATTGGAGTCCAGATTCTCCGTAAAGCTTAAAGTGACTGGTTCCGCGGACAGCTCCGATGATTGTTCGTATTGCATCTAGGTTTAACTTTTCGAGTTCATCTGTTAGGGTTTTGCTACAGTTGTCCCATATTATGTCGCAATAATCAAAGTGTGGTAGAATGAAGGATTTGAACATAATTTCCAATGATTTTCGACTCAGTCTATATTTGTATGTACGCAAGCAAGCTACAAGAGTTCTGCACTTTGCAACAAGAGATTTTATATGTTCATCCCATTTACAGTTGTTTTGTATTATTATTCCTAAGTGTTTGTGATTTTGAGAACTTTCAAGGATGGTATTGCCAAAGTTTAGATCTGTGATATCAGGGGTTGTTTGTGTACAAAAGTTCACCAATTCAGTTTTTGCATGGTTAAATGCTACCTTCCATGTTTCTGCCCAATTTACATTTTTTTCAAGATCTGAGTTTAAAATTTCGGCACGGATGTTGTGATTGGCTAAAGACAAGTACATGCTAGTGTCGTCAGCAAAAAGCTTAATCGTAGATTCTATATCACGTACAATGTCGTTTACATAAATTAGGAAGAGCAAAGGTCCAAGCACTGAACCTTGAGGAACTCCCGCTACTACTGGAAGATAAGTTGATTTACTGCCTTTTAATACAACTGCTTGCTTTCGATCTGTTAGGTAGTCTGTAAACCAGTTTAATAATGGCCCGTTAATTCCAGCGGCTTCGAGTTTATGCAATAAGCCCCTGTGCCAAACTCTATCGAATGCTTTGGATATATCAAAGAAGATTGCTTGGGTAGTTATTCTATTATCGAGTGATTTGCATATGTCATTGTATATTGTAAGAAGCTGGTAAACAGTTGAGTCACCAGGGATGAAACCGGACTGCGACTCTGTAATGATATTGTTTTGCTTTAAGTAGTCAAAGACATGAATTTGTATACATTTCTCTAGTGTTTTGCCAACACAGCTTAGGAGGGAGATTGGACGATAATTACTACATGTATCTTTGTTTCCCTTTTTATGAACTGGTGAAACGTGGGCTATTTTCCAAACTGACGGAAAAAGTCCTTCACGTAAAGACCGATTGAACAGTGCAGTTAGGCTGTCACAAATCACTTCGCAGCTCTCAATTAAAATTCTATGCCAATTAACTTTCAAAGGACATGTTAGGATATAATTATGTCAGCACAAGTAGCATTTAACCTTTCATATGGGAGAGCTACACCATACAGCAAAGCTTACCAGACAGCCTAGCAACCGATAATGTGGGGTGCCTAACGTCTGTCATTAATTGGGCGAATTCGACTTCGTGAAGTCCATTTCACGATCAATCAATCAATCAATCAATCAATCAATCAATGAGTCTTATATCGTGCATATTCCGTGGGTACAGTTCTAGGCGCTCTGCAGTGATGCCGTGTGAGATGAAATTTTGTACGGCCAGTAGATTGCAGCCATTTCGGCGCATATTTACCTTTCACGGCCTATTATTCCAAGTCACACGGGTATAGGTAGACAATTATTAACTGTGCCTAAGCAATTTTGCCAGGAAAGACCCTTTTGTCAATCGTGGGATCTTTAACGTGCACACCCAACGAAGCTGGCTGCACAAAGCTTTGACACTAACTTTTCGGTAACAGTTCTTCGCGAAGTCAACTTCGGGGTTGATTAAGGAAGGCTTTTAAGTTAAAAAAAATTTTTTTTTTAAAAACGAAGCAGAGAGAAATCCAACCTTGCGTCTCACGTACAGCTTGATGGATGTTCATGTCAGCACACTCATCCATTTATCCATCAATGTTTAAAGACGTTTCAGGCGCAGTGTCTTAAAGCAGGAATAGCCCAGCTTAGCGGCTTTCGCAGTCACTACACTATGTCAACATTTAGTGATACTACCCCCCCCCCCCTCCCCCCCAACCCCTCCAAACAAAATAATCTTGAGCGTTAGGATTATATTACAATA
Organism: Littorina saxatilis; assembly: GCF_037325665.1. Taxonomy (NCBI): domain Eukaryota; kingdom Metazoa; phylum Mollusca; class Gastropoda; order Littorinimorpha; family Littorinidae; genus Littorina; species Littorina saxatilis. Next base: position 19,746,391 of record NC_090247.1, read on the forward strand.
CAGAGGTTTTGCAGACAGACAGACAGACAGACGGACGGACGGACGGATGGATAGACAGAAAGACAGAAAGACAGGCAGGCAGGCAGACAGACATATTAGACAGACAGATAGATAGACAGACAGACAGACAGACAGGCGATGGCCTATGCTAACATGTTTGTTCATTGTTTCTCCCGTTCCTATTTCTCGTATTGTTGTGAATACAAAAGCGAGGTGTCACCAAGAATATTAACAACATTTTCTATGAATCTTACCCACAAATAAACCCTTCATTTCTCTCCAATGAATGTCACACGGCACTTAAAATTTCAACACATAGCCCTGCTCACAATGCTACCATTTCAATACCCCTCCAAGTAGGTGTTAATACCGCGTAAACGTAACCCTAGACTGTTTACACAACCCGACTTCTACAAATCGAGGCGAATTTTGCCAGACACCCAAAACCTCTTTAAAATGTCAGAGAAAGCGTACGTTTGCTTTCCGCAATACGAGATTCCGTTTAAACGTTTATCAATTTTGAATATGAGAAGTGTATTGTCTGTTATGAGCGGGGAGCCAGACGGGGGTGCCTTTTAATGGGGCGTGCCTAGGAATCCACCCCGGGTTCATATTACCCGACCTTGTATAATTCTCACATCAGTAACTTCCCGCCCTCTCTCAATGTCGTAGTTAAAGAGGGCTCTTTATAATAGACATAACTATTTGTTGTGAGCATTTGGCATTTGCGCATTTAGGTACGTATACGTTGACACGATTTTGTGTTGTATTAAAGGCACAATCCTTCTCGTGTAAATGATCGTGTGCATTACTTGGGCGCCTACCTTCTTAGTTTTCACATTCTGCGTTCGTGGCCTTAGCTCGGTGGCTGCCATGAAGTCCGCAGTCTTGTGCAGTTCGAGGTGCACGAAGCGAAAGCGGGTGCCACCCAAGTGGGTTGGGGCCAACCGCGGGGTCTGATTGGTTGAAATCACCACACATCTCAATGTCAACCAATCAGACCCCGCGGCTGTCTCCCGCCCACTTGGGTGGCACCCACTTTCGCTTCGTGCACCTCAGCCCTGGTCTCCAGAGCTTGGTGCCCGGGCTGGTGTCTCCTGGACAGTAGTGCTGGCGTGCTGTCTCCAGAGCTTGGTGCCCGGGCTGGTGTCTCCTGGACAGTAGTGCTGACGTGCTGTCTCCAGAGCTTGGTGCCCGGGCTGGTGTCTCCTGGACAGTAGTGCTGGCGTGCTGTCTCCAGAGCTTAGTGCCCGGGCTGGTGTCTCCTGGACAGTAGTGCTGGCGTGCTGTCTCCAGAGCTTGGTGCCCGGGCTGGTGTCTCCTGGACAGTAGTGCTGGCGTGCTGTCTCCAGAGCTTGGTGCCCGGGCTGGTGTCTCCTGGACAGAAGTGCTGGCGTGCTGTCTCCAGAGCTTGGTGCCCGGGCTGGTGTCTCCTGGACAGTAGTGCTGGCGTGCTGTCTCCAGAGCTTGGTGCCCGGGCTGGTGTCTCCTGGACAGTAGTGCTGGCGTGCTGTCTCCAGAGCTTGGTGCCCGGGCTGGTGTCTCCTGGACAGTAGTGCTGACGTGCTGTCTCCAGATGTGGGCAGGTCTGATAAGGCCCACTCTTTTCTTATGCGTTCAGCGGCTGTAACTCCCACGTATACGCGCGTATGACCGCCCCCCTGCCATTTAGGCAGCTAAACTCCGGTGGATGCATGGTTTTATTACCCACCAAACTTTGACATTTATGGATTTCAGGATCGTTTCCGTGCGTACTTGGTCTTGTGACTGCGTGTACACACGAAGGGGGGATTTTTGATGAGAGGCCAAGTGAAGGGGTGGTCTTTCCCCTTTAAAAGCCTGGTCAGATCCGAGACGGTTTATATGATGGTTTATATGATGGTTTATATGATGGTTTATATGATGGTTTATATTGTGGTTTATATGATGGTTTATATGGTGGTTTATATGATGGTTTATATGGTGGTTTATATGATGGTTTATATGATGGTTTATATGATGGTTTATATGATGGTTTATATGATGGTTTATATGATGGTTTATATGATGGTTTATATTGTGGTTTATATGATGGTTTATATGGTGATCTATATGATGGTTTATATGATGGTTTATATTGTGGTTTATATGATGGTTTATATGATGGTTTATATGATGGTTTATATGGTGGTTTATATGGTGGTTTATATGGTGGTTTATATGATGGTTTATATGTTAAATTGATGATTTAGACGGGAAAGACCGCACGTTCCTTTAAAAGTGGTCTTGATAGTGGACACTACTATTTGGTGTCAGCAATTTGCATTTCACACCGGGGTTTACTGGATATAATTTTTTTTCTCGAGGTTTTGAAGTTAAAAAAAAGTCGAACGATTTTTTCGTTGTGGTGAAGGACATTTCGATGTGGAATGATAAGCGTTTCCAGCTATGTCTTCTCTAAAACTTCAGGAAAAACAACACACACACACACACACACACACACACACACACACACACACACACACACACACACACACACACACACAACGACCATCATCATTTTTATTTCTGAATCACTTATCACCTCCCCCTTTCAGAACAACAGGTAGCAGAAGTGGTCAAGAATTTGTCACTCCACCACCGGAGGTGCCAGCGCCTCCCTCTCCCTGTCTCGCACCCTCTGGGCTACCGGGGACCCACGGGTGTCCTCAACTTTTATCTCGGTCCAGCGGTCACTCCAGTGGTCAGGTGAGCGGCCATTAAACTGACCCCTCCAGCTTTGAAACGGCCCACTAACGGCCCTCTGGACCTGTGAATGCGAGCCTTTGAAGAGAGGGTGGACAGCGGATGAAAGGTGAGAGCGCCGGTCATTAAGGGGTGCCTCGCCTCACACCTATCTATACCTACAAAGCAATGACTCTACAGTGGAACCCCCATTCTCAGGGCTTACCTTCAAAAATAAAAACAAGTCGCGTAAGGCGAAAATACAACATTTAGTCAAGTAGCTGTCAAACTCACAGAATGAAACTGAACGCAATGCAACGCAGCAAGACCGTATACTCGTAGCATCGTCAGTCCACCGCTCATGGCAAAGGCAGTGAAATTGACAAGAAGAGCGGGGTAGTAGTTGCGCTGAGAAGGATAGCACGCTTTTCTGTACCTCTCTTCGTTTTAGCTTTCTGAGCGTGTTTTTAATCCAAACATATCATATCTATATGTTTTTGGAATCAGGAACCGACAAGGAATAAGATGAAAGTGTTTTTAAATTGATTTCGAAAATTTAATTTTGATAATAATTTTTATATTTTTAATTTTCAGAGCTTGTTTTTAATCCAAATATAACATATTTATATGTTTTTGGAATCAGAAAATGATGGAGAATAAGATGAACGTAAATCTGGATCGTTTTATAAAAACAATATTTTTTTTACAATTTTCAGATTTTTAATGACCAAAGTCATCAATTAATTTTTAAGCCACCAAGCTGAAATGCAATACCGAAGTCCGGGCTTTGTCGGAGATTACTTGACCAAAATTTCAACCAATTTGGTTGAAAAATGAGAGCGTGACAGTGCCGCCTCAACTTTCACGAAAAGCCGGATATGACGTCATCAAAGACATTTATAAAAAAAATGAAAAAAACGTCTGAGGATATCATACCCAGGAACTCTCATGTCAAATTTCATAAAGATCGGTCTAGTAGTTTAGTCTGAATCGCTCTACACACACACACAGACACACACACACACAGACACACGTACACCACGACCCTCGTCTCGATTCCCCCCTCTACGTGAAAACATTTAGTCAAAACTTGACTAAATGTAAAAATCAGGTTAGGTCTTAAATGGAGTGAGTCTTAAAACGGTGGTAAATTTGGTTTAAACAAAATATATTCCGGAAATACAGGGCGACATGTATAATACGATATGAACATTTGTTACCACACAACAAACTAAGCTTATACTAAGTGTAGTTATAAATATTTACATCTAGAAAGGAATTGTGATTTCATGTTAGGTGGTAAATTTGCAGACGTTATGAACAGTAGTGTGTGTGTGTGTGTGTGTGTGTGTGTGTGTGTTTGTGTGTGTGTGTGTTTGTGTGTGTGTATGTGTGTTTGCGGTATGTATGTGTGTGTGTGTGTGTGTGTGTGTGTGTGTGTGTGTGTGTGTGTGTGCAACTTAAGTGCGTGCGTGAGTGTGTGCGCGCGAGCGCGTTAATTTGTGCGTGCGCGCGTGTGTTTGTGCGTTTGCGCGCATATAGTCACTTGAAAGGAATGACATTAAGTAGGAATTTTCGTATGTTTACGTTAAGAAATGACTTTAAGTAGGATTTGCCGTGGAGTGTCAGTTTTTTAGGAACGTCAGTGCAAAAAAAACATGACACTTTTGTTTGGCTGAGAACGCACAAGTACACTAATAATCTGCATTGAGTCCTGGGTTCGCAAAAGGATTAAGGCGATTTATCACAAATGCACCTGATAACACGTGTTCATGGGCATCGCTTGGCGGCCTGGTGTAAGACAGAAACGACACGTTAATTCCTCCATTGCTCGTCGTTTTAATGTTTCAGCAATAACATGATTTTTGTGTGAGTTTTAATTTATCCTACATACGTGAGAGAGACACCAATGATCGTTCAAATCACACGTGTGTAAATCATGTAAATGAGGTCATGTCAAGCAAGTCTGGCAGGGACCTGTTTTTTCTACTGCTTATGATGCCAAAGTCACCGAGACAAACGTCAATATAGAAGAAAAAAAAATAAGAATAAGAATAAGAATACTTTATTATCTCATAGAGAAATTCAGGGGTGGTACATAACAATAATACAAACAAGACATTGATTTTACATAAAACATATAGCACTATATAACATGGACATCTTTAAAGCACTGCGCTTACATATTCTCGCACACCTACGCGTATAACGAACTATGGCTAAACATTGCAAAATATCATAACATACAATATATCGCAGGAAATATACGGTTGTACATAAAACCAATACATACATGTACATTACTACTGATTGCACTGGCAGAAGAGGGGCTGAGTCGGGTATGTGGATGTGTTTACATGTTGCTAAGGGTGATGGATTTGGGGATGAAGCTGTTTTGCAGCCTGAGTGTCCTAGCTTTGTGCGTGCGAAGTCTACGGCCAGAGGGAAGGAGTTCATAGAGGTGGGCTAGGACATGGGACCTATCTGAAGCTATCCGCCTACTCTTTCTCACCACACGCTTTTTATACAGGGACTCCACACTTGCTTGCTGCCTGCCAATCACCTTGCTACTGCTAATTACCCTCGATGAATTTTTAGAACTAACACGTCACGCCACAATTTCAGAGTGACGTTTCTTTACTTTGACGTAATAGATTGCACAAGGCTTTAGAAGAGACCGAGGTTCCAAAACAAGCGTCTTCAATTTAGCTGCCTCGACTGCAGGACATTTTCAGTAAAATACACGTAAGTACAGTATGTAGGATAAACAGAATACTACATGGCTGGCTGTGTCGTACCAGATTTACATTCGTTGATTTTTCAAATTGTGAGCAGCTCGCTTTCGCTCGCAGTTTAATATTTAAAAAAACCAACTTGTGTAAAACTGGTACGACACAGCAAGCCATGTAGTATTCTCTATGGAACAGGGTGCAAAGCCTGACATCTTCACGTTTTGCTTGAACTGTTCTTTCTCTTCATCGCAGTGTCAAACGTACATGACTACGGTAATGACTATATAGACAAACATGACATGTACAGTCGAAACTGTCTATAACGACCATCAAAGGGATCGACCTATTGGTAGATAAAGACGGGTGATCGCAATGGAAAGGTTTTGTTGTCTGGTCCGGTTGTTTCTCCTTAACGGTTCCGGGTTTGGCGACATTGAAAAGGAGCTTGTCGGGATCGTGCGAGGTGGTCGTTGCAGACAGGAAGCAGCCGTGCTGTTAATATTTGGTATGCGTCCAAGTGCTGCAGCAGTCCGGACAGATCTGAGGGGGTGATTACTACATGCATAAATAACTCCAAAAGCAGAGAGACTGCCAACGTTCCAAAATTCAGAATCCAAAAAACAAGAAAGGTAGGTTGGTGGAACGTTTGTTACGTATTGTTATTTCTGTGCACTTTAAAAGACCGTTGGGTCGACAATTTGTGAATGTAACGTATTGTTTTGTCAATAACAAACGTTCCAACAACCGACCTTTCTTGTTTTTTGATACTGCATGCATACTTAACAGGAGGGGTGGTGGTGCCTTTAACGCTCCTTTCGTGGAGTTCACGAACAAGACCAAAGGTGGGAGTCAGTAGGGCGAGGACAGAAAAGGGGTTGGGTGGGAATGGGAGGTGGGAGGTGGGAGGTGGTTTGAGGGGTTGGGCTTGGGGGTTGAAGGTGTTGCTTCCAATTAAACATCGAAGACTTATCAACAGCAGACTGCGATCAATCAAAGTCAAGAACAGTGTAGTACACGAGACTGTGTGTCGCGCTCGGCATCAAAACAACCCCTCCTATACCACTCTCCTTCCCTCTCCCTTTCTTTCTCTCTTCCTCTCTCTACCCCCTCCCCCTCTCTCTCCCCTCTCCTCTCTCCCTCTCTCTCTCTCTCTCTCTCTCTCTCTCTCTCTCTTTCCCTTTTTTTTTAATCTCTTCCTCTCTCTACCCCCCCTCTCTCTACCATCTCACCCTCTCTCTCTCTCTTCCCTATCCCCCTCTCTACCCCTCCCTCTCTCTCTTCCCTCTCCCCCTCTCTCTACCCCTCCCTCTCTCTCTACCCACTTCCCCTCTCTCTACCCCCTCCCTCTGTCTCTTCCCTCTCCCCCTCTCTCTACCCCTCCCTCTCTCTCTACCCATTTCCCCTCTCTCTACCCCCTCCCTCTCTCTCTTCCCTCTTCCCCTCTCTATCCCCTCACTCTCTCTCTTCCCCTCTCTCTACCCCCTCCCTCTCTCTCTTCCCTCTTCCCCTCTCTCTAACCCCTCCCTCTCTCTCTACCCCCCCTCTCTCTACCTCCCTCTCTCTCTTCCCTCTTCCCCTCTCTCTCCCCCCTCTCTCTCTTCCCTCTTCCCCTCTCTCTACCCCCTCCCTCTCTCTCTTCCCACTTCCCCTCTCTCTACCCCTCCCTCTCTCTCTACCCCCTCCCTCTCTCTCTTCCCACTTCCCCTCTCTCTACCCCTCCCTCTCTCTCTACCCCCTCCCTCTCTCTCTTCCCACTTCCCCCCTCTCTCTCTCTCTCTCCCTCCCTCTCTCCCTCTCTCCCTCCCTCTCTCCCTCCCTCTCTCCCTCTCTCTCTCTAGTCTCTCTCTGTGACTATGTCAGTCCGCACGCGCTGTAAAATGACTGATGGGCCAGACGAAACTTGTCTTTTTCGCTCAAAGGCAAAATACGATGAATGTGCTTAGTTTTGTCAGCATTGCTCCAAGCAAAACTAACTTCTGCCTTTTAATAAAATAAAATAAAAAGTATTCAATTTTACGAGCGCCTTTCAACTCCTGTCAGCGATCCGTTTTGATCTGTTTTAATCTGTGTACGTCAAGGCGGCGACACCGGCCCTATATATTATTTTCATATTTTCTGCTTGTAAGCTTGTCATCGGCGCGTGCGCGGGAGAGGACTGCGCATGCGCGAGTGAAATGTTAATTAGGCGTGACGTTTTTAACTTGAAAGGGTGACTGGTACGGAGGTTCCGGTCCGCTGCCGTTTTAATTCTTAGCTGTCAAGGGAATCTTAATTAATGGTCACTTTCCGATCGTAAAACGGACAGATCGTTAGTCTAACGGCTTTGATGTACGCACGTGTGTATTTCACAATTATATCAATTCATGATGGAGTGTATTTCCTGCTGATTATATAATTACGCTTAAACTAACTGTTGTTTGATGTTTTTTTACGACTTGTGTGCTCGTTTCTCAAAGTTCAGGTTTTTGTTTTCTGTTTGTGTGTGTTTCTTTTGAAAGTATAAATATAATCTGAACCTTTTTAAACGACAATGTAAAGCCGGTGGAATGTTTTCATTTTATATAAATAATGAACAAGTTTACTTTTTTCTTTCACACAAACGTCGATTAAAAGTAGGCCTATTTCACGTCGTAACAGTAACAGCAAAACCTTGACATAGACTGCAGCAGAAAGAAGACAAGTAGTCGGGCTGAGTAGACGCGACAGTGTTAGTAATAGTACGTGACAGTGACAGTAACAGACGGACAGACAGACAGACAAAAAGACAGACAGGCACACAGACAGGCAGACAGACAAAAAGACAGACAGGCACACAGACAGACAGACAAAAAGACAGACAGGCACACAGACAGGCAGGCACACAGACAGACACACAGCCTTTCACACGCTAACAAAGTGGTACGACGCACTCACAGTCGTATACATTTTTTCAATGTCACGGACGTTGCAGAAATAACGACCGAACACACGGTACGAAACCGAAACCAACATGACGTCATTTGTGTCGTCAGTCTGAAACTGCTGGTGTAACACCCGTTCTACCCCCCCCCCCCCCCACACACACACTCACACACAGTCACACACTCCCTTCCTCGAACGGAACGTCCACAGGGGGACGAACTGATATCACCAAAGGGGATGTTACACCAACAGTTTGAGTATCTGCAGAAAACCCGTATCACAGGAGTCGCCCATTAGAACGCAAGATTCCATCGTATAAAACAGAATTGTATAAATCATCGTTTTTTCCATCAACAACACATCTATGGAATGCCTTGCCTGATAAAATCAAACTTATCGAATCCATAAGCCAATTTAAAAGATATTTAACTGCTAACGATCCAGTTGTGCCACCGTATTTTTATATTGGAGAACGACAGGTCCAAGTGATTCACAGTAAATTAAGGTTAGGCATGACTGATTTAAACCAGCACCTAGTCCATAGGCATTTGAGTAATAATCCAGCGTGTACCTGTGGCCACGCATCAGAAGACGTAAAACACTTTCTTTTAGATTGCCCTCAATACGATAGAGACCGAACCAGAACAATAAGTACTCTCCCCACTGATCATTATGAGTTATTTCTAATATGCTGACTGTTAGCAAATGATAACAAGACATGTCGAGAAAAAAGATATCAAAATGAGCCTTTAGGCGAATTTTGATAGAGTTTTCGAGACATGTCTTGTTATCATTTGCTAACAGTCAGCATATTAGAAATAACGGTTTTATTATCCGTGCGTGGTAACAAACATAATACCCGAAGCGACCCTGCAAGTAAAGTGTCGCCATTTTGGCTTGGTTGGTTACAAGGTAAACAGAGCAAACAAAACAAACATCCAGCACACTTTCAGCTTTCAACAAGTAATCTTTCCCAAAAAGTTACGTGTCCCTTCTTTTCTGTGCATAGTATCATAAAAACACTCAACAACAACAACAAAACAGAACACAGACTCGAAAATGCTAACAAACCGAAAGTCCGAAATTGGAACGTACAGTTCTCGGAAGAGCCATCTCAAATGTTGCACATTTGTGTTGCGCATGCGCAGTTGAATGCGGTTAAATGTCAGTGGAATTGAATGTTGATCGTTGCATGCGAGAGGTCACAGTGATGGAACATTGGCGGATTTGGTCTCGTTGGAGGCATGGCAGGTTCGTATTCCGTGTCGAAAAGAGCTGCTACCTCGTCGTTGCTGAGTTCCACGTCATGTTGGATCGTCTGCTGGCCTGTGACAGTCGCCGATGCAACGAGACGACCGCGTTCGATTCTGCTTCCCGTCGAAGTTCCGGCTGGTTCTCCCCGCGAATTATGACTTGGGAGCAGTGCCAACTGCATAATTATTCCCTGTGAGCTGGGACGACATGGCAGCTGCCATCTCTATTTTTTTGGCGGTGGATGTTTTTTGGTACGGTTGGAGGGAGTTAACAGTTTTGTGACCGGTGACACTGATAATGTCAATTGGACTGAAGTTCTTCTCTGCAAGTAGTGTTGCACCCGTCGCTCGCACGCTGTGGTTTGTGTATATCTGCGACAATTGACACAGCTCACTCAGCTTTGCCATGAACTTCTTCATAGTATGGACGCCCATGGGTCTGTTTTCATACCATGTTTCGTCATCTCCATGGACCGTGTTGACAGGGAATTGCCAAAGACGCTCACACTTTGGATTTAGCAGAGCCAGGTACTAGTTGTAGCTGTACACTGGACAGCCTGCTGTCCCCAGTCTCTGGCATGACTCCAGTCACAAGTTCTTCGTCTCCAGCTCTGTGATTCTTGGTAAGTTCATCAAACCGTTTGATTACGTATTGTTTCCCTGTTGTTTGTTGTTTGATCCATCTTCACTTCGAAGCCGAAGGTGTCTTTCGTCGTTTTTTCAAAGTTTTCCAGGCCAGGTCTAAAAAAATAAAACCGGACATCAAACTTAACCTTGTTCAAAAGGCCAGTGGGGGTGTTGGGAGACATGAATTTTGATGCATATAGGGTTTTTAGATCTTCTTGATTGATGGCAGGTACATGTCGTTTGTTTGCCATGTTGCCAAAAGCACATAGGTGTAGTCTGCTACTGACAGCATCAAAAAGAGTTGCTTCCCTTTACTCAGTATTAAACTTACTTGCCATTCTATTTCCCTCCCACCGACAGAATTTGCTTTTTAGCACATTTTACACAGTAAATTGCATGGGAAAAATGTGAAAAAGTGACATTCAGTAGAACAATTCACCCTGATGTTTTTTATATTAATTTTTATTTTGTCGTGGTGATTTTTAATGCGATAAACAAAAAGGGTCCCGCCTTGACCGTTATAACATTTAACAGGTCACCTAGAATCAGTCCTGATTGGTCACATAGCCATAAAGGGCACTAGAATGATAATAAATTACGATATCAACACTCTTATTTGGAGATGCAAGATTGTCAAAAGAATTAAATGAATTTATCCAGGAATATATTATTTCAACTGGCCGACTTGGGGCAAAACGATTTTGAGTGCAGTATGCCCCATTCATTATAGACAATTTAAGTCTAAATTTAATTAAGAAGTTATAGCGATTGTTATTGGTATATATATGCAATTGTGATGAATACTTATGTACTCTCTCTCTCTCTTTCTCTCTCTCACACACACTCTCTCTCTCTCTCTTTCTCTCTCTCTCTCTTTCTCTCTCTCTCTTTCTCTCTCGCTTACTCTCTCTCCCTCTCCTTTCCTCTCTCTCTTTCCCTTTTATATTCTTTGTCCATTCTATTGTCGTGTCCTGTCTCCATCATGCCTTTGTTTTTTTGTCAAATATGTATATATATATATATATATATATATATATATATATATATACTTTTAAAATGTCTTGGATCTGGGGACATCTGTAAGTGTGAGAGCGTGGATCTGGGAACATTCTGTGGTTATGGGAACATTAGCATGTTCTCATATCCAAGGTAACCTCAAAATGTAATTTTCGTGTTCAGCTTGACCATTGAGGGGTTTTAACTCGTGTTCCCAAAAGCATTTGAGTTCTGACTTGGTTGTCCCCCTTCCCTTGCTACAGATCTCTGCATCGTCAAACAATCTCTTCTGAGCTTTTAGCATTCTTGTGCTTACGACACTAAAAAAAAAAAAAAAAATTATCTCTCTCTCTCTTTTTTTTTAACATTGCTGTGTAAAATAAAACTGTAAAATAACTATTTTACAGGTTTATTTCACAAGTTTATCTTATATTTTCTGAACATTTGGAAATAATTGCTTTACCTCAGTGAAATATTTATTATTGTTTAGAGCGTAAGCGATAAGCGATCCGGGCCTTTTCAAGAAATCTGAACAATGAACATGGTCGCTGCAAGGGATTTTTTTCCCTTTCGTACAATCAGGCACACCACTCGTACAGGTAAGCCTTAGATTTTATGTAGCGCACTTTATAAGAACAGTGTTATATCTATTTATTTGAGTTAGGCATTGAAGATTTGAGAGGGCTTCTTCGCATCGAAGGAGTCTCTTCTGAGTGGGAATTCCGCTGTGAATTGATAGTTCTGGTCAATGGCTGTCTAATCGGCCCTCGAAGGCAATCACTGAAGTGAAGTGCACCGGGAGTGACTATTGCAACGACTGTCGTGTCCAGCGTTGTGTTTGTCAATGAGGTTCTTGAAAGCATTTGTACTGGGAGCCCGTTTAATGTTAGTTGTTAGTTTGTTCCAGTCATTTGTAACTCTATAGCTGAAAGCAAATTTTCTTGTATTGTTATTATCATGTCTTTCTTTTTGTATTTTGTCAGTACTGTTACGTGTTACAACAATGTTAGTCTGCGGTGATTTAAAAAAGAAATCTTTGTTAGTGTCATCAATGTCGTTAAATATTATATACGCTTGTATTAGGTCCCCTCTCTTTCTTCTTGCCTTTAGTGTAGGCAAAGTCAAGTATCTTAGTCTCTCTTCATATGTGTAGTCTTTTATTTCGTAAATCAGTTTAGTAGCTCTTCTTTGGACTCTTGCGATTGATGTTGATTGGCGTACTAGTCTCGGAAACCAGGCAGGATTGCCGTATTCTAGATGAGGTCGTACTAGTGTACACTCCACTCTCTGTTCCAGGAGGCTGTTCTCTGAAAATCCACCAGTACCTAGGAATGGCAGTGACACTGTACTCTAGGACCAACACAGCTAGTGTTTCAAATGTTACCTTTTTGTTTCAGGAGTCCTTGAATATTCTAGTCATTTTTTCCCATTTATTTTAAGTTCATATCATATTTGACAAATAGGTGGCGTGATCTAACCATGTTTACCTGGTTGATTCTGACGGTTGGCAGTTTAAGTTTCTGGCAATTGCCAAAGTTGAACGTTTATTGTCATTAAATGGCAAAATTAATTTGAAGTCACGTTATAACTTATTGTGGAAAATCAGCTCCCTCTCTCTCTCTTTCCCCTCCCACACTCACACACAAACACACACACATGCGTGTGTGCTGACACAAATTTGTGATTTACTTTAAAATTAACAAGGGTGCCGCGGTCAATTGTAGACGGTAAGACCTATTACTTTTTTAAAGCCAGGACATTTGGACCTATTGATTTCTTACGGTCAGGTCCAAATGACCTATTGTCCTCTAACGCTGGCAGCAACACTGATGTAGATGAAATATTCATGAGGACGTCCCTCTGCAATATTATCCCAGCTATCTAAATAGACTGGAAGAACAAAAAGTGATTGCATGGAGACCTGATCAGAAATAGAGGGTTATAACTGACATTTATCTGCAATTAAATTGCTTTAAACTGACGGTTGCCAAATTGGGTTGTGAGTGAAGCGTAGCTCTGGCTTGTCACTCACTTCCACTACACATAAATGCGCGCAAGGATTTAGTTCTTCAAACATTTCTGCTTTCTGTAGCTATGCAGGGTTTGTGGATGTGGAACGTGGGAATATTACAGTTTGGAAGGTGAGGATTCTGATAGACTCGATGCAAATTGTCCGAACTATAGCTATGGCGTGCCCCTTTAATAGCTCATAATGATTAGCCAAATATGGAAAGGCAAAACTAGATTCAAGTAGCTGAAAATTGAAACACGAATGGCGGCTTGATTGAAACTTTACGAAATGGAAATCCTGTGTTTTCCAACACATGAATGTACAAATCAGTGTTTTGGGTCTACAGAACACGACAAATCCCGTCCAAGTCCACTTCAACACAACTTCACAAGCCCATGTCTTCAGAACTTCGCAATTCCATGTGTATACGAGACCACGAAAGTCACACATTGGCTGGATTCATGTCCTGACGACATATCTGTGGTAAGTTTAAAGGCTGTCTCCATGGTAAAAAAAAATACTGAAATAACCATTTGTTTCTCTTTCTTCTTTCAATTTAATGACTTATGCGCTAGAGTTCGTATTCAATATGTTCCAGTGAAGATAATGACTCACTTTTCTAACCCGTATTCTCAAAAGCTCGGGAGAAAACGAAAGAAAATAATGTCCCTCTCCGGAAGTGACGTGTGGCTGGTGGCTTGATTCGGCCTTCCGCCATTTTGACAGAGATGGGAGAGTGAACCACAGCTTCGCGTAACAATCTGAACACGCATGCCGCATCAAGTTGTCAATAGACAACCACTGATGTTGATAAAGTAAGAGATCTGTCTTACATAATTGAGTTTCGGCGCTGTTTGGTTGCAAAGAAATGTGCGCAGTCTATATCACAAGTAGGTTTGGAAAGTGCATTTTCCGATGATATCGACGCAGCTAAGTATCAGGATCAGGAATATTGCGTCGCGGAACCTTTCAGATTATGACGCAATGTTGGCAAGAGAGCGCCTCGCCTAGCCCTACTTAAAACGATTTAAAACCTATCATTTTGGAATTTGTTCTCTTCCATAAAAAGTCTGAAGTCCATTGCTACTAAATTAAATAGCCTCTGGACTTATTTGAAAAATACACCCTTTCCTAATAGTTTTCTTAGTGCTGGCAATCAATAGTACTAGTAATGAGAGGGATGCACGACTCGTACCCTTTGATGACAGTGAGGGGCGACATTTGTATTGTTGTAGGCTATAATACAAATGTCGCCCCTCACTGTCATTAGGGCTAAATGTCACTTTTGTTAACTCCTTCATGATACGAACCCACCTTACTGTCACGGGACGCAGGGGTGGCCACATTTTTGTCAATTCAGCTTTCCCCGGGTATGTAACATGTCATTTTTAACTTACCCGCACAAAAATCAGGTTACCCACAATCTGAATGCAAAAACTCGTCCCCACCCCTACACACAGTCATGGAGTTGCGCTCACGCACACTCCACTGTCGAAATCTAACCAAGGAAATTCGTCCTTCCATTCTGGCAAAAACCTTCTGACACGTTTTGATCTGTCGCAGTGTCGATTCTAGACCGCGCATTCCCGCAAATATGAAAGAAATCCCGCAAAAATAAAATTTGGATGCGCGCCTTTTCACGCAAAGAAATACCAATTCCCGCATTTTCAAACATCTTGTGCATGCGCGATATAATAAATATAATTTCGTCAAACAGCCCAGCGTTGCAGATCGTAAGCGCTTGCAATCTTTTTGAGACAAGTGAGGCCCTGACAAGGATGTTTACATTTACCTATGTTTTCAAAAGTTACATTTTCCCTAAACATCCTTATCAGGGCCTCACTTGTCTCAAAAAGATTCACTTTTTCTCCCACAAGTCTTTGCTTCCCTTTGTGGTCACTTCCTGTTTTACATTCAAAATGGCCACCACGATAAGTGAAAGCGTGGATTTTTTCAAGAATGGAGACCCATGTGCAAATCAGCTTGACGACAAGTTGCCAAGTGAGGCAAAACATCCAAATAAATGGTCTTGGAAGTGGATGAAGGAGTTAGATTCTCAAAAAAGATAATGGAGTTTATGATTAAGAAGTTTCTGTTGTGCATGCAACGATGAAATTACATACACCTGACTTCACTCTTCAGGCAAGAAAGCCATCAGGAACCATACGTTGGTTCTCTCTCTCTCTCTCTCTCTCTCTCTCTCTCTCTCTCTCTCTCTCTCTCTCTCGCTCTCTCTCTCTCTCTCTCTCTTTGAAGTCTCTCTCTCTCTCTTTGAAGTCTCTCTCTCTCTCTCTCTCTCTCTCTCTCTCTCTCTCTCTCTCTCTCTCTCTTTGAAGTCGTGGGGGCAATGACGGCCTCCGGGATGCCACAGATTCCATCCTCCCCCAGCCTAGAGACTGGGACTTTTTGTTCTTATTTACGATAGAGTGACATAAATCAATAATTAGCAAAGATTCTATAATTTTAAACTAATCTTTGTTTCAGTTGGTCATGGTGATTTGGGCAATGACAACACCGGCATCGTGGGTGATTTGGGCAGCGATGACCCCTCCGTCAAGGATTGCGACGTGACGAGCACACATGCAGAACCGCTTGGTATGTTTATACCGCCACCATCATAAGTGACGGTTTCTGAGACTTCCACTACTCGTGCAGAACTTCTGATTGGAGAAACTCGAGGTCAAAGCTTGTTCCCAAATGTTCTTATTATTATTTCACATTGCTCAACATCCAGTTAGCAACACAGGCTAGATGTTAAGCAACGTGAAATAATAATAACACATTTTGGGACAAACTTTGACCTGTAGTTTCTCCAATCAGAAGCTTCTGCACGAGTAATGGAAGTCGCAGAAACCGCCACAATATTATTTAAATTTTATTTATATATAGATGCTACATGTCGGGTTCATCTACGGGGCTAGTGACAGACCGCCAATGATGTTTTTTGATGTTTTTTACAGGGTGACACAAAAAAAACAGATCTATCCCACCAAAAGTTTAATATTTTCTGAAATAATCAGCCGATTCTTTTATTTTTTCAGGTGAGCCAAGCTGAAATGATGTTCTAACAGCCCACCAAGTTTGAGCTTCAAGATGTCATGGACAACGGAGCATAAGACATTTATAGTCGAGGCCTATTTTCGGTCGAATTCTATCCAGACTGGTCAGCCGCAGATGTGACCCAGAGTGGTCCCCCTATTCACCGGACTTGAACCCCCCAGATTTTTATCTGTGGGGGTACCTCAAGGACAGGGTATATGGCAACAACCCCCAGACCATCCCTGATCTTAAGGCAGCAATAACAGCAGCTGTAAGAGCGATCCCACATCTGCGGCTGACCAGTCTGGATAGAATTCGATCGAAAATAGGCCTCGACTATAAATGTCTTATGCTCCGTTGTCCATGACATCTTGAAGCTCAAACTTGGTGGGCTGTTAGAACATCATTTCAGCTTGGCTCACCTGAAAAAATAAAAGAATCGGCTGATTATTTCAGAAAATATTAAACTTTTGGTGGGCTCTGTTTTTTTTGTGTCACCCTGTAGTTTG
>NC_090247.1:19763361-19805861 GCF_037325665.1 Littorina saxatilis
TCTCTCTCTCTCTCTCTCTCTGTGACTATGTCAGTCCGCACGCGCTGTAAAATGACTGATGGGCCAGACGAAACTTGTCTTTTTCGCTCAAAGGCAAAATACGATGAATGTGCTTAGTTTTGTCAGCATTGCTCCAAGCAAAACTAACTTCTGCCTTTTAATAAAATAAAATAAAAAGTATTCAATTTTACGAGCGCCTTTCAACTCCTGTCAGCGATCCGTTTTGATCTGTTTTAATCTGTGTACGTCAAGGCGGCGACACCGGGCCTATATATTATTTTCATATTTTCTGCTTGTAAGCTTGTCATCGGCGCGTGCGCGGGAGAGGACTGCGCATGCGCGAGTGAAATGTTAATTAGGCGTGACGTTTTTAACTTGAAAGGGTGACTGGTACGGAGGTTCTGGTCCGCTGCCGTTTTAATTCTTAGCTGTCAAAGGAATCTTAATTAATGGTCACTTTCCGATCGTAAAACGGACAGATCGTTAGTCTAACGGCTTTGATGTACGCACGTGTGTATTTCACAATTATATCAATTCATGATGGAGTGTATTTCCTGCTGATTATATAATTACGCTTAAACTAACTGTTGTTTGATGTTTTTTTTACGACTTGTGTGCTCGTTTCTCAAAGTTCAGGTTTTTGTTTTCTGTTTGTGTGTGTTTCTTTTGAAAGTATAAATATAATCTGAACCTTTTTAAACGAAAATGTAAAGCCGGTGGAATGTTTTCATTTTATATAAATAATGAACAAGTTACTTTTCACGTCGTAACAGTAACAGCAAAACCTTGACATAGACTGCAGCAGAAAGAAGACAAGTAGTCGGGCTGAGTAGACGCGACAGTGTTAGTGATAGTACGTGACAATGACAGTAACAGACGGACAGACAGACAGACACAAAGACAGACAGGCACACAGACAGACAGGCACACAGACAGACACACAGCCTTTCACACGCTAACAAAGTGGTACGACGCACTCACAGTCGTATACATTTTTTCAATGTCACGGACGTTGCAGAAATAACGACCGAACACACGGTACGAAACCGAAACCAACATGACGTCATTTGTGTCGTCAGTCTGAAACTGCTGGTGTAACACCCGTTCTACCCCCCCCCCCCCCCCACACACACACACCCACAGACACTCCCTTCCTCTAACGGAACGTCCACAGGGGAACGAACTGATATCACCAAAGGGGATGTTACACCAACAGTTTGAGTATCTGCAGAAAACCCGTATCACAGGAGACGCCCATTAGAACGCAAGATTCCATCGTATAAAACAGAATTGTATAAATCGTTTTTCCCATCAACAACACATCTATGGAATGCCTTGCCTGATGAAATCAAACTTATCGAATCCATAAGCCAATTCAAAAGATATTTAACTGCTAACAATTCAGTTGTGCCACCGTATTTTTATATTGGAGAACGACAGGTCCAAGTGATTCACAGTAAATTAAGGTTAGGCATGACTGATTTAAACCAGCACCTAGTCGATAGGCATTTGAGTAATAATCCAGCGTGTGCCTGTGGCCACGCATCAGAAGACGTAAAACACTTTCTTTTAGATTGCCCTCAATACGATAGAGACCGAACCAGAACAATAAGTACTCTCCCCACTGATCATTATGAGTTATTTCTAATATGCTGACTGTTAGCAAATGATAACAAGACATGTCGAGAAAAAAGATATCAAAATGAGCCTTTAGGCGAATTTTGATAGAGTTTTTGAGACATGTCTTGTTATCATTTGCTAACAGTCAGCATATTAGAAATAACGGTTTTATTATCCGTGCGTGGTAACAAACATAATACCCGAAGCGACCCTGCAAGTAAAGTGTCGCCATTTTGGCTTGGTTGGTTACAAGGTAAACAGAGCAAACAAAACAAACATCCAGCACACTTTCAGCTTTCAACAAGTAATCTTTCCCAAAAAGTTACGTGTCCCTTCTTTTCTGTGCATAGTATCATAAAAACACTCAACAACAACAACAAAACAGAACACAGACTCGAAAATGCTAACAAACCGAAAGTCCGAAATTGGAACGTACAGTTCTCGGAAGAGCCATCTCAAATGTTGCACATTTGTGTTGCGCATGCGCAGTTGAATGCGGTTAAATGTCAGTGGAATTGAATGTTGATCGTTGCATGCGAGAGGTCACAGTGATGGAACATTGGCGGATTTGGTCTCGTTGGAGGCATGGCAGGTTCGTATTCCGTGTCGAAAAGAGCTGCTACCTCGTCGTTGCTGAGTTCCACGTCCTGTCGGATCGTCTGCTGGCTTGTGACAGTCGCCGATGCAACGAGACGACCGCGTTCGATTCTGCTTCCCGTCGAAGTTCCGGCTGGTTCTCCCCGCGAAGTATGACTTGGGAGCAGTGCCAACTGCATATTCCCTGTGAGCTGGGACGACATGGCAGCTGCCATCTCTGTTTTTTTGGCGGTGGATGTTTTTTGGTACGGTTGGAGGGAGTTAACAGTTTTGTGACAGGTGACACTGATAATGTCAATTGGACTGAAGTTCTTCTCTGCAAGTAGTGTTGCACCCGTCGCTCGCACGCTGTGGTTTGTGTATATCTGCGACAATTGACACAGCTCACTCAGCTTTGCCATGAACTTCTTCATAGTATGGACGCCCATGGGTCTGTTTTCATACCATGTTTCGTCATCTGCATGGACCGTGTTGACAGGGAATTGCCAAAGACGCTCACACTTTGGATTTAGCAGAGCCAGGTACTAGTTGTAGCTGTACACTGGACAGCCTGTTGTCCCCAGTCTCTGGCATGACTCCAGTCACAAGTTCTTCGTCTCCAGCTCTTTGATTCTTGGTAAGTTCATCAAACCGTTTGATTACGTATTGTTTCCCTGTTGTTTGATCCATCTTCACTTCGAAGCCGAAGGTGTCTTTCGTCATTTTTTCAAAGTTTTCCAGGCCCCGTCTAAAAACACCTTGTTCAAAAGGCCAATGGGGGTGTTGGGAGACATGAATTTTGATGCATATAGGGTTTTTAGATCTTCTTGATTGATGGCAGGTACATGTCGTTTGTTTGCCATGTTGCCAAAAGCACATAGGTGTAGTCTGCTACTGACAGCATCAAAAAGAGTTGCTTCCCTTTACTCAGTATTAAACTTACTTGCCATTCTATTTCCCTCCCACCGACAGAATTTGCTTTTTAGCACATTTTACACAGTAAATTGCATGGGAAAAATGTGAAAAAGTGACATTCAGTAGAACAATTCACCCTGATGTTTTTTATATTAATTTTTATTTTGTCGTGGTGATTTTTAATGCGATAAACAAAAAGGGTCCCGCCTTGACCGTTATAACATTTAACAGGTCACCTAGAATCAGTCCTGATTGGTCACAGCCATAAAGGGCACTAGAATGATAATAAATTACGATATCAACACTCTTATTTGGTGATGCAAGTTTGTCAAAAGAATTAAATGAATTTGTTTTTGATAAAGTCCAGGAATATATTATTTCAACTGGCCGACTTGGGGCAAAACGAATTTGAGTGCAGTATGCCCCATTCATTATAGACAATTTAAGTCTAAATTTAATTAAGAAGTTATAGCGATTGTTATTGGTATATATATGCAATTGTGATGAATACTTATGTACTCTCTCTCTCTCTCTTTCTCTCCGGCTCTCTCTCTCTCTCTCTCTCTCTCTCACACACACACACACACTCTCTCTCTCTCTCTCTCTCTCTCTCTCTCTCTTTCTCTCTCGATTACTCTCTCTCTCTCTCTCCCTCTCCTTTCCTCTCTCTCTTTCCCTTTTATATTCTTTGTCCATTCTATTGTCGTGTCCTGTCTCCATCATGCCTTTGTTTTTTGTCAAATATATATATATATATATATATATATGTATGTTTGCACATGTTGTTTGTTTCTCGTTTGTTTTGGTTTAAAAAGTACTTGTCGAAGTCTCGTCGCAAGTTATCGTAATCCATATGTTAAATTCTCCTGTTAGGGTCACCACCATAAGCTTGAGCTTGTTGCTGATCCTTAACATGTATCATGTTCAAATAACTATCAATTGTTGAATAAACACTGGTTAAACCAACAGTCTGAGACAGACAAAATACAAAATCTCGTCTCGATTTAGAAGCAGTATAAGTCGCAGTAAAGACCCAACCTTGACTGACGAAGCGCCAAGGCCGGAAGACAAGTAGGGGGACTAACTGCGGGCGACAGTCATAGCGCTTACCGGCGTGTGTGGAACATCTCCACGTCATGTCCCGACACACTTTTGTCTGCTCGACACTCGCACACGTACCTCCCTGTAAAGGCGGATATAACTTATATCAACCCCTGTGCCTCACTATCAAAGTGGACATATATTATCAGCGCCAGTCTTTCGGGGTTGGAAATGAGTAAGAAATTCTGCTCTAGTGCGATGATTTGTGTGTCTATTACGTTGGTTACACAATTTCATCGTGTGTTTTTGTGTAAATTTTAGATGTTCATCAG
This sequence comes from Littorina saxatilis, assembly GCF_037325665.1. NCBI lineage: Eukaryota > Metazoa > Mollusca > Gastropoda > Littorinimorpha > Littorinidae > Littorina > Littorina saxatilis. Next base: position 19,767,846 of record NC_090247.1, read on the forward strand.
CCTTCGTGCGGGAACTTTTTTTTGTGGGGGGGGGGGGGGGGGAGAGAGAGGGGGGTAGGGAGGAGTTTTACATGTTTTAAGAGTTACACCATGGGCTACGAATGCACCGTTGTTCGTAATTACATGTTTGGTGTCTGCGGAACACAAGGCGGTTACAGCAAAGAGGCAACAAGGGCGAAGAAAACAAAATCAGAAACTAGACACATACGCACACACACACACCCCTAAACAAAATAACACTCACGTAATTATTTGGTTATCAGTTAAAATGTTGGTTTCAAAAATAGAATTGCATATGAACGAAAGAAAGAAAACAAAGAAGAATAGAAGACAGACAGACAGACAGACAGACAAACGGACAGGATGGGAGAGAGAGAGAGAGAGAGAGAGAGAGAGAGAGAGAGAGAGAGAGAGAGAGAGAGAGACAGAGAGACAGAGAGAGACAGAGAGAGACAGAGAGAGAGACAGAGAGAGAGAGAGAGAGAGAGAGAGAGAGAGACAGAGAGAGACAGAGAGAGACAGAGAGAGACAGAGAGAGACAGAGAGAGACAGAGAGAGAGACAGAGAGACAGAGAGTCTTTACTGCAGGTAACACACGACGCTTTGTTTTGAAGATCCGCTCAGATCAAAGTGACACGCAACATTCCACGCTACAGCAGTCCACTGTAGTCGAAATTTATCGTCCGCATAAAAAGATCACGATGATCTATAGCACCTGTATTAAGCCTACCCACACAATAACTCACACAAGATATCGTCGTAACTTCCTGGTAGCTAATGCAAAACTGCAAAACTTTATCGTACCCTCACAGCGCTCCAATCTGCCAGAGGAATAATTAAAAGTAGCATGTAGCCTACAGGGATGTGATTACAAGATTAAAGAACAGAGGGGAGGAGGCTGCTCCTTGGGGAGTGCCAAGCACCCTGGGTCCATTTCAAGTTATCGGGTTTTAAGCCAGCTACCGGGCAGAAGACTTATGTTGCTTTCAGTCACGACTGCTAGCCTACTATCAAGGGACTAGAAGTAATAGTCGTTAGCACTTGGACACAGATAAAGCTGACGGACTAGCAGTAAATCAAGAAGTATGGAGGTGTGTTGAATTGTTTGCCACGATTGATACCACGTCCTGCCAACTTCAGTGTAAGTGGAATGTTTAGCTCCATGAAAGTTGGATGACAGGAAGTAAGTTACGTGGTTACGTGGTGAGACATTCTAAGATTTGGACAACTTCTGGGCTGTGTTTCCAAACTCTGCAAACGAACCAAGGAGGAAAGAAAAAGAGACAGACATGAAATAAGAGTCAGTTCTCTGTTTACTGACAGCGACATCCAAAGGCAATTGGCAAAATATGTGTACGATTGTTTTCAACTACGCAGATGCAATGCGTCTTCCGACTGTCCTCAATAACCTATGCTCATCTTCAGGTCCTCTTTGTTCACCCTGTTCCACTTGGTTTTGTATTACATGTATGTTATGTTTATATTGCTATTTTTTCCTGTACTTATGTATCTTGAATGTGTCAATAGGCTATGTGCTTTAATGACAATAAATTCTGATTCTGATTCTGTAGACAGGAGAGATGGACGGACAGACGCCGACGCAGACACATGCACTCACGCACGCGCAAGCACACACACGAACGCAGGCAAGCACGCTCACAGACAGACAGACAGACAGACAGACAGACAGACACTCACACACATGCTCCCGCTCACAGACAGACAGACAGGCAGACAGACACTAACACACACACACGCGCGCGCGCGCTCGCACGCACGCACGCACGCATGGCATCATCGTGAAATTTGGTCTTTCCCTATTCAAAGTTTTGTTTAATTGAGATTTGAATATAAGCAACAGGAACTTTGATATGTATGATTTCTGTATTCGTTTTCATTCATTACCCTTATATCACAGCTCTTCGGTGTGATGATAAACCCACAAAACTAACACCACTACAATCACAACAACAACAACAACAATCACAAAATCAATCAAATATCATATCACAACTTGAAGTGTCCAAAATCAGCGCCAAATAACGGCGACTATCACCCAAACCGTCACACATCTCTATCATCCAAACCTGTAACGGCAAGGTGTTCAAAGACGGATGGAGAAGCTATCAAGAGACCCTCACCGATAGTACGGTCGAGAACAGAGACATCGCTATCGTAATGAGAGGAGCTGAGATGATCATCAGATACCCGGGGTACATGCAAGTACCCGGCGTGAGAGAGGGATTATCGCGGCGACCCACTGCTGAGCCACTAATATCGCTAATATCGCTGATTAGATGACACTACATTTGTTGCAAAAGTCAAAAAGCTTACACCGGGCGGCAAGGTGTCCCATCTCAAGGCTGAAATAAACAGCCGTAGTCACGAGAAAATTACTACCACGAGATTTTTACTCCGGAGTAAAAATTTCGTACGAAAATGTTACTCCCTTTACGAATAAAAAACGAATAAATTACTTCACCCTAACACGAGCAATTTAACTTCCCATTCCAGGTGTACGAAATTTATACGCCCTTGTCCCCTGTTAGTCTTGGTGGTGGAAGGGGTGGAGGGAGGGTAGCGCGACATTCGTTTGCGCGAAATCCCATATTGGCATCATCCCTTCGCCCGCATCTCATTTTCGCGTACGAGATTTTTTACTGGAAGTAAAAAAAATTGGGAGTAAAAATTTCGTGGATAGAGTTATTTTTTCGTGCCTTGGGGAGTTCTTTTCTCGTAAGAAAAATTTACTCGGAGTAAGAATTTCGTACGAAGTTTTTAATCCGGAGTAAATTTTTCGTGGAGTAAAAATTTCGTGTTACACCGGGAGTGTAAAGGGAAGAGGAAGAACTTAAAAACCAGCGAGTGCAATCAACGCTGCAACAAAACAATTTACGATAAATCAAGTCTGCTCAATAGTTCTTGATGAAGAGATTTTTCTGGATAATGAGCAGGCCTAACTCAAACATCCGCCTCTATCGTTGTTGTAAAAATAAGTATAATATTATTAATGTTCATGTTTACGGATGTGAGTGATGTAGGTGAAGACCAGTAGCTATCGAGTATTGAGAACAAGTGGGACAGATGAAACAAGTGCTGACCTTAAAAGTGGCAAGGACACACCCGTCCCCTATGCAGAACAGTTGCAGAATTGGTTTGTGGTAACAAAACTTCCAAGCTTTACGCCAAATTTCAGCTCAATCGATCCATAAAACACAAGAGATCTATGTGTGGACAAACAAACACACACACACACCCACACACACCCACACACACACACAGACACACACACCCACACACACACAAACACACACACACACCCCACACACACAAACACACACACATACATACACACACACAAACACACACACACAAACACACACACATACACACCACACACACACAAACACACACAAACAAACACACACACACACAAACACACACACACATACAAACACACAAACACACACACAAACACACACACACACAAACGCACACACACACAAACACACACACACAAACACACACACACACACAAACACATACACACACACATTTAGTGATATTGAGTGAAGCGTGAGAAATCATACGATACAGAATATTTGAGGTTATTTTTTTGCAAAGTCGCACGAGGTAAGGTCTTTTTCTTTTTTTTTAGACCGACTGGTGGACGAATAGACTTGTGGACGTTTTGGCGTGGACGTTTTGACTTGTGGACGTTATGACATGTGGAAGTTTTGACCATGAGCATGTTGACGTTTTGTGGACGTTTTGGTGTGGACGTTTTGACTTGTGGACGTTATGACTGGATTCCCCAGGCGGCAGCGACCGGGATTCGAACTCACGACCTCCCGACTAGGAGGCCGACGTCTTACCACCACGCCACTGCGCCCGTCGTTCTTAGCAACAATTCTTACATCACCCGATTTACGATGTAAGTGCGTTGGGTGAAGATTAGCAACTCCCGAGCACAGGGACACAAGTGAGCTGTTTTGCGGAGATTATCTTGGTCTCTTCAAGCTGACGTGAAACACTGGAGGGTCCCTTACAACGCATTGAGATATCACCGTCCACTTTTCTTTATCGTTTGGTTGTCAAGATTTTGTGCTGATAGTGCAAAACAAGTGTGCAGCTAAAAACGCGACGACATAAGCACTACAGGTGTGTTGTGTTCACGTAAAGGCCCTCGTTTTGCTGTGTAAACGACTCGGCCTTCAGGAATTTACATAAGATAATAATAATTGCTATTTGATATGTTACGTGGATTTCCATTGGTCAATTGGGCAAAACTGAGCTCAGTGCAAAAGTGATATCGACGACATTTCCGTCGATATCAGTTTTGATATCGACGACCTCTTTATTGCTTCCCCACTTCAAAAACAAAAACACCTACATTCAAAAACAAACAAATATATATGAAAATGTAATTATCCCAGAATTTAGTTGAGCAAGTGACTAAAGACTTTTTGAAAGAAAAGACATTTTGAAATACTGAAAAGTACAAGAAAAGAGTGAACAAAAAGAAATAATAATCAGAGGGAGGGATATGGAACAGCCAAAACTGAGACAAATACTTTTGTAATTTCTTTACAGTAAATACAAAATGTCCAGAGAATTAGCAATAAATCTAACATTGACTGACTGTGTGATGATATCTTCTGCTATTGGTCTATTTCGACAGTCTCGATTTTGATATCACTGTCTCAACAGACCATAGCAGAAGATATCACACAGTCCGTCAATATTGGGTAATATCACCCCTTGGTCACATACCAAAAGTCAACTGTCTGACTACTTTCTGTGAAGAGTAGGATTTTTTGTAACGGTTTACTGGCTTAGTTAAAAAAAATCCTACTGGAGAAATACCTTTTCAAGTGACGTAAATTCAAAAGTGAAATATTGACAATAACATCAAAGACTTTGACAGGTGACATTTAATCAGAAAACCATGCGTTTTATCTGAACCTGGATACTGAATAGATTAGGTTGTGTTTTTTTTGACGTAAATACGCTAAACATTTGTAGGAAGCAAAGCCAAGATGGACAATCACCATTATCAGAACGTCGTCATAAGATTGGAGGAAAAAAACCCAACCTTCTTCCAGTCCAGTTTAAACGTTGAGATTTAAAACAAGACATTTTATTCAATTTCTGACGGACATCCCAAATGGGAAAGCATTAACTTGTTTGAGTGCGTGTATATTTCATAAATGTCATTAATATACCCTTCTCCTGGTGGAATTTGCAACATACGTGGCACAGCATCACAGAGAGTAATTAAGTTTTACGCCCTCACGGCGAAACCATTTAATAGGTGCATGTAATACAGAGCGAAAGCCCGGTTTGGTACATACAGTGATGAAAGTAACCCAACCCCAACAACAAACAAACGAACAAACAAAAGGGGGTAGAGGAGCTTTAGTTTTTGGGGCGTGAGGGTGTTTTATCCTGATGTGATAAGAACTGCCCCCCCCCCCAAAAAAAAAAAAAACCCCACCCCCCCCCCCCAAGTCAAGAAAAAAAACCCACCCAACAACAAAACAAAACAAAACAAAACAAAAAAACTAAAGTAGAAAAAACTCGTGGCACATACCAATCCGGACCTCTTGAACAATTGGATATATATACACGAGAAGTTTCTTTTATGTCGCCAATGTTTTGTACAGAGTGACGTTAAATAAACGATGTTATCATCATCATTGAAACATAAACTAACTGCTGTGAAGGCATGAGTCTTTAACCATGATAAAAAATAGTTTCAGTTTTGCTTTACTAGAATTGCGAAGTAATTACTGTTGAGTCAGCAAGTACCCAGTACATTTTCATCTTACTTACAACCCAAAGCGTGTGCTAATAAAAACCCAACTCCGCCCTAGGTAAGAGGATCCTCAAGAAGAATAGCTTTAGCAGTACATTGCAAAGTTATAACAGAGTGACAAACTGAATTTGTCCGAAGAAAACCGAAACGAAGTTTAATCCAACGATACGACTTCAAAGGCGCAGTAGAAATAGATAAGGTTGCCCTCCATTTCGCAAAACAAACGATTGCTGTTTTTTTTTTATAACCATCTAAATCAGCGAACATCGCATGAAAGGGAGATAACGAGTTGAAAGGTGTGCAATAGTTAAACACTAGTGATAAACAAGTTCGTGACAAACCCCCAGATGTCTCGCTTTCCTATCACAACTTTGGTTGGTTTAACAACTACATTCAACAATGTTTAGTGAATGTAGCCTACTGAGCCTTCACCAGGACAGGCACTTGATTTACTTTCTCAGTTTTCTTGACCAAAATCATGGACATAACAGTACATTCACGTACTTGCGGGTAGTTGTATGATCAGTATTTTTGTTGGGGGGGGGGGGGGGGAGCGGGGGATTTATTAATATATTTGTTATTACCTTCAAAGCGTCTTGATTAATAGAAAAGAAAAGAAAAAGTTCCTCCATGACAGACACGGTGTGAAAATTGTGCCTTGCGTTGTGCCTCAACAGTCCTTCGACGAGTTGATCTAGTGACATAACGCCGCCCCCTCCTCCTCCTCCTCCTCATCATCATCATCATCATCATCATCATCATCATCATCATCATCGTCATCGTCATCGTCATCGTCATCATCGTCGTCGTCGTCGTCATCGTCGTCGTCGTCGTCGTCGTCGTCGTCGTCGTCGTCATCTTCATCGAAGATGAAGACGGCGACAACCGCAGGACCACCAACACCGCCACCGCCATCGCCTGTAGCAGCAGATTCCCTGACAGTTTTCATCAACAATGGGTCCCGAAAAGAAAAAGAAAGAAAAAAGCCAATGATCTCGGGAAATGACGACACAACCCTCAATGACGACACTGAAACTCCGTCACAAATACCCCGTGAGCGTTGATCTCGCTATTGGCAAAAGGATTGCTGATCATCTCATGTGTGTGTGTGTTAGTGTGTATGTGTGTGTGTGTGTGTGTGTGTGTGTGTGTGTGTGTTAGTGTGTGTGTTAGTGTGTGTGTGTGTGTGTGCGTGCGTGCGTGCGTGCGTGCGTGCGTGTGTGTGTGTGTGTGTGTGTGTGTTTTTTTCAAAGCACCCAGAAAAACATTTCAACGTACATTCCTCCCCCTGTCAGAGGTCATGTACACTTGTACAGATCTCAGGGAAAACAGCTTCCTTCGTTCTGGACACACACCCAACCTCATCAAACAAACTGCTTCCTGGGCAGTTTGTGTGTGTGTTTTTGTTTGTTTTTTGTATGTGCCGAATTGATTTAACAAACTGACATAGGTGTCATTTATAAAAATATTTAATCACAAAACGTCAATTCGGCACAGAAAGCAGCCAAGCTTGTGGGTTTTGCTATGTGGCGAAGCGGAAGGTGGCCCTAAAGCCATGCAGGAGCTAGAAATATGTTGTAGCTTCCATGGTCGGGACTGAGGGGTAACATTCAAGAATAGTGTCCCAACTAATCTCACCGTCAGCATTCCGCCATGCATGCAGGAGTGTCCCGTTCACATCCAAATAAGACTTACGGTTTGTCGAAATTCAAAGTCAAAATTGCCATGTTTCACCACGCCGGTGTCTTATTTCAACTCAGCACCCCGCTTCTCACCGTCTGTACAGCTTCCTTGCATAGACGAATTCTGGAAATAACACTGTCTGGTTTTGTTGCTTGTTGATGAGAGTTGCTTCCCCTTCTTTTTTCTTGCTTTCCCATAGAAACATTGAGACAAGCTGCATGTGACAGTATATATAGGCTTGCTTAAAGGCACAGTAAGCCTCCCGTAAACCATCACAGATACTGTCAGGCTTTTACACACAGTACAAACACCCTTTCATTTAAACACTCACCGCTTGAGAACATCCCAGGTGCCCTCCGTAAAAAGCGAGCAGTTTTCAAAGAATTTATTTTTGCGTGGTTTATCTTACCCCTGAGCCATCGTGAACCCGTGTGATCAAGTTTCCCTTTTTCACAATTTCACAGTGGAAATGAGAATTCAGTGAGATTCCGAATCGCACTTGTGGAGATTGGAATTCCAGTTTGCAATAGGGCAAACTAGAATTCTCATCTCCACTGGATATTTGTTAGTGAAAATTGGAATTCCAGTTTGCCCTAGTGCAAACGGGAATCCAGTTTCAGTGGAGATGGGAATTCCAGTTTTCACTAGGAGAAATAGGAATTGGGGGAAATAATGTGTTCAAAGGTTTATATTCATTCATGACTTTAAGGCTTACTCATTGCAGGTATTGAAATGCAGAAATAAAAATAAATATTATTTGATTTCTGCCCATGTTTTATCACGTCCGGAATGTCCAACATGTCCATGACATTGGAAAACGATGTCGAAAAGTCTGTCCTGTGTGATGACTGGTTTGTTGGATGTTTTGCAGTACACAATGTTCCTTGCACCAATTTCTTCCAATTTGAACTGTTTTTGGCTCCAGTGTTTGAATTTTTCTCCATGTTGGGATGTTTGTCCGGGGCTAGAATGCAGACACGCTTCAATCTTGTTGTACTTTTCTTGAGTTATACAAAATGCATCTTTTTTGTTTGTATCCAAAGATTCAAGATGCTGCTCTAAAAGAATATAACATTTCTCCTTTTGCTTCATGATCCACTCTCTGAGTCAGTTTAGCAGAAAACAAACTGCAGCAAGTCAACAATTTCTAACTGAGCGGAGAAGACCAGTGTTCACTCTTTCTTTAGGACTAAGAGTTCACAAAAGAAGTGAGAAGGCCAGACAGATAGACGACTGAGTGAACGTTCAGTAGTCGTGGTTTTACAATACAATACAATAATACCTCTCTCTCTCTCTCTCTCTCTCTCTCTCTCTCTCTCTCTCTCTCTCTCTCTTTATCTCATGCTTCATATTATATAAACTTTTAACTTTGTGATATGATTTAATGATATTGATAAAAAAAAACTGATTGTGCGCAATAACTCTGTGTTGTTCGATTATTTCAATTCAATAATATTTATTTTTATTTCTGCATTTCAATACATGCAATGAGTAAGCCTTAAAGTCATGAATGACTCAAGATGAAATGGTTTTAACAACAATTATAAAACTTTGAACACATTATTTCCCCCAATTCCTATTTCCCCTAGTGAAAACTGGAATTCCCACCTCCACTGAAACTGGATTCCCGTTTGCACTAGGGCAAACTGGAATTCCAATCTTCCCTAACAAATATCCAGTGGAGATGAGAATTCTAGTTTGCCCTGGTGCAAACTGGAATTCCAATCTCCACTAGTGCGATTCGGAATCTCACTGGATTCTCATTTCCACCGTGTGAAATAGTCGTCAGTTAGTAATTTGAATGCGACTCGCTGTGAGCTTATCTGCAATAGCACGTTATTAAGTACCTCTGACTATGCACGAAACAAACGGCTGTGGTTCACAAAAACTCTAGCGATGGCTTTTGACTGTTCAGAGGAACTGGCGATTGGCATAAACCGTCGTCTGCTACGAGAACCACGACCTTGCGTGACCCTGCTTCCGAGCTTTTCTTTTTTCAAACTTTCAAAACTTCGAATTGTACTGATCTTGTCTTGATGAAAAAAGAATTCTTTTATGATTTAAGAATGTTTGTGTAACAAGCTGTCAATTTATTATTTAGATTTTAAAAGTTAAGTCTAGCGCTAACACTCACCACGGTCCGATTGTCTCTGACACAATCCGCAAAATTAGTTCTTTGAAAATTGCTCGCTCTTTACGTAGGGCACCTGGTATGTTCCCGTTTGGTGAGCGTTCAAATGGAAGGGTGTTTGTACTGTGTGTAAAAGCCTGACAGTATCTGTGATGGTTTACGGGAGGCTTACTGTGCCTTTAAGTATGTATATGGAATCAAGGGAAAGCAACTCTTCCCCAGCCCATCTAAACCGAACATATTCTATTTTGGACACTTTTCTTGTTGTATGACAATGACAATAACAATTCTTTATCGTATGTCTGAGTGAAGATGTCTTCTACGCCCTTGGGGAAATCTGTGATGGTCGTGTTCCATGGGCGCTTAAACATGAAAGAATCTGTCTTTATCGCGCACTTGAGAGAAACACTCCGACAGCGGAAAAGTCACTGACACCGGACAGCGAAGACGACAGCGTGAGAGTCATTGACACATAGTGACCCCTCACTGACCTCTTCTGTCCCCCATCCCCCGTGTTTCTCTCTCTCTCTCTCTCTCTCTCTCTCTCTCTCTCTCTCTCTCTCTCTCTCTCGATCATTCCCTCTTTTTCTTTAACTCACTTTCTCACTTTCTTTCTCTCTCACTCTATCTCTCTCTATCATACTCTCTCTCTGTCGCTCTCACTCCCTCTCTCTTTCTCTCCCTTCCTCCCGATGTCTCCCCCTCCCTCCCTCTCTAAGTTTCTTGTAGTCTCTGTCTCTCTCTGTGTCTCTTTCTGTCTTTCTCTCCCCCCTCCCTCTCTCTGTCTCTGTCTTTGTCTCTCTCTCTCTCTCTCTCTCTCTTCTTCTCTCTTTCTCTCTCCTTCTCTCTCTCTCTTACTCCCCCCCCCACTCTCTCTGATAGCGGGATCGTGTCGGACCTCTGCAAACCATGTTTTGTCGGCGCTATAAATATGCATGAAGATGCCTGTCTCGTTTGAAGTGATGGTGTTACATTATACAAACTATTAGCTGCCAGGAATTTTGATTTTACATGTTGACATTTTATAAATATTTTTGCATCAGTGGTGGCAGCACTGTTTTGCTTTCGTAGACCTGACATGTTTGTTGATGCATATAATTATACCATACTATTCCACTCGAAACTAGATATGTGAGTTTTGATATAGATCTTTTTAATGAGCCTGTATATGTGAAAACCAATTAGGCTACCGTGTCCATGAAGGCCATTCATTTCTTTACCGCATGTAATGCCCCAGTCACACAGCGCTACGTCCGTACCACGACCATGCCGATCACGCCGATCTGAAAAAAAGTTTTCAAATCGGGGCACATCGCCGTCAAAATCCAGCACATGGCAAATACAAACAACAACAACTACGCCACGACCCGGCTACTCTTGTTTTGTGCAGTTCAAAATAAGAGTAGGGAGAGCGTGCAGCTTCCAGACCTAGCAGGTCCCACCCCGACCTAACCACGCTCTTGGAGATGCTCCCACGTTTGGCCCACGATTGGCCACGCTCTCGGACACTTTTCCATCGTACGTAGTAGAAGCGGCGTCTATGTGTGACTGGGGTATAACCAATGGCTTGACTAAACATGGGATTATGTATGTATTGTCTATGCAGTCGACCAGAGACCACATATAACTATTCTTCTTCTTCTTCTGCGTTCGATGTTCACATATAACTATAAAAATCGAATTTCACAAAAGCGAATTTCCGAGCGTTTCTGGGCTAAAAGTACACTTTTTTTATATCTGCGAATACAACAATTACTTATCTATCCAAAACTGCATGTGTGTGAGTTTGTGCGCGCGCTTCTGTTTGTCTGTGTCTGTTTGTTTGTTTGCCTGCTTGCGTATGGGCGTGCGTACATGCGCACGTGTTTGTGTGCCCACGCGTGTATATAAAAAAGGAAGTTTCAGTCGTCGTTCGATGTGCTTCATTGACCAAGACAGCAAGTTAAACTGCCCATGACGGAAAATAAATGTAGTGTGACCTCATTGGTACACACGATGTTCCATTCATACAAACTTGTCCGTACGTCGTGTACTTCTTTTGATGGCAACAGCCTTCAGAGGTGTAAATCAGAACGTAAAGAGCACCCTTTAAATGGGCCGCTTGGCAAAAATCGTTTAAATACCTTTGCTTTCTGTGGCCAACGCAACTAGTACAAGGGGAAAATTAAAAAAAGAAAGCATTACAGAAACAAAAATACATAAAAGAAGTCATCACAAATTCCCAACCTTGGGCAATTAAAGATTCTGTATTCTGTATTCTGTATTCTGAAATAGATACACGGTAGAGTGAATAACGCGCTTGACTTGGGATCTACCGTCAGTTTTCTTTCCCCCTTATAAAGATGCTCTTCTCTCTTGCAAGAGCAATACTGTTTACTTGTGAAATCAAAGCCCCCGCGGTAAAACTCTTTTGTCCTCCCTCATCTCACCTTAAACAAAACTTTATTCAATTTTAATCATGACAAGAACAATGCATGGATGATTACATACTCAAGCATATAATGCTTATTTTAAGCAATCATAATAATTACAAAACAAAGGTTAGCATGATGGCGGAATAAGTACATTAGCTCCTTTCAGGAAACGAAAAACAAAACAAAAGACAAAACAAATACACAAACAAGCAGAAAATGGGAAGGGGTTGGTAATACAGGAGGTGGGAAAAGGGCAGCTAGCTAGTAGCTAGCTTAAGGGAAAAAGAAGAAGAAGAAGAAGACTTGGAGCGCCAATATTTGAGGGGATTTTTTCAATTGTAATAAGTGCACATAAGACACTCGCACAAAGTTAATGCATATTGTGATCAGAGGAAAAGTCACTACATTGCGCATAAATCGAGACATAATTGAGACATCTCACCTTGACCTTGTTGATTTTGCAAAGGAATGTTTGTTTGAAGCACACATGAATTAACTTTAAGTGCAAGTACAAATCTTACTTTCTCTTTGAGGACCGAAACCGGAGAAAGGAAAAGAAAAACACACAACAACCAACGACTTATCTCCTCGTCCCCACGCTTCACATTAAAGAAACAACAAGAAGAATGAATTAGAAAAAGAAAAGCTGCAACCTTGCATGAAAAATCACATCAACCTGTGAGGGCAAAATATTTATTCCGCGGTCAGTGGAGTGAGACGGCTCGTGTCTGGCAGTCGCACGCCACCTGCCCCCCCCCCCCCCCACCCACCCACCAGCGTCACCCGAGCGTGACGACAACGGGATGAAAGGGGGGAGGACCCTAGACCCATAAAGTACACACTTGGCCATGTAAGGTTAGACAAGCTATAACCATTTGCATAAACTATGTGTTTCTTTTCATTCTCTCTGTCTGCGCTAGGGTGGAGAGTGTGACTGTCGAGAGCTTTGCAGAGATATAAACGCACACATCCAAATTCACTTGGTTGTTTTTTCACAGACAGCCAGACAGCTACGCAATCGGACGGACGGACGGACGGACGGACAGACAGACATCAAAACAAACGGACGGACGGACGGACAGACGGACAGACAGACAGACAGACAGACAGACAGACAGACATAGACAGACATACAGACAGACAGACACTGGCGGGCAGACATGCGGACAGATAGGCAGGTGGACAGACAGGCATGCGGACATAGACAGACAGACAGACAGACAAGCAGTCAGAAAGGCAGAGAATGGCATAACAGGACAAGGATCCTAACGTGTTAAAAACACCATATATTATGGTTGTATACACACAAGCAACCTGACAATAAAGCATAGCTTTCCTGCTAAAATCATTGATCAGCTTTGAAACGAACCAATAAACGAGCGAATGAACGAACGAACGAACAAACGAACGAACGAACAAACGAACAAACGGACGAATGAACGAACGAACGAACAAACGAACGAACGAACGAACGAACAAACGGACGAATGAACGAACGAACAAACGAAAAAACGAACGAACGAACTAGCAAACAAACAATGTCTCAGACAAAGATGTTAATTCTCATGATAAAAGAAATGTTGATGCGTACAAAAGTTATTTTTGTTTTCGAAAAGAATCATAACTGCTTTTGAAAACGTTTATAATTGTTTTGCTGACGAATTTGTGTCTCTCTCCATAAAATACTCTCATTAATATAAACAGTAAGCCTCAAAATGAATAAAACATATTGTTTGATTTTTACCCTTAGTTTGAAACATGTAAAGGAATAAAATTAAAAACAGTTGGATTTTTAAAACTTTTATCTTATCTATTAAATTGTCTAATTATTTATTCATCTGTCAATCAATTAAGTCGTTAGATTACCTTCTTATATACTCACTGAATACTATAGTTTCTCTCTTTTTTTCTTTGTTTCTTTCTTTCCTTCTCTCTGTCTGTTTTTCGTTTGTTCTTTTTCTACTTATTTCATAATCTATTTATTTATTTACTTCTTTAGGCTTATCTAATTATCAATGTATTCATTACGTAACTGCTTCACTTGGTTATTTAGTTATTAATTCATGTATTCGATTATATATTTAATTACTGATTTATAAACGATTGATAATTCTTGCTTGTCCATGAAATAGTTTTTTTGTGTGTTAATTTTAATTAATGTAATTAATTATTTTCCCCTCAAAGGATCCAAAGTGTCTAATTAACATGGGGTCATTTATTTGTCATTGATCGACTTTATCAAAATCTTCAACCTTCTTTGTGGTTAGTTCATGATAAATTAGTTAAAACTGACAACATGAATTTAGTCAGCAAACAATCATAACTTTTAATTTTTTAAATGTACACCCATTTAAGCATACGTTGGAATTCTGCTGCCTTTGTTCCTCGAGCATGTATGTCATGGCTGAGATAGGAATCCGGCTACACTTTGAATCTAGCTTAAGAAAATCAGAAGTCCGATTTCAATTATCCGATTCTCTCTCTCTCTCTCTCCCTCTCTCCCTACCTCTCTCCCTCCCTATCTCTTACTCGCTAACACCATAACTAATATATATGTATTCTTAAACGGATTTTTGTTTTGATGTACAATTTTCATTCAATTTTCCTTTCATGTTTGCTTGCTCTTCATTTAAACTGTACAATAGCCGCCATTTATATGTAATTTTCTAACTGTAAACACCACTATAAGCATTATGCTTGTTGTTGTTTACTCAATATGCGTTTTTTGTAAATAATGCACAAATGAATAAAACAGTTTAAACCAAGTCCGATTTCAACCGGATCAACTTGGAATCTTTGGTGATAACTTACTGATTCTCATTTCATCTGTCTGAATTTTAATGCTAGGCACTATTCGTATTCTATCCAGCTAGATTCGGTATATCAAGCCAGATTCCCATCTCAGTCATGACATGTTATTATTTTTATGTAACTGCCATCTATCGAGAATAACATACTCCCACTGTCAACAGTTCTGAATTCAGATAAGACCTTTCTGTCATGTCATCGAATCAAAATTAATTATAACTATAAATAATTATTTGTAATTAATAATTATAAACGTCAACTTTTTGTCCTACTATTAGGGCGACGAAAAAAGCCCATGATTTCTTTCCTACACAAATTTGGTTTATATTATGAGGTTTATCACCTCGTCGGTGGGTAGTCTTTTCTCCTGTCACTTTCAAGCTTTTATGAAACACAATCATTTCCTAACATTCTTGAGAAGTCACCGTTGAAGATGCAAAAGTAAAATAATCAAAACTAAACGCGTGTTTTGGAGCACTCTAAACTTATTTAAAAAAGATATGTCCAGAGTATTATCATTACAACGGGCCAATAACATGTTTCTTGCAAGACAATCCAGTATAGGTTTTCAGTATCATCCTCGAAACATCATAAGCAGCGTGTCCATCGTTGCAAACACGAATGAAAAACAAAAAATAAGAAAAAAAAACCATAAGAAAAAAAAACACACCACACAAACAGGATAAAACAGCATGTTCTGCAGATCGACATCCTCCGGCCCTCACCCCCCTCCCCGTCCTGCCGCTCCCCAAATGAAAGCTTTTGAGGACACATTTTTTTAGAAGTCAGCCGATGTGCCCATTTTTCTTCCATCAAAAGAACAAGTTGGCAAGTGTTACATCAGTTTGAAATTCAGAGAAGGACAAGTGCAGAATGTGTGTGTGTGTGTGTGTGTGTGTGTGTGTGTGTGTGTGTGTGTGTGTGTTTGTGTGTGTGTGTGTGCGTGCGTGTGTGTGTGTGTGTGCGTGCGTGTGTGTGTGTGTTTGTGTGTGCGTGCGTGCATTGTGTGTGTGTGTGTGTGGGGGGGGGGTGCGTGAGTACGTGCATGCGTGCGTGCGTACGTACGTGTGTGCGTGTGTGTGTGTGTGTGTGTGTGTGGGGGGGGGGGGGGTGCGTGCGTACGTGCATGCGTGCGTGCGTGCGTGCATGCATGCGTGCGTGCGTGCGTGTGTGTGTGTGTGTGTTTGTGTGTGCGTGCGTGCCTGCGTGCGTACGTGTGTATGTGTGTGTGTGTGTGCGTGTGTGTGTGTGTGCGGTGTGTGTGTGTGCGTACGTGTGTGTTTGTGCGTGCGTGTGCGCGTGCGTGTGCGTGTGTATGTGTGGGTACGTACATGCGTGCGTGGGTGCACAAGAGACAAAGAGAATACATGGTGACATATCTCTGCACATAACACGGGATATAATGCCGCGCTGACATTCACAACAAATGTTGTTTGCAAAGTATGAATCATACTCTCAAACCGACACCTTCTCGCGACTCCGCCCTTGGTCCTTTTTACCGTCATATATGTCAACCCCCCCCCCCCCCTTATTTAAGGTGTTTACTCCCCTCCCTCCCCCACCCCATCTCCTGGGACCTTTAAACCCTCTCACCCTAAATCCTCACAGCCCTCCCCAAAGATCCCAGTCCCCCCTCCCCCCCTCCCGCCGCTTCCCAACTCTGCCACTTTCGTCTGCCTGTCTCTCCCGCCCCTCCCTCCCCCCTACCCGCCCCCTTCTACGTCCTACTATGACAGAATATAACGGCCAACATTATTTAATAGAATTAAATTACATCATAATGAAAGGTAATTATAAATTAAATCGTACATTTGATGATTTTTGCGACTTGTGTATAACTTATTTAACTGATATTCTTAGCGCCGATCTGCCGTCAGTATTGTGAGCCCGGAAGTGCTGATCACGAAGAAAAGATGATACGGGATATTACCGGCATCAGCAATAGTGAAACAAATCAATGTTGGGTTTCCGATACCACTATCTCCGTTTCACCGGGCTATATACTTGGGGATTGTTTTCCTAGTAGTAGACAAAAAGCCATCGTTCTTCCTTCTTGTAAATCAACAGGCGTTAGGCCAGGCATTTAAACCAAATATTATTATATATGAAGTCTTATATCGCGCGCGTACCAGACTCGGACTCAAGGCGCAGGGATCTATTTATGCCGTGTGAGATGGAATTTTTTAGTACATCACGCATTCACATCGACCAGCAGATCGCAGCCATTTCGGCGCATATCCTACTTTTCACGGCCTATTATTCCAAGTCACACGGGTATTTTGGTGGAATTTTTTTTTAATCATATGCCTATACAATTTTGCAAGGGAAGACCCTTTTGTCAATCGTGCGATCTTTAACGTGCACACCCCAATGTAGTGTACACGAAGGGACCTCGGTTTTTCGTCTCATCCGAAAGACTAGCACTTGAACCCACCACCTAGGTTAGGAAAGGGGGGGGAGAAAATTGCTAACGCCCTGACCCAGGGTCGAACTCGCAACCTCTCGCTTCCGAGCGCAAGTGCGTTACCACTCGGCCACCCAGTCCATAGCAGAATCCTTCCAACTGAACACATACAACAAATCTACACCTCCCCGAATTAATTTGGAAACTCACACCTCTTTCAAAATCTTCAACGTTACTGCAATAAAAAAGGCAGGCTGATAGGTTTTGGTGCGAGTCCAGGGGTACTGAAGCCGGTGTCACGAACTGAAACCTCTGCTGAACAATCCTTCTCATTGGTTTAAACATAAGTTTATTTTAACAAAGGTTACAATCATGAGATGTATACAAAATACACAGGTAACAGCAACAAGCTAGAAGCTTATAGTGGTGTTCCTGCATGGACAGTACAACGTAAGGCAGTAACGGCTGAACAATTCGTCTAAATACACCAAATATATTAATAGCATAAATAAACGTTGCATAATGATTATAAAGAAAGACAGTAAAAGGAAGGAAGGAGGGGAAGAAGAGGAATAAAAAGAAGAGGGATGGGTAGGAGATGTGCAGAAATTAAAGTTAAAGAAAATCCTTCTCATTGCGGTCAATGCGCATGCGTCAATCTTGGATTTAAAAAATGCGACACTTTGACCGAACGAACCATGGGTTAGGGTTAGAGTTAGGGTTAGGATTAGGGTAAGGGTTAGGGTAAGGGTTAGGATAAGGGTTAGGATAAGGGTTAGGGTTAGGTTGTTCACGACCTGATTAATCTCCCCATGTTAGCGCATGCGCATTGACCGCAACGAGAAGGATTGTTCAGGCAGAGTTTTCAGTTCGTGACACCAGTACATGTCTGTAATGGTTTACTCATCGTTCACACAAACAGGACCTTATCTTTAACGGCTGTGTTCACGGAAAGAAAGCGGCAAGTGACGGAGTTATTTATACTTTTCGGTGATACTGATATGTAACCAAAACGGATACTCCTGTTCCGGTTGTGATATGTAAGTTGAGAAATATACACACACAAGTAATTTCGATGTTGTTTTTTTTACAGCCACAAACTGTCTTACTTGTATTTCTGCCACGTACGATAGACCAGGGGTTGGGGGGGGGGGGGGGGGGGGGGGGTGGGGTGGGGGTGGGGGTTGGGGGGGGGGGGTTTAGCTCAGGTGGTAGAGCACTGGACTTGTGATCCGAGGGCCGCAGGTTGGACTCCGGGCCGGGACGGACGCAGGTCAACTTTATGTGCAGACCCAGAGACGGTAGCCATGTTACCACCCCCGGGTCACCACTGTGGCACATAAAAGACCTCGGTCATTCTGCCATAAGTGCAGATGGATGATACCACCTTAACACGTTGTGTATCTCACCAAAAGCCGCGAGGGCGTAAAACTCGAATTATCATTAAGCCATATCTAGTCCTTAATAATTAAGAGGCGAAATATTTAGCCTGGAGGACATGAAGCATTTTCTATTTCTTGTAATAGACCAGGAACCTGTTAGCGGTCACAATCTTGACAAAATGTGGCTAATTTGAAGCCGTTCTGCTGATAAAAAGCATATCATTGCGTACGGTTCCAAAATGTCAAATATTGTTTATATATATATATATATATGTCACGATAACACTACTGAAAGAAGTTTTGTTGAAACCACGTGACCCATAAATTAATCACTAACATTAATAAGCAGCGCTGTTTTCTTCTTCTTCTTGTAATTATTACTTTTGGCACTAAATCCCCGCCATACTTTCGTCTCCTCTATACTTTCTGCATTTCCATTTTGGCGGCGAATACCCCCCGGTGGGACTTTAACCCTTGCCGGTCGGACACCATTGTATGAGTCGCGTGCCTCCTACATAAAATTAAACATACATGTATACAGCTCTACGTAAGACGAAAGGAGACACGCTTTGTGGAGGGGGGTAGGGGTTACACATTTTGTAGATCCTACGAGATGGGCTGGGGGGGGGGGGGGGGGTATGCAGATGGGGGCTTGGGGTATTTGGGGAGACGAGAGGTGGGTGGGAGGATGGGGGATGGTTATAGAGTGGGGGAGACGACGGAGAGGGGGAGGGTGGGAGATTGCTGCGCTATGCAGAAAAGAAGCCAAAGGGAACACAAAGTTTACTTCCGTTTTGTGAAGATGGTTCCGTTTTGTAAGAGGATCTCTGAGTGAAAATACAACTCCAGCTGACCTTACACTTTTTACTAAAAAGTAAAGAAATGTGCCGTGGCAGTTGAGATGAAAAGTTCTGCGTGCTTGACTGTCTGTTTTTGTGTGTGTGCCTAACTATACTGTGTGTCTGTCTGTTTGAATCCTTGTATAGCTTGTCTGTACAACCGTGTAACTCACTCAACTATCTTGTATCCCTCCCCTCACAATGCAGTAACATGTTTCCAACGTCCAACGTTTCCAACATTCATTGCCCCACCAAACCTCTCCCGCAACCTGAATACTACTAGTTTGTGTGTTTGTTTGCTTAACGCCCAGCCGACCACGAAGGGCCATATCAGGGCGGTGCTGCTTTGACATATAACGTGCGCCACACACAAGACAGAAGTCGCAGCACAGGCTTCATGTCTCACCCAGTCACATTATTCTGACACCGGACCAACCAGTCCTAGCACTAACCCCATAATGCCAGACGCCAGGCGGAGCAGCCACTAGGTTGCCAATTTTAAAGTCTTAGGTATGACCCGGCCGGGGTTCGAACCCACGACCTCCCGATCACGGGGCGGACAATACTACTAGTCCATCCGGACACAAAAGACATGCCACATTGACAGACACAGAACAAGTCATTTAATGCACACAGATGCATCCCATTACGGTCTATTCTCAGACTTATACAATTACTTGCACTGACATTCAGACAGAGAGACAGATAGACCAAAGGACGGACAGACAGTGAGACAGATAGACCAAAAGACGGGGTGTGCACGTTAAAGATCCCACGATGGACAAAAGGGTCTTTCCTGGCAAAATTGTATTGGCATAGATAAAAATGTCCACCAAAATACCCGTGTGACTTGGAATAATAGGCGGTGAAAAGTAGGACATGCGCCGAAATGGCTGCGATCTGCTGGCCGATGTGAATGCGTGATGTGTTGTGTCAAAAAATTCCATCTCACACGGCATCAATAAAAATCCCTGCGCCTTGTATATGTGCGCGATATAAATTGCATAAAATAAAAATACAAAAATACAAAAATAAATCCCTGCGCTTAGAACTGTACCCACGGAATGCGCGCGATATAAGCCTCATATTGATTGATTGATTGAAGACAGACAGACAGAGAGATAGATAGACCAAAGGACGGACAGACAGAGAGACAGATAGGCCAAAGGACGGACAGACAGAGAGACAGATAGACCAAAGGACGGACAGACAGAGAGACAGATAGACCAAAGGACGGACATACAGAGAGACAGATAGACCAAAGGACGGACATACAGAGAGACAGATAGACCAAAGGACGGACATACAGAGAGACAGATAGACCAAAGGACGGACAGACAGTGAGACAGATAGACCAAAGGACGGACAGACAGAGAGACAGATAGACCAAAGGACGGACAGACAGAGAGAAAGATAGACCAAAGGACGGACAGACAGTGAGACAGATAGACCAAAAGACGGACAGACAAAGAGACAGATAGACCAAAGGACGGACAGACAGAGAGACAGATAGACCAAAGGACGGACATACAGTGAGACAGATAGACCAAAGGACGGACATACAGAGAGACAGATAGACCAAAGGACGGACAGACAGAGAGATAGATAGACCAAAGGACGGACAGACAGAGAGACAGATAGGCCAAAGGACGGACAGACAGGGGTGCCTATGGTGCAAGGCGACTGAATTGGTATTGATGAACTTTAGCGTGGTAAATACAGGAACAGTTTTATACTGCAATTGAAGCCTCCAAATGTTGCAGAACCTACCTTTTAGTTATGGAATGAATTGTACAGATACCTTCCTTTTAGAAGCAAAACGTGACGGGCGCAGTGGCCTACTGGATAAGACATCGGCCTCCTAATCGGAAGGTCGTGAGTTCAAATCCCGGCCGCGGCCGCCTGGTGGGTTAAGGGTGGAGATTTTTCCGATCTCCCAGGTCAACTTATGTGCAGACCTGCTAGTGCCTTATCCCCCTTCGTGTGTACACGCAAGCACAAGACCAAGTACGCACGGAAAAGATCCTGTAATCCATGTCAGAGTTCGGTTGTTTATAGAAACACAAAAATACCCAGCATGCTTCCCCCGAAAGCGGCGTATGGCTGCCTGAATGGCGGGGTAAAAACGGTCATACACGTAAAAACCCACTCGTGCGAAAACATGAGTGAACGTGGGAGTTTCAGCCCATGAACGAAGAAGAAGAAGAAGAAGAAGAAGAAGCAAAACATCGGCGGCAGCCACTTTGGTGCATTTTGTCAACGGAAGGAAGACAACTCTGTCAATATAACGTATGTGTTTTCTCTCCCATGGCAGTCATTTTATTTGATCAAATGACCAAATTAATTATTTATGCTTAATTTTGGAGCACAATCCGTCAATCAATTTCACGATAATATTTGTTTGGTTTGATTAAGGGGACTTGTACCTGGGACAGGCTGATCTTTCTTAACCCAGTGTGGGAAATTCAGTGGGGCGACCACCCCCAACCCAGCGCGTCCCCGGGTGGCGGATAGGGGAACGGTCTTCAGATATGGAGATCAGCCGCTTGCGGCCGCGGACCAAACTGGCTCCGGGTGGGATCCCGGAAAATCCTCCCCCCTGTGCTCTCAGGGTAGGACGTACGGGCCATGAGCTAAGGGTGAGGTAACCCCGACAGAAAACCCCGAATGCTGAAGACGGAGGACCCGGGCCGCACGGCGCATTCTAACAAACCACGGGTACACGCACTTACGCAAATGATGACACAATCAACCAGCACAGATGGAAATGGCGCTCGCCCATTGAGGACCCCCCAGGGTGGAGCAGCGTCGGGTCCCATGCCTCAAAGGGACCCAGCCCCAACTACTGGAGGTCCCTCCCGTCCGTCTTGTCACGCCAGGGGACGCGGGAGGAAAGTGACTGGCACCACCACAACCAGGAAGAAACCCAGTCAGCAGCGACCTTTTCAGGTCATGCACTGGAACGCAGAAAGTATCCTGAACAAGAAGACAGAGTTGGAGCATATCCTGCATGAGAAGAACATCAACATCTGCTGTATTCAGGAGACGCACCTGACACCCCAAAAGTCCTTCAAAGTGAGAGGCTACCAATGCCTTAGGTCCGACAGAACAGACCGAAGCAAAGGAGGAATCCTGACCCTCATCAGGAACAACATCAATGCCTGTTTGATAGAAACGCACATGGAGGACTCCGAATATCAGGTGATTCGAATCCAGACGAAG
Organism: Littorina saxatilis; assembly: GCF_037325665.1. Lineage (NCBI taxonomy): Eukaryota > Metazoa > Mollusca > Gastropoda > Littorinimorpha > Littorinidae > Littorina > Littorina saxatilis. The sequence goes on from NC_090247.1 coordinate 19,790,547, forward strand.
ACATCAGAATTCCATCTTGTCAACTTCTACTGCCCCAATGATAGACACCTCTCCCTTGACACGATCCCCGCAAAGGCCTCCAACTTCATCGTGGTGGGTGACTTCAACAGTCATTCACAGAGTTGGGGATATGACCACCTGGATCGGAGAGGAGAAGAGGTGGAGAACTGGCAGGACGACAAAGGTCTCATCCTTTTGAACAGTCCCTTTGACTGCCCTACATTCTACTCCAGAAGATGGCACACTACATCAACTCCTGACCTAGCCTTCTGCACGGAAGACATGCACCAGCTAACCAGCAGAGAGGTCGGAGAACAGCTAGGTGGAAGTGACCATCGGCCAGTCTTTTTGACCCTGGGCATGGAGTCCTGCACTGAAGCTTCCTTCCCACGGTGGAACTACAAAAGAGCGAACTGGTTCCTCTTTAGACACCGCACCAGCGAACTCACCAAAGACATCAGAGTCGAGGGTCGAGACATCAACATGGTGGCGAAGGACTTCAACATGAGCATCCTCAGAGCAGCGCGTGAGTCCATTCCCAGGGGTGCCAGGAGAGACTATAAGCCCTACTGGAGCAATGAATTGCAGGAACTGGATGATGATCTGGCAGACGCCAGAAGGGAAGCAGAAGTCAACCCGTCACAAAACAACAACATCCGCCTCCAGGAAGCCAAAGCCAAATTTCTCAAAAAGAAGCTACAGGCAAGACGGAGAAGCTGGCAAGAGAAAACAAGCTCTCTGAACCTTGAGAAGGATGGCAGAAAGCTCTGGAGGCTCACCAAGCAGTTGAATGATGAGAACACCAGCAGAGGAAAGATCACATTAGAAGAGAATGGGAAGGTGCTAACTGGAAAGCATGCTGCCAACCAATTTGCTGAAAGCTATGCAGCTGAGAGCAACCTCCATGTTAGCCCCGAGAAACAGAGAGAAGCAAGAAGAGAGAAAAGAGAGAGACCTGCCAGACAGTCGACAGTGGACGCCATGAGTCAACCACTCACACTCCACGAGCTGCACTCAGCTCTGAAAAAGTCAAAGGCGAAGAAGTCCCCTGGCCCAGACGGCATCACCAACGAGATGCTAACCCACCTTGGTAGTGCAGCAGAGAACAAGCTACTCGAGGTCTTCAACAGCAGCTGGCAAGAAGGATCGCTACCACAACTCTGGCGAGAAGCGATCATGATCCCCATCTTAAAAAAAGGGAAGGATCCAAAGAAGGCCACCAGCTATCGCCCAATCAGCCTCACCAGCTGTGTTGTGAAGACCCTGGAGAGAATTGTGAACGAGCGCCTCAGGTGGTACCTGGAATCCAGGAACCTCCTCGCCCCTGAACAAGCTGGATTCCGACAGTTCCGCAGCACTGAAGATCAGGTCACTTACCTGGCGCAAGAAGTTGAAGATGCCTTTCAGGAACAGAAGCTGGTCTTCGTCACCTGGATAGATCTTCAGAAGGCCTTTGACAAGGTCTGGAAAGATGGACTCCTTGTAAAACTGCTGAGGAAAGGCGTGTCCAGCAACATGTACCAGTGGATTCGCTCTTACCTCTATAACCGCAGGGCAAGAGTTAACGTCGACCAGACCAAAAGCAAGAAGTTCCTCCTTCGTCATGGCGTCCCTCAGGGCGGAGTCCTCTCCCCCACACTCTTCCTTCTCTTCATCGACGATCTGGTGTCTGAGATGCCCAAGGGGATCAAAGCTGCTCTCTACGCAGACGACTTTGTGATCTGGTGCAAGGAGGAGCACGCAAGTACTGCCACCTACAGAATGCAGCAAGCGGCAGATAGGCTGAACGCATGGGCAGAAGATTGGTGCGTCTCCATCAACAAGGAGAAATCCTCCACCACCCTATTCACACTGTCGCCAAAGCAGAAAGCCGGAACCATTAGGCTTGGTGGAACTCCTCTGAGAGAGGATGAAGAAGCAACGTACCTTGGTGTCACCTTTGATAGACGGCAGACCTGGAAACCACACATTGCACAGGCAGAGACGAAGGCCCGGCGCAAGCTAGCCATACTCAGGAAGCTGGCAGGTACCACCTGGGGAGCGAACGAGAAGATATTGAAGACAGTATACCAGGGAACAATCAGACCCCACCTCGAGTACGGCTCCACAGCGTGGTCAACCTCAGCCAAGACAAACCTGCAGACCCTTGACCGTGTGCAAAACCAGGCCCTCCGACTCATCACCGGTGCAATGAAATCCACGCCCATCAAGGAAATGGAGAAGCTTACCACCATCCAACCCCTCTGTCAGAGAAGAGAAGCCAAGACTATGGTACAGGCCGAGAAGCTCAAGTGCCTACCCGACCACCCCATGAAGCACAGACTGAGCAACCTCACCAAGAACCGGCTTAAACGGAGCAGTTTTGTACACGAGAGCAAGAGACTTTCTCGACAGTACAGGGAAGTCCTTCCACAGAACACTCTACCTCTGACTCAAGAAGAAGAGGAAACCCCCAAGGCAACAGAGAAACCAGGCATCCAGATCTGCACCAGTGTTCCACATGTTACCTCAGGAGAAGATCAGAATGACACAGCTCGACAGGCACTAACCTTAGCCCTGATCGACGAACAGTACCCAAAAGAGGCGTGGATCCATGTATACACCGATGGATCAGCAACTAACGCCGTGCTCAATGGAGGTGCAGGCATTCTCATCCAGTTCCCTGGGGGACATACAGCTACATCCAGCGTTGCCACTGGCAAACACTGCACAAACTATAAAGCAGAAGCAGAAGCTCTCATGCAGGCCGCCTCCTTCGTTCAGGACTCCGCAGACCCTTGCTACCAAGTTGTCTTCCTCTCGGACGCCCTTTCAGTCCTTCAGGCCCTAGAGAACGACAAACTCCCACAGCTGGCCAAAGCATTACAGATGGTCAGACAAACCAGAAGAGTTGTCCTCCAGTGGATACCAGCACACTGTGGGATACCAGGAAATGAAAGGGCAGATGAGCTGGCAAAAGAAGGAGCCGTGGAAGACCAACCTGAAAACAGTGTCAGCTTTAGTGAGCAGAAGACAATCATCAAGGCATTGATGAGGCCAAGGACAAACAGAGATGACTACCACACAATGTCCAGAGAGCAGCAAGTCAACCTCATCAGGCTGCGTACTGGCCACAACAGGCTCAATGCTCACATGAACCGAAAGTTCAAGCTGGCGCCATCACCAACCTGTGCCTGCGGTCAAGAGGACCAAACAGCGGAACACATCTTACAGCGATGTCCCTTACTAGATGAGGAACGAAAAGAAGTGTGGCCGTCACCAACTCCCTTGCAGACCAAACTATACGGCAGTCGACAGGAGTTGGAGAAAACGACAACATTTATCACCAGTGCTGGACTGATTGTGTAACCTCTGCGAACGCCAAGAAGAAGAAGAAGAAGAAGGGACTTGTATCGAAACTAATTCAATAATGCCACTCCGGGACTACTGTGCGCTATGAATTTACAACGCTAAAGTTAAACATTACTATGATATGATCACTCCAAATGGAAAGGCCGCCTACAGCAAAATTCACTTTTACACCTTATCGTTACGCAGTTTAAAGAGGTGTCCTACAGGAAACGCGTTTGTCGCCTCGTTCTCATGCCGATCCATAAATAGTGTGACGTCTTCCAGGGGACGTTACTCTTGATGGATGTTCCTCCAGGGACGAGTAATCGGTCCTTGATCTCCCTGATCAGAGGAGTGAGGACGTCTGCACCGCCGTATCTAGCGGTACATGGAAAGGTGCAACATTTGGCACGTTTCAAACGCCCTAAAGGGGTGTGGTAGAGTGGAAGGGTTTGGGTGTACGAGTGTGTAGGGTGAGGGTGAGTGTGTGTGTGGAGAGAGAGAGAGAGAGAGAGAGAGAGAGAGAATCAGAATCAGAATGTTTTATTGTTTGTTTCTGTGGAGCACTGTGTCACAATGTTTTCTGTTCTTGTTTCGTCAGTCCGTGAAGTAGCACGCCTGTCTTCTGCCCTTTTCTTGTCGCGGAGTATCTGTGACGGGGGTTTGCGTCTCCACGCGCCCACTGGTAATGTCGACTCGCCATCTTGTTGCTCTGCGGAGTTGAAGCGAAGCACGACAACAGGTTTGTCGCCTTCGCCTGTCACCTTCCAGGAGATAAGAGCGTGGTCCGCGATAATGGTGGTCAGAATAGACTCCACAGTTTTAGGTAGGCCTAAAACTGACATCTTAGTGGCTGTTGTTGCTGAAAATGTTGAACTTTTGTCACAGCAAATGTGTTCGTGTCTTGCCACAGCGACCACTCGCGAGACTTCGAGAGAGAGAGAGAGTGAGGTGAGAGAGAGAGAGAGAGAGAGAGAGAGAGAGAGAGAGAGAGAGAGAGAGAGAGAGAGAGAGAGAGAGAGAGAGAGAGAGAGAGAGAGAGAGGAAAGTCAAATAAATGAGACTTTTGTATAATTTGTCCGTTTGTGAGTCTGCCTGTCACTTTTTAAAAATGTTGGAATTTGTTTGTTTTCATTTTTGTCATTTTTTTGGTCTGTTTATCTCCCTCAGTTTGTTTGTCTGTCTCTCATTCAAAGGCGTGTTCCTGCCCGTGGAAACGATCCGACTCACCACATCAAATCTGACCTCTCTGTTACGCGGGATAAGACCACCCCTCCACTTGGTCACATAGGGGAAGGGCTCCTAATATGGACCGGCTCCTAATATGGACCACCTCCAGTTCTGACAAACTAGCGGCGCTAGAGCGCTCAAAACAATTTCATTCGCTGTTTTCACCCTCTCTGGATAACTTGCACATGTCAAAACAGTTGCAGAAACACAAACCTCAAAACCGTTAGGCTTTTTCTCTTTTTTTCACTTTTGGCAGCGTTCACTCTAAATTTGCCGCCTAAAACGGACTCGTTTCTGTCCACAGCCAAAGCTTTCATCACACAAAACGTGCTAAATATTACAGCTAAGAGTGCATTTGTTACATTTTAGCAGTGTTGACCCCGAGTTTCTACTGCACACAAAACATAATAGCAAAATCTCAAAGTATGTGTGAGTCCCCTAATATGGACCACCTTCAACAAATCGAAGAAAATAAAAACTAAAGGCTATTTTCATTAATTCATTAAGAAGTTTGCTGAAAATAACCTATAACTAGCCCTCGAGATATAAAAAATATATAACAAATAGTCTTCTTTTCGTGGAAGTTGATAATTTCACTTATTTTCACTATGTTTTTGATAAGCTTCTTTAGTTTCCTGGTGTGCTTCAAATAATGCTCTCATCAAACCAAAACATATAAATCTAAAGCATATTTTAATTAGTTTGACTTGCACATTAAGTTGTATCATGTTATTTTGAAGAATAGGTGGCTTTTTACAGTGATTCGTGAAGGCCTCTCCACTGGTCCATATTCGGCACCCAGGCTCCTAATATGGACCATTATTTTGTGATTTTTTCTGTATTTAATTTTTGCTGAATGTCTATCAAAGCTATTTTACTCTAATTAGGCCCGACGGTTAACCTAAGAGAGAAGGACTACCAAACACAAAATGAAACTTCTTCGCAAGAAAACAAGCTAGTTATCAGCATGAAACAACAAGTCGCGTAAGGCGAAATTACTACATTTAGTCAAGCTGTGAAACTCACAGAATGGAATTGAACGCACTGCATTTTTTCACAATGACCGAAGTCCGCCGCGGCAGTGAAAGTGACGAGCCTGTTCAGCGCGGTAGCGGTTGCGCTGTGCTGCATAGCACGCTTTACTGTACCTCTCTTCGTTTTAACTTTCTGAGCGTGTTTTTAATTCAAACATATCATATCTATATGTTTTTGGAATCAGGAACCGACAAGGAATAAGATGAAATTGTTTTTAAAACGATTTCGGAAATTTAATTTTAATCATAATTTTTATATTTTTAATTTTCAGAGCTTGTTTTTAATCCGAATATAACATATCTATATGTTTTTGGAATCAGAATATGATGCAGAATAAAATAAAAGTAATTTGGGATCGTTTTATAAAAAAATAATTTTAATTACAATTTTGAGATATTTAATGACCAAAGTCATTAATTAATTTTTAAGCCTCCATGCTGAAATGCAATACCGAAGTCCGGCCTTCGTCGAAGGTTGCCTGGCCAATCAATTTGATTGAAAAATGAAGGTGTGACAGTGCCGCCTCAACTTTTACAAAAATCCGGATATGACGTCATAAAAGACATTTATCGAAAAAAATGACACAAACGTCTGGGAATTTCATATCCAGGAACTCTCATGTAAAATTTCATAAAGATCGGTCCAGTAGTTTAGTCTGAATCGCTCTACACACACACACACGCACAGACACACAGACACACACACAGACACACACACAGACACACACACAGACACACACACAGACACACACAGACACACACACAGACACACACACACACACACACACACACATACACCACGACCCTCGTCTCGATTCCCCCTTTATGTTAAAACATTTAGTCAAAACTTGACTAAATGTAAAAAGCGGTCCATATTAGGGGCCCTTCCCCTACCAAACATCAGTATCCGGACTGCTTCCTGTGTGCAATTTATGCCAATTGAGAACACTGTCAGTGAAGCCACTAATTCAACGACAGCTTTGTGGAATAATCTTCCAGAAAATATACAACAAACGCAGTCAGTTGGTGAATTTAAAAGGTATTTGACCGATGGAGATGTTGTTGTTCCACAGTATTATTATTTAGGCAACCGCCAGGCACAGGTATTTCACAGCAGGTTGAGATTAAACATGAGCGATTTGCAACAAGACTTAGTTAACCGACACCTCTCTGATAATTTAGAATGTACGTGTGGAGCATGCCCGGAAGATTCTGAACATTTCTTGTTACACTGTCCAAAATTTAAAGAACATAGAACCATTTTATTCAATAGTCTGCCAACACACGTTCTAGACTGCAAAACACTCTTGTTTGGAAATACTGATTTAACTATATCTTTGAACACGAAAATATTCTCTGTTGTACAAGACTATGTTATGTTAACTAATCGCTTCGGCTGATATTATATTAACTGTGCAATTGATGCAGCCAGGCATTCTCTATCTCCCTCTCTCTCTCTCTCTCTCTCTCTCTCTCTCTCTCTCTCTCTCTCTCTCTCTCTCTCTCTCTCTCTCTCTCTCTCTCTCTCTCTCTCTCTCTCTCTCTCTCTCTCTCTCTCTCTCTCTCTCTTAGATCAGGACAAGCTGTAAGAAAGGTCCTACGGACCTAATGCTATCTTTCCTGTAATAAAGTTCAAAGTTCAAAGTTCAAAGTTCTCTCTCTCTCTCTCTGTCTCTCTCTGTCTCTCCCTTCATCTTATTTGTATAAAATATAATGAAAGATTATCAAGATAAGTGTTGAAGCTATCACTTGTTCGCCATGTTTTGCTATCGGAATGTGTATTGATTATCATTTCAAGAACGTGTCCATAAGCAATCTGCTTGTTAACGTTCTTAATGTTGTTATTGTTTGAAACGTGTGTATGAGAAATTGAATAAAACACGCTTAAACCAAGCCACTAATTCATCACAAAAGAAACACAAATAAACCCACCTCAACAACAACGTGCACAGTAAGCTGTTGAGTTTTGGTACATGTCTGGGTGGAAGGATGGTTTTATAGCATGTAACACCTATCCAGGTATGATATGTGGAACTGAAGGACTGTGACTTTGAGGACAGAGTACTTTTTATTTTCATTTTTTTTAACAAGGATCAAATAAAAACAAACAAATTCTAAAAATAAAATAAAAAAATGTTAAAGACAAGGTCGAAATGAAAAGAAGACAGGCATAAAGTGAATCATTCTATGAGCAATAAATGTCGCTACGTCAGCGCTGTGAAGAGTTTCCCCCCTTTGATGTTGACTGCTGTTTGATGGTAGCCGGCGCTCGTGTCGGGCCCTGTCACTCACTTATCTGCTTTAACATGGCTTCAGTCCACAAGAAAAAAGTCCGTGTTTATTGTGAGTCCCCATACCTGAGTTCTTAACCTGTTGCTTCCACGCGGCTGTGATCTTTAAAATAAACCCGTTTCCTGTGAGCGTCCTTGATCTCACAGGTTTGTGTGGTCTCCGAAAAAAAACGGTACTCGTTCAGACCTTTTTTAATTTTTTTTTTATTTGTGATCGACAAGAAGAAGAAGAAGACCTTTTTTATTTCATTAATTACTTCTATTTCAATTCAATTCAATATAACTGTATAATCTGAATATAGGTCAAACAGAAATGTTTCTTTTGGCTCGTATACACAGATATATCATAACGTAAAATCACACTCTTCAGGTTAAACATCTACGTAAACACATAACATTAACAGCAGCTATTGTGTTTTCAGCGTGGCAATAGGGTCCGATATTTAGACGAGACAAGTATAATGCCGACGAGTCGAAGACGAGTCGCATTTTACTTGTTCGAGTCTAAATATCGGACCCTATTGCTACGCTGAAAATACAATAGCGATTATATAGCTGTTCTGACCTTGATTTGTTGTTCCAAACTTACAAAATGACAGTTTTTGCGTCGATGCGTTGATCTCAGGTTTTGATAGCAGACGCCGTTCCTTATGCGCATTAGTTTTGTGCAGGTGCCACACTGACTTTGGAAAAAAAAAACTCGATTTGACAACACTGCTGTTTTATTAGTTTATTCGTATACAACAAAAGGAAGTTTGCGTTTTTTTAAATTGTGAACAAGACTACTTATGAAGAAGACCAAAACACAACATCAACAGAAGACTAGTTAATGAAGAACTAGGATGCAACAAAGGGAGGAGAAGAGAATAGTGGGGCTCCTATGTTGCAAAATCATTCAAATCATGCAACAAACACCAAATTAAGCAAATATGAAGAGTTTTATGTGCTTAACAAAACCTGATACAGAGCCATCGCGAAAAATAAAAAATGGGTAGTTTTTAAACAATTTTTCAAAATGGCCGCCAGTGTAAACGGTTGGGTATGTTAGGCATATTTCACTTCATGTGATTAACAGCAAATTTGGCGTAAATGGACATTTGCTTTTGCTTAACAAAACCTGATACAGAGCCACCGTGAAAAAATTAAGAAATCAGTAGTTTTTTTACAATTTTCAAAATGGCCGCCAATAAAAGGGTATTTAGGCATTTTTGATGCTACAAGACATTCTCTTGCAATAGAAACTAACACAACCACATTTTTAAACAAAACAATACATGTATTGTTGGTGCAGAGAATGATTGGACGGTGGGGGTGGCAGGGTTGAAGAATTTGTGGATTACCTAAACTGTGCAAAAATAAATATATTGCACCAATTTTCATACCAAAACGAAAACATTCATTCCTGTGCTGTTATATTCAATGTATGCTATTGAGGGCACTCAACTTGGCTAACTGGAACACTTTTAAGATAAAAGGTGGCCTTTACATGGGTTATTTGACCGCCGCCCAAATAAGGGTACCCCCAAAATAAAACTGATAAAAATGTAACTGATGTATCAACTCAAAAGTCGACTAAAATTCATAATCGCTGTATTTCGAAAACGTTGTTTGTTCTCATGTGTTTACACAACTAGCACATTCCGGCAAGTGTCTATACTCAAAAGAAACTTTGGCAGTACTTGAAACAACCATCTGTCATATATACATGCGAAGTCAAAAATATGTGGGATGTAAGTCAACAAACCTGTGGCAGTTTTTAAAATATTATTTCGTGAAGATTTGAAAGTGTACTCAAACGGTTGAACTACGCCTCGTGCGTAGACACACATTCCTGAAAGTTTCAACGCAACCCACTTGGTCATTGCTAAAATACATGGATTTTAGTTATCCCTCAAATTTGACACATAAACATCTCATCCGTGAGATCGACACATACATCAGTAGGTACAATGGCACAACACTAGAAATATGCAAGATGTTCTGGATGGATAATCAAGTTGACTTTCTCTTCGTATACAACAGTGACCCAGTTGTGCCTCAGGAATTGTCGTCGGCTTTTTAAAAGGTACCCGAAGTTTTTGTCACATCTCTTTGTCACGTCAAGGGTATCCTTATTTTGACGGCGTAAATGACGATGTTAAAAAAAAATGTGCCAGATAGCGAAGATGCGAGCCTTTAATGGCATAGACAGTTTGAATAAAATGACACAGGAATAAAAGTTTGAGTTGGGGTATGAAAATGGGTGCAATAATATTTTTGCACAGTTTAGATGCTGACAGTTTTCACAGGCATGCAAGCACATTTGCAGAGAGCTGTGCTCTGCAGTCCTTCTTAGCAGCATTTGCAGCGTTTTGTTGTACAGCTCTTCTTGCAGGCACACCTCATGAGTTCTCGGCACATGCTGGATACCTCTTGAAAGCTCGTCCAGAATGACTCCCACTTTCCAGCCTTGAACTGCCAGCCCACAGAGTTTGGAAGTCTAATAGGTAGATGGCTCTTCTCAATCTCATGTCCTGCAGCAGCACCTCACTTGTAAGGGGGTTATGGTCAATTTGGCAGCTCTTTTTACTGAAGAGGTACCGTCTAGCACTGTTTACACCCAGTACGTTGCTGGTTTTGTCCTACAAATGTACACCAAAAAGCTCTTGTGCTGCCCTGTCAGTGGTACTCAGCTTACAAAGAGGAGCAGACAACCTGAAGAAAGTTTGAGTGACGTCTTCAAATGCTTGCCATACTTCCCAAGCCTTCTGATTCCCCAATACCATTGAAGAACGACATAGTGTCACAGCCTGTAAGGCTATGCAAAATGGGCAGACAGGGTGACTTCTCTTGGCCAATGGCTTTGGCAATGTGGCGATACACTTCACGAGCAGAAAAAAACGCAACACAGCTGGAATGAGAAGCAGACTGTCTGGCCTCCTCTACATCCATGGTGCAGGAAATCAGCCTGTGGTACCCTTCACACAAAAGATGAAAAGTGACATTTTTATTTGAATGTATTTGAATAATGTTTACTATCTCAGAGAGTCGGTCAAAGCCGGGTTAGCAAGTCTTCACACAACAGACCAAAATGAAAGAAAATTATATTTCATGAATTCGTACAATTCTTCCTGTTTCAAGTTAAATAACAAACAAACACAGTTTCCAGTGACCCAACTGATTCTGGAATCTTTCTGACCGCTACATTTATTCGCTTCAAACAGTCGCTAACAGAATGTTGACCATAGTGAGGGTTCGTACGTTAAACCCATCAAATTCACAGAGGTCGCTTACAAATGATGTGCAAACATGTTCCAATTAATACAAATAAAAAAATCTTACTGTTAAGATGTATTAGGTAACAAACCTTGATACAGTAGTACTAGTGAAATCGGCTCCCTTCTGTGGCACCGGAATAAATGCAGAACGCTTGTTCCCAGGAACCGGCATGTGGTGTAACTCTTGTATATATATCCTGTAAAAATAAAATTCACACCAATGCACGGTCAACTTAAAATAAGCAAAAGGATGAGAAACAAGCAACAAACCAAAATTGTAAAACTCAAAGAGCGGTACCTCTTCATTTTTCAAAACTACTTATCTCATTTGATTAGCATACACTGTATGCTTTTGTCTGTTACCTACCGTCTTTGAAAGTTTGATCACAACACCGTAAAGACATAGGGAGTGGAGTGTTTTTATCTCCAGCTGGTCATCCTACTATCTGGCCTACCCTCACTCAGTTTTTGACTCTACCCCTCCCCACCTTATGGAAGTCCTTAACGTAGGCAGGACTAATCATTTATCATACCATGAACAATCTCTTTCTCCTCGTCTTTTATTCAAAGTTCGTTTAATCTGTTTAAAATCACCAGCGTGGCGATCATGATTTCCTTACTTGCAATCAACAGATAGATCTAGATCTATCAGCATCACAATCCAGCTTGATGAGCTATTGCAAGATTACTCTGCATTTCAGCGCTTCACCCGATGAATAACAGACCCCAGGGGAGAATTAAACAGTAAAATGATGTGACATTGGTGAATGGATGCGTATTCTTGAAAACTTACCTTCAGAAACGTTGTTTTCGCTCAAATCAAAACACGCAATGTTGCGGAGGCCGCCATCTTGAATTTTCATGCTGCGGATATATAAAATTCTAAAAACGATCAAATTAAATACCAGAACACAAAAATACCCATAAGAGTATTTATGTCATGCATGTGTTATCAGCAGACAACTTCTGGTGCATGGTAAACCATTGAATTTTACATTTGCTGAGTTGGGAATATTTACTGCTGAGCGCTTTTGGTACGAATTTCGTCTGCTGTAAATGCAGCCTTTTATTCCCTATCAAAGACAAAAAAAAAACGATTTCTGAAGTGGCTCTGTATCTGAAATCCCTTAAATAATTATAAGGAACAATACCACAAAGTATGATGTTTGTTGCAAGATGTGAATGATTTATGAGTGCGTCTGCAACATACGAGCCCCACTAGAACAGCTAATCCGTTCAACGCGAGCAGACGGCAGCAAAGTTTTCAGTTTGGGTGAATGGCATTTATACTTGTCTCGTCATGAAACGAATTTTTCAACCTGAGTTTTGAACGACTACATGAATGTTAGTGCCATGGGTTGTACATCAATACTTCAGAGGGGAAGTGGGGTATTTAGTGTGGAGTTACGAGATAAGAAAAGCCGAATGCGAAAGTTTGTGTCAGTCGGCAACTGCGCCCACACAGGCACACAAAAACGGCTGTTCCGTTTTACTCCCCTGTTTGTACTACATCTTTCGACTTTGGGCATTTTGTGGTGTTTAGGGACAGAAAATAATTGGTTTAGTCCTGTTTCATAGGGAAGTTAGCAGAAAAGGGTATGCTATCGACATTTGTAAAGCTGAAAAACATTCCCGAGAAGAATTTCAAGTCGTCAGTGTATGCTGTTGTCGACTGAAACATCGTGTGGTACAGATGGGTAAACCGGAACCATGCGTCTATGTTATTGCCAATATGCTTTTGGATATTGGCAAAAATGGCCGACTTCCGTAGCAATATGCTTTGATGATCGGAAAAGGGATGCGTGAGACCATCCAATCACAACCCCTGAATTCCCCCACGTGTCCATCAGAATACCTATATTCACACATCTGCACAAATTGACATATCCAAACCCATACGCATCCATACCCGCACCCTCACATGCATACATTTATGTAACCCTGTTCTCGTGAGCTGCACAGATACAGATTTGAAATGACTGAAACGACGTAAGAGAGAACGAATAAAAGAAAGAACAAGTCGCGTAAGGCGAAATTACTACATTTAGTCAAGCTGTGGAACTCACAGAATGAAACTGAACGTAGTCCGCCGCTAGTGCAAAAGGCAGTGAAAGTGACGAGCCTGTTTGGCGCGGCAGCGGTTGCGCTGTGCTTCATATATGTCGTGCCGAATTCACGTAATTGCTGAATTCGCAAAATCGACAACATGTTTGCCCATTTCGCGTAATCGGCAAAACGCTGCCCATTACGCGAAATCGGCAGCGTTTTGCCGAAAACGCTTAAATGCTTGTAAAATGTGCCTATTTTGCGAAATCGGCAGCCCGTTTTTGGCTTTAAAGTTCTCAAATGCCTGGGGTATCATCACACTAAGACAGATAAATACTCGAATGGATAAATGTTGCAATAATCGATAAGTTATGGCAAGTTATGGCAAAAAGTGTAGTTTTCGTGCATTTGTGGAGTTATGCTGGACACAGACCAACACAAACCATAAAAACCATAATACGGAGGTAAAGCAATGTTAATGTAATGTTCTGGTGACAAAAAAAGTAACAGACTGTCTGTCACTTTTGCGAAATGGACATATTTTAGGAGCCTTTACGCATTTTCGGCAAAACGCTGCCGATTTCGCGTAATAGGCAGCGTTTTGCTGATTACGCGAAATGGGCAAAAACGTTGTCGATTCCGCGAATTCGACAATTCCGTGAAGTCGGCACGACATATATATATATATATATATAGCACGCTTTACTGTACCTCTCTTCGTTTTAACTTTCTGAGCGTGTTTTTAATCCAAACATATCATATCTATATGTTTTTGGAATCAGGAACCGACAAGGAATAAGATGAAATAGTTTTTGAAACGATTTCGGAAATTGAATTTTAATCATATTTTTTATATTTTTAATTTTCAGAGCTTGTTTTTAATCGAAATATAACATATTTATATGTTTTTGGAATCAGAAAATGATGAAGAATAAGATGAATGTAAATTTGGATCGTTTTATAAAAAACATTTTGTTTACAATTTTGAGATTTTTAATGACCAAAGTCATTAATTAATTTTTAAGCCACCAAACTGAAATGCAATTCCGAAGTCCGGCCTTCGTCGAAGATTGCTTGGTCAAAATTTCAATCAATTTGATTGAAAAATGAGGGTGTGACAGTGCCGCCTCAACTTTTACAAAAAGCCGGATATGACGTCATCAAAGGTATTTATCGAAAAAAAGAAAAAAACGTCCGGGGATATCATTCCCAGGAACTCTCATGTCAAATTTCATAAAGATCGGTCCAGTAGTTTAGTCTGAATCGCTCTACACACACACACACACACACACACACACACACACACACACACACACACACACACACACACACACACGCACACACACATACACCACGACCCTCGTCTCGATTCCCCCTCTATGTTAAAACATTTAGTCAAAACTTGACTAAAATGTAAAAATGCAGAAAGACAGAAAGGAAAGGTTCACGCATTTTGACCTCTAGTGAAACGCTCTGTTATTAATCAATCAATCAATCAATATGAGGCTTATATCGCGCGTATTCCGTGGGTACAGTTCCAAGCGCAGGGATTTATTTATTTTTTTAATTTTATTTTATGCAATTTATATCGCGCACATATCCAAGGCGCAGGGATTTATTTATGCCGTGTGAGATGGATTTTTTTTACACAATACATCACGCATTCACATCGGCCAGCAGATCGCAGCCATTTTGGCGCATATCCTACTTTTCACGGCCTATTATTCCAAGTCACACGGGTATTAAAGAGGCCTTTCACTGGTGCTAGGGTCTGGATCGAGGACCGACTACTGATTTTCAAAGGTTTATTTTCTTAGCACCACGCCTTTCAAATCTGTGCTCCACACCTCAACAATCTCTGCCCAAGGTCGTCTTGAAAACTGATTTTTTTTTCATAATGACATCACAGAGGTTTGCAGCAGGCCGCACATACCAACCGGAGCAGAACAAAATGTGACCACGGTCAATTTATGTTTGCATATAATTATACGGTCTGCCACCCGTCAAATCAACAATATTTGGCTATCAGATAAGTGAGTGTAACAATGATCTAAGCACACTCACGGTGGCCTAACCCCATCAAGAGCTCTCAACACTAATCCCACTCCAACTTTTCTCTGATATTTC
>NC_090247.1:19810861-19825861 GCF_037325665.1 Littorina saxatilis
TGTCTGTGTGTCTGTGTGTCTGTCTCTCTGTGTCTGTCTGTCTACCTGTATGTCGGTCTGTCTCTCTCTCTCTCTCTTCCTCTAATGGGTCCATGTGTCTGTCAGGCTGACCGTGTGTGTGTGTGAGTGTGTGTGTGTGTGTGTTATGTGTGTGTGTGTGTGTGTGTGTGTGTGTGTGTGTTATGTGTGTGTGTGCATGCATGCATGTGTACATGCGTGTGTACGTGTGTTCGTGTCTGTTTGTATGCATGCGAGCGCATTCTTTAGTGTTGTCTGCATATTGTTGCTTGCTTCTACAATGCTCCCCCCCCCACCCCCTCCGCCTACTTTTTGCACCAAGTTTGAACTAAACGAACTTTAATGGGACAAAAACAGACCAAGCGCCACACGTGCTCAGTCAAAATCTCACTGAAACAATGACAATTTTTTAATCTTTGCACACCTGAGCTTTGTTTTCATGTATGAGCTGACAAAGCCTCTCAAGGAAAACATTATGTTATGCAAGTGAGAGTTCTATCCCTCACACGATTTTGGTACTGATGCTAGTACTGAGATAATTGACAAATGCAAATAGACACGCAAATACATGTATTACACACCATTTTTCAGCATCACTGAATACTCAGGCATAAATAATACTGAATACTCCATTTTGTGTGTTTCTGTGCTGTTGTTGTTGTTGTAGGTTTTGTTGTCGTTGTTGTTATTGCTGTTGTTTTGAATATCATGAATTTACAATATTGCCCGCCACTTT
This sequence comes from Littorina saxatilis, assembly GCF_037325665.1. Taxonomy (NCBI): domain Eukaryota; kingdom Metazoa; phylum Mollusca; class Gastropoda; order Littorinimorpha; family Littorinidae; genus Littorina; species Littorina saxatilis. The sequence goes on from NC_090247.1 coordinate 19,811,616, forward strand.
GCTGTTTTGTCTCAAGAGCACATTTATAAGTTTATCTTGTTGTGCTCCTTTGTTATATCAAAACTCCATGGCTTTGAAAAAATGTATGTGAATAAAATAGTGTTTAAACCAATACTCTGATATCGCCTTCTTCTCGCACTCTCCTTTAGCCCTATCAAAGGGAATTATGTGGCCCACGTGTGTAGCTTTCTATTGTATGTTTCCTGCAGAGCAAATTTTAAACGTGTGTGTTCATAAAAAAATCGATTACAGTAAGCAGATGCAACGTTTAGTTTGAGTCTGTGAGCAGACAGACAGACAGACAGACAGACAGACAGACAGAAAGAAAGAAAGACAGACAGACAGACAGACAGACAGACAGACAGACAGACAGACAGACAGACAGACAGACAGACAGACAGACAGACAGACAGACAGACAGACAGACAGACAGACAGACACCACACATAAACACTCTGTTACCTCCACCACATTATAGGCCATTCAAAATTTATTTTTTCATGGCATTTTCTCCTTGCATTGGGCTAGCATACAAATGCAAATGGCTTTCTCCCCATAGTCAGCCTGCAATGCAAACCGTTGGAGCAACCCTTCACGCATTATTACACAACCTATTGCATCGGCCGCCACACCAAAAGGCACAAAATCATATCGTCCGCACAATCGTAAACAAACAATTTATTATTGTCTATGAATTTTAATTCCCTTCGAGTTCGAGATCGCGCGAGGGCTCTACTAAACCGTTGTGCATGCGAAACTGACATTTGATGGGGCGCACGCGCGCATCTATCGCAATTTGACAGCTCATTTGCATACAGGTGCGCGCGCAGGCCTCGTGGCGCGTTGGTCGGCATTAGCAAAAGAAGGGTTTCAAACAGATTTTGCGGCGATTTTTTTCATTTTGATAGAACGTGTAAGAAGTCGCTGTAATAGCCTACTTGTGATATGAATGAATGCCTGAATCTCAGTGCCCCATCCTTGTCCCCCCCCCTCCCCCCCTCGATCTTGGTAGTAGGAGAGATATGAACGAGCAGCGAGTGTGTGTTTGTGTTACTCGTCGGGAACACTGACAAATCCAGGTCAACTCTGACCGAACACAAGGACAGGGAACTAACTGGTGCTGCCACTGCTGGGACACACTTTACAACTACTACTACTACTACTACAACCACTACAACAACTACTACTACTACAACTACTACAACTACTACTACCACTACTACACTACTACTACAACCACTACAACTACTACTACCACTACTACACTACTACTACAACCACTACAACTACTACTACCACTACTACACTACTACTACAACCACTACAACTACTACTACCACTACTACACTACTACTACAACCACTACAACTACTACTACCACTACTACACTACTACTACAACCACTACAACTACTACCACACTACTACTACTACAACTAGTACTACTACAACCACTACAACTACTACTAATACACTACTACTACTACAACCACTACAACAACAACTATTACTACAACCACTACAACTACAACCACTACTACAACAACCACGACAACAACTACTACAACTACTACTACTACTACTGCTACAACCACTACAACAACAACTACTACTACTACAACTATAGTAATACTACAACTACTACCACTACTATTACCACTACTGGGGTCCTGATTTGGCCTAAATGGTCCGCTGGACCAAAAAGCAACAGCTAACTAACTAACTACAACTACTACTACACCTTTTACTACTACTACGACGACAACGACGACGACGACGACAACAACTACTATAATTATTACTAATACTTCTACTTCTACTACCTCGACGACGACGACGACAACTACTTCTTCCATTATTATCACTACTACTACTATACTGCTACTACTTCGATGACGACGATTACGATGACGACAACGACTACTACCACAACTACTACCACAACTGATACTACTACTACGACGACGACTACGACGACGACGACCACAACATTTAAGATCATAACTCAGTGTCCACAGTTGTGCTGTTTTGGTGTGACAGCGATTCATATAGTACGGTACTTCTTCTTCTTCAGCGTTCCAGAATTTTCTGGTGACGTGTGAGCTCGTTTGCCCATTTGGGTTCCCCACACTATACTCTGAGAGCATAGTCAGCTTCACTCCGCTTTCGTTGAGTAGGCATGCTGGGTATTTCCGTGTTTCCATAACCCACCGAACTCCGACATGGATTACAGGATCTTTTCCGTGCGCACTTGGTCTTGTGCTTGCGTGTACACACGAAGGGGGTTAAGTCACTAGCAGGTCGGCACATAAGTTGACCTGGGAGATCGGACAAATCTCCACTCTTCACCCACCAGGCGGCAGCGACCGGGATTCGAACTCACGACCTCCCGATTAGGAGGCCGACGTCTTACCACCACGCCACTGCGCCCGTCGGTACAATCCCAAGAGAATGAACGAAAAGTACGGGGCTTACTGTCCATCTGGTCTAATTGCCTATGTAGGACCTGACTTGGTTTATACGATTAAACAAAAAAAACCAAAAAAAACAAAAATCCTGAGAGTCGATTTAAAGGTGGTTTTAGATCACATAAAGGCTGACGTAGAAAACATTTTCTCATCCAAGAATAGCATCAACATGCCAAAATGCGGCTTTCTATAGTCCAGAAAAGACGACGAACGTGCGTCAGCGGAGTGTGTTATGAATGCGTTCATTAAAATCTCAATTAATGCACACAAGCACATGTAATTAGTTCAAAAGTGTGCTCGAATGTCATTCCGAATCGAATAAAAGAGGTTTTCCCCACAAATGTTACCACAAAGTAGTTTCTTTTTGCTGGTCGAGCGAAGAGCTTGTGACGCACCAGTAAGTTTGAAAACGTGCTCGTTTGGGCGATACAAGTATTTTCCATACCAACCTCACAGCCTGGAGTCTCACATCCTTGGTTAAAGGTGCCGTCCTATCATGTTCACCGACACAGGGAATAAGAGCACTATCTTAAAGGCACAGTCCTTCTCTTGAAAACAGTTCGGCTCATCTCCGGTACTGCCAGGATTTTACAAGGAATACGATTATCCGTCCACTCGGTAACATACCAAAAATCAACACTATGACAGCTTGCTGGTGGCTTTTTGATAAATAACCCCCACCCCGCAAAAAAAACCAAAACCCAACAACAACAACAACAAACAAACCAAAAACACCCAACTCACCACTGCAAGCAGTCAGGGTGTTGATGGTTGGTAAGTGACCAAGTGGAGGGATGGTCTTATCCGTGGTAAAACCGGCACGGTTGGCCTAGTGGTAAGGCGTCTGCCCCGTGATCGGGAGGTCGTGGGTTCGAACCCCGGCCGGGTCATACCTAAGACTTTAAAATTGGCAATCTAGTGGCTGCTCCGCCTGGCGTCTGGCATTATGGGGTTAGTGCTAGGACTGGTTGGTCCGGTCACGGTCAGAATAATGTGACTGGGTGAGACATAAAGCCTGTGCTGCGACTTCTGTCTTGTGTGTGGCGCACGTTAAATGTCAAAGCAGCACCGCCATGATATGGCCCTTTGTAGTCGGCTGGGCGTTAAGCAAACAAACAAAACAAATCCGTGGTAAAAGCCTGGTCAGATCTGAGACGAGAGCCGAAGGCGGGCAGGAGTGTGCCTTTAACTTGTACACACACCAACCATGAATAGCTGGGCTGCATTGTGTGCAATGTAGGATGTTTTCGCTCAGTCCTTTTAGCGGAATGACGTAGGTGTCACTTTAGGAATTGAACATTCCCCGATCTTCACACCACGGGCAGGCTGATGATTTTTGGCGTGTGTTTAGAGAGAACGATACTAAATGATGGTTAACATCGTTTTCTTTATTTTATATATTCGTAACGAATGACTGCCTTTTCCACAAACAAAGTATATCCACTTAAACATTCATGCTGCATCTCTCAGAATTAATGTTTTCTTTTCCTCGCGTTTTCGTCCTAGTCTTTCCTTTTGGTTGCCTGTATGTTCTTCCCACTTTGATTTCTGTAGATTCCTCTGTTCTAATTTAGCCCCCCCCCCCCCCCGCCTCCCTACTATTTTTTTCTTCTGGTTTATTATTGTCGTGGCCACCATCATGAAGATTTGTGTAATGTAGTATTGCTTTGGTCACGTATAATAAACTTTTGCTTGAGTTCGTGTCCTAGTTGCATAATTTCAATTGTTTCATGTTATATATTTTGAATACAACTTTTCTTTAAACCAACGATACTCTTATCCAATGTAAAGAAAAATCACCTTGACTATACAAGTATATTGTTCGTGTTTATGTGTTCATGTTGCTGTTTTCTGGTGAGCGCATTGTTATCATTATCTTGCTCTATCCTGAAAACAGGTAGTCGCAAATTGTTAAAAAAGATTATCACTTGAAAAAACATGGACAGACCAGTCATCGCCTACACCAGAAGAAATGTGCCTTGAAACTAGCAGAGAAACGAATTTATTAAGCATCTTTTCATTCCAAAACAATGCGCACTTTGGCTATCAAAGTATTGGCCCTGCCAACCTCTAAACCCCGGCTCTCAAGTTGCTCGAAAAAAGCTAATTTTGCTTGTAAATGACCTATAATAACTTTCTGGTGCTGCATTATTCCCACCCCCGTTTTCTTCTCCTTTTGTTTGTTTGTTTGTTTGTTAGCTTAACGCCCAGCCGACCACGAAGAGCCATATCAGGGCGGTGCTGCTTTGACATATAACGTGCGCCACACACAAGACAGAAGTCGCAGCACAGGCTTCATGTCTCACCCAGTCACATTTTTCTGACACCGGACCAACCAGTCCTAGCACTAACCCCATAATGCCAGACGCCAGGCGGAGCAGCCACTAGATTGCCAATTTTAAAGTCTTAGGTATGACCCGGCCGGGGTTTGAACCCACGACCTCCCGATCACGGGGCGGACGCCTTACCACTAGGCCAACCGTGCCGGTTTCTTCTCCTTTGGCCACCTTTGTCATCTTTGCTGTCATCTACTGAGGGTTTTCTTTGATAAAGAAAATAATGTCTTTCCACTATGACAATGAGGACTAGACTTTGAGACTACCTTGTCGCGCTTTCATTTTGCAGATAAAGGTTAGGGTTGGCCCGGTGGGGCGGGGTGGGGTTGAGAGAAGACTTCAACCAATTTTTAGAATGTAAATTCCCGTCATATTACCTCTAACCGACGCGTAAAGCTTGTGTGCTTAAGGCCATTGTGCGGTTTTCCAACCCCCATGCAATCTCGCAAAACCTCACAGCGAGCGAGGCTTTGTGCGAGAACACATAAGTGATCGCCTAAACGCTTCTGAGACCTTAACCGATTTGACATCCGAATTTACATGACACCGTTCTTCTTCTTTCAGCCTCTTGTGTTCCCAGAGTTCTTTTTTTCCACCCTCCGTGGCGAAAGGGACCGCCAATTCACAGCCCCTAACAAAACGGGGCTCAAAAGAAACTGTCACTTTTCTTAGCCCTTCTCACGCGAAATTAATACGGGGCGAGGTGTTCTTCGACACTAACCGCCGTTCTAATATTTCTCCCTTCCTCATCATTTCTACTCACGGAAACCTTTCTAATCTTTCCCGTTTCCCATCAGTTTTCGCATTGAAACCTTTCTTACATTTCCCCTTCCCTTTCCTTGTCACTTTCAGCATTGAAACCTCGCCAAGACACTCTCAACCTCTTGTCTCTTTCGCCTCAACGTCATGCATACGTGATGAGTTTGCTTTCTCTTGCACGTGCAAATCGTGACAGAGACGAACGCCGCTTCTGCCCTCTAGCGGTGGTGAACGATGCTTTTGTACGAGTTGTAGTTCTTGCCACGTGCTGCAGCCTCGATCTGGCCCTTGCGGGGCAACGTCACGGCTCGTGCACGTGCGCGTCACTGAAAGTATGACGTCGTTTTTGGTGACGTGATGACATGACACTGATGAAGTGACTATGCAGGTAGCGTATGGCATGGTGGCTGGTTTTCGTCGTTAAGTGCGTGTTTCATGGGTAAATGAAAAAGGAGTTCTGTATCGAGCGATTGTTCTGTCCATTCAAGACAATTGACACGGGCAAGTCGTTTTGGCTGCAATTAACTAAGGGGGCGGGGTATAGAGGATCGAGAGAGAGAGAGAGAGAGAGAGAGAGAGAGAGAGAGAGAGAGAGAGAGAGAGAGAGAGAGAGAGAGAGAGAGAGAGAGAGAGAGAGAGAGAGAGAGAGAGAGAGAGAGAGAGAGAGACGATGGTGAGTGAGAAACAAAAAACAAAAAAAGTGCAAGACAGAAAATATCAATTAGAGGGTTCAAACACACACACACACACACACACACACACACACACACACACGCTCGCACACACACACACACAAACACACACACACACGCTCGCACACACGCACATACACACACACATACACACATACAAACACACACACACACGCCGCACACACACACACACACACACACACACACACACACACACACACACACACACTAGCTGGTTGTATGACACAATGTATCAATGTAAGTCACATGTATTATGCACGATCTCGAATACCCCTAATTTATTGTCGTTTGAATAAGGAACAGAATTATCAGTTTTACATGCACGTGAGCTTGATATTATCACTCCACAAATTGATCATCGTAAAACCGATAAATGCGACACTGACTTCCGCCGGTAGTACGAAAATAACCAGCAACAAATCTGAAAATTAACGCAACACATAACCACGCCACGTGACTTATTGGGCGCATCACGTGACTTGATTAAATGTGGGGAGAAGAGCACGTGCAGCAAATCAAAATGCTCGAGGCAGCGTTGCCTCAAACTGTGCGCAGATTACAATCATTTTGATTCGCTCTCGCAAGATTTGCTCCATAATTGCTGTAAGTTAGGGTGATTATCTCACGAGGTGTGAAAATTGAGTGCGGTAATGATAATGCTGCGTGACTTTGTCTTTTTTTCACAGTTAATAATTATGAAATGATTACATTTGGCTTTGGCTTTATAGCTAGCTGCTTGCATGTATTGAGCTGAAGGTGAAAATAATCCTTGTTTGCTAAGCCTATATCGCAGCGTCAAATTTAAAACCAAAAGAATTGTTTGGCCTAACGAAAATGCTAAACCTTGTGAAAATGACAGGCTCTGATGCAGAAGCCTGGGGCAAATCGGGATAATTATAAATCTTTGTAGCACCGTTAATGTTAATCTTCTAAAGAGAGAGAGAGAGAGAGAGAGAGAGAGAGAGAGAGAGAGAGAGAGAGAGAGAGAGAGAGAGAGAGAGAGAGAGATCGAGAGAGAGAGAGATTGGATTGGATTGTTTACTCATTTAGGCCATAGCCCCTTATGAGTGGGGTGAACATATATACAATGACATAATGACATTTGCACACAAATCAAATGAAATAAATCATACACGAACTAAGACATTACATTTCAAATAAAATATATCGTAGGCTTTCATGAACTAAGACATAACAACACTACGTAGCCGAGAGAGAGAGAGAGAGAGAGAGAGAGAGAGAGAGAGAGAGAGAGAGAGAGAGAGAGAGAGAGAGAGAGAGAGAGAGAGACAGAGAGAGAGAGAGAGACACACACAGAGAGAGACAGAGAGAGAGAGAGAAAGAGTTAAATAGTTAACAACAACAACAACAACAACAACAACAACAACAACAACAACAACAACAACAACAACAAGCACACTCAGTCAGGCACAATCGCACGGACATGCGCACAATTAAAACACAAAATGCATGCCCAAATAGACATACAAAGCCACAACAACCCGGAGGTACTTTCATATTCACACGTGTACAGTCAGAGAGACGGACTGACAGGCGAACAGAAAGACGGACAGACAAGCGAACAGAAAGACGGACAGACAGGCGAACAGAAAGACGGACAGACAGGTGAACAAAAAGACGGACAGACAGGCGAACAGAAAGACGGACAGACAAGCGAACAGAAAGACGGACAGACAGGCGAACAGAAAGACGGACAGACAAGCGAACAGAAAGACAGCCAGACAGGCGAACAGAAAGACGGACAGACAAGCGAACAGAAAGACGGACAGACAGGCGAACAGAAAGACGGACAGACAGGTGAACAAAAAGACGGACAGACAGGCGAACAGAAAGACGGACAGACAGGCGAACAGAAAGACAGAAAGAAACAAACAACACCCTCCTCTTTACAAACACAGACACAGACAGACTGACTATTAGGGTTTAACGCCCTCTTAGACCAACTGGTCTATATTGGGACAGGTATTGGTAATACGCTGAAGATATGGTGTGATACGTTGATTCGAACAAGCCCGCTGTGGCTGTCTTCTTCGACACACCAGCATTGGGTTTGTTTCGTCAAAGTATCGAAATACGATCATGATAATCAGAGACGAGAGATGATGCATGCGTGTCTTCGTGTTTTCCAAGCACTGAGACTTTCGCTGTGAACGTGGGATCTTTTTCGTGCGCATGTGTGCACACGGGGGTGTTCGGACACCGAAGAGAGTCTGCACAAAGTTGACTCCGAGAAATAAATCTCTCGCCGAACGTGGGGATCGAACCCACGCTGATAGCGACCAACTGGCTACAAAGCCAGCGCGCTACCAACTGAACTACGTCCCCGCCCCAGACACAGACAACTAGCCCGCAAACTACACACAGACATGTGCACGCAAACTTACTTGCAATAGCAGGGCAGTTTTCTTCTATCACAAATTGTAATTGCTTGTAAACCTTATCAACAATTTTAATCTGCACACGAATTTTCTCTTTGATCTTGCCGCAGCATGCAGGTGTGTGTCAAATCAAAGCAGGTAACGATGCTGTTGCCGTTAGAAATGATGTGATTTATTTCAATTGTCACCTCAACCTCCACCTGTCCTGTGGCAATGGAAGCTGGGTCAAACTCACGGCGTCACCTCTGAGTCACGCATTACAACGCTTATGGCGTCTGTGGCTTGTTGAGCGGCGCAACGCGCAAAGCGTTCTACCGTTAGAATCTAGAAAGAAATTATGATAATTATCCCCCAATCATGCACCAACCAGACGCTACCGAACTCCCCCCCCCCCGAAACCCCGCACCTTTCTTCCACCTCCCTCCTCCATCCTCCACCCTCTTCGGTCATCTTTTACAGGTTAGAATGTTTGTGGCTTTTCAAACGCAATGTGATGGAAGTTTGATATGAATATGATGACCCCCATTTTTAAATGAATGATGACGATTATGCTCATTTTACTCCCTTACCCCGCTGTATCTCCCCCCCTCCACTCCATCCTCCTCATTAGTCAGAGATTATTCTCCTGAATAGGTATTGATGTGTACAATGAAAAACCCCTTTTAAGACCTAAAATAAAAAAAAATACAAGAAAATCAGGTTTTAACACGGAGGGAGTCTAACAATTGGGGTAAATTTACAGAGGTTATGACAAGAAAATCCGAGAGAACGCGGTCTAAATAGAAAAGGAGTTTTAAATCGGGGGGTCTTAAAATGGGGGTTCGACTGCATTTTGACGATTACAACACCCTACCCATTCCCCCCCCCCCCCTACCCCCTGATCGCCCTGCGTCATCTCCCCTTCCTAACACTAATCTAGGGATGCACATGACATGTACATTTTCAATCAGTCGTCTTTCAGACCTCTTCTCACACCCCCAAAACTTGCCGTTCACCGTTAGAAATACATTTGAATATGACGAATCAAAAAACAAGATTTGCAGGTTATTGGAACTTTTAAGTATTGACAAAACGTTACGTTATTTTACGTTACGTTACGTTACGTTATTTGACGTTACGTTACGTTACGTTACGTTATTTGACGTTACGTTACGTTACGTTACGTTTTGAGGAACATTAGCAGTCTATCTGTTTTTGGATTTTGGAATATGACAATTACAACCCCTACTTAATCCTATCCAGATGCATTTCTTTGCCTCAAATGCCTCCCTATCTCCGTGTCTACCATACCCCCTCCACTTTCCACACACGCGCACATGCATACCGCGTCCATCTCTCGATTTCGTTGCCCACTGTCAAAAAATGCATTTGAATTTCAGTAGTAATCATTCATCCTTCTTCATGCAAAGAAACCCCCCCCCCCACACACACACACACACACACTCACCCCCCCCCACCTCATCTAATCCCACCGTTCACGGCCCCCCCCCCCCCCCCCCTAATTCCAAATCTGTTTCACCTGTCCGGATTGTTTAATGCGAGCGATCGAAGTGATTTCTGTGCGGTCTCAGGGGATTGTCAACAAGCGTTGAGGAGTGCTTGACTTCAAAGGACATGGTGGCGTTCCGCGTCGCCTCAACACACCGGCCGCCCCTTGCAACGGCCTTGCTTATCGCGGTTAGCCCGTCCAAATCTGGACCCGTTAAACGGAGATTGAATTATAACGATCTCCTATGACGCCTGAGAGTTGGTATGAGACAACCTACCCCTTCTCGCTCTTTCAACACACCTTCAAACTACCCCCTGACCCCCCCCCCCTCCCCCCCCCCGGACAAGATTTTTTTAATTTTTAAAGGAGAACAAGACTTTTAACAAGATTTGAAAGAAAACCCGTGAAAGTTATGACATTTTAGAACATTCATTGTACAATAACAGTGATAGACTTGATTGTAAATCGTTTTTAAACATGGAGCTTGTGACGCGAACTGAGACCAGAAACAAACTTGCATCAGTCTCCAACCAACCCCGTTCACCCTACAGAATAAAAACAACCAAGAATCAAACACGTCAACATGAGAGTGTAAACAAAATGGAGATATCACGGTAGATTGGAGAAAAGAAAGAAAGAAACAGACAGACAGACAGACAGACAGACAGACAGACAGACAGACAGACAGACAGACAGACAGACAGAAAAAAGAAGAAGAAAAACAAGACAGAATTATGTATTATGTTTGCTTTGTTTTTTCTATGAGGACAATGTCGATAACAGCATAATTATTTACCTTGTAGCTGAACATAATCATAAAACTATTCACCCATGGATATTGGAATGATATATTTCTAAGGAGTATTAACAGTGGATTCCCATTCATTCCCGTCTCGACGTGACGTTGAGCCAATTCGACACAGTGCGCACTGCACTGCGCAGTCACGCACGCGACAGTCGCGTGCCCCTCAGTTTCTGACCAATCAGCTTCAAGTCTTGCGGCACTCTATTGTTGAGTCGAGGATTTCTACGATTGCAGACGGGGAACTCGTAACGCATTAGATGTAAGAGCTGGGTTGCACATATACATTTTTTTCTCTCTTCTAAATGCTGGAACTTGACATCCCGTCAAAAAAAATAAGTCACTTGAATGCTTTTATTACGTCTAGCCATTTCTAATCTACCTTCCCCATTCAGTCTTTTTTCTCTCCTTTTTTTTTTACGATTTATTACCAAGACATGCTGTTAAAATGTTGCTTATCAGGGAAAAAAGAATAATAATTCATAATGTTATTTTTATCTTCTTCAGATAACAGTTACACTACCGACTTCGAAAATAATTAGACTTTTTCGACTAGTGTTTTGTTCAAACTATTTTTTCAAATATTTCGCAAAATGTTGCGTAGGATTACAAACAATCAAAGGAAAAGATTACTTTCTACGCCTTGTGCTGCCCCACGGAAAAAAGAACGTTGTACGGTATTTATTTTTATTTTATTGAATAGCGATGAAATGTACAATCCGTTTTGGATAACAACTTCTTTCTTACTCGAGAAGCAGACTAAGCATTTGGTAAGAGTATAACTATGATGTGTAAGCTTTAAGTGAAGTTACATAAGAATCAAAACGCTTGTGCGATGTAAAAAGTTGCATACGAAAACAATCGTGTATACAGGTAAACTGTAACATAAAAAAAGTCGCGTAAGGCGAAATTACAACATTTAGTCAAGCTGTCAAACTAACAGAATGAAACTGAACTCACTGCATTTTTACAGCAAGAGCGTATACTCGTAGCATCGTCAGTCCACCGCTCGATGCAAAGGCAGTGAAATTGACAAGAAGAGCGGGGTAGTAGTTGCGCTGAGAAGGATAGCACGCTTTTCTTTATCTCTATTCTTTTTCACTTTCTGAGCGTGTTTTTAATCCAAACATATCATATCTATATGTTTTTGGAATCAGGAACCCACAAGGAATAAGTTGAAATTGTTTTTAAATCGATTTCGGAAATTTTATTTTAATAATAATTTTTATATTTTTAATTTTCAGAGCTTGTTTTTAATCCGAATATAACATATTTATATGTTTTTGGAATCAGAAAATGATGAAAAATAAGATGAACGTAAATTTGGATCGTTTTAAAAACAAATTATTTTTTTTACAATTTTGAGATTTTTAATGACCAAAGTCATGAATTAATTTTTAAGCCACCAACCTGAAAATAATGCAATACCGAAGTCCGGCCTTCGTCGAAGATTGCTTGGCCAAAATTTCAATCTGATTGAAAAATGAGGGTGTGACAGTGCCGCCTCAACTTTTACAAAAAGCCGGATATGACGTCATCAAAGGTATTTATCGTAAAAAAGAAAAAAAAACGTCCGGGGATATCATTCCCAGGAACTCTCATGTCAAATTTCAGAAAGATCAGTCCAGTAGTTTGGTCTGAATCGCTCTACACACACACACGCACAGACAGACAGACAGACACACACACACACACACACACACACACACACACACACACACACACACACACACACACACACACACATACACCACGATCCTCGTCTCGATTCCCCCTCTACGTTAAAACATTTAGTCAAAACTTGACTAAATGTAAAAAAAAAAAAAAAAAAATTAAAAAACATGCTTGCACAGATAAAAAGCAACGATCTAAAATGAGTAAGAAAGTTCGGGAGTATTTTTGCTTGCAGTGTAATATTTCTCCTTCAAAGTTGAAATGCATTGAGGGAGAAAACGCCCCTAAAGCTTACTGCACCACAGTTGAGGGTTGACATTTGCATTCAGGTGGCATTGCGATATGAACCAAGGGGAACAAGTCTGCTGCCTTCGCTCACTGTGTCATGAACTTATGTAAACACACAGAAAACGATATCAGCGATGATCTAACATGCTAAATTAAGAGAGAAAGAGAGAAAGAGAGGGAGGAACGTTTAGGTTACTTACATGTGTAATGTTTGAAGAAGAGAGAGAGAGAGAGAGAGAGAGAGAGAGAGAGAGAGAGAGAGAGAGAGAGAGAGAGAGAGAGAGAGAGAGAGAGAGAGAGAGAGAGGGAGAGGGAGAGGTAGAGGGAGAGTGAGAGAGAGAGAGAGAGAGAGAGAGAGAGAGAGAGAGAGAGAGAGAGAGAGAGAGAGAGAGAGAGAGAGAGAGATGATGATGATGATGATGGAACTTTCTTTTTCAAGGATAGAGGTTTAAGGCGACGCCTTTTCTTACAACCGGTCCTTACTTCTAATACAAATGTCTAATAAATGATAAACAAGTAAAGCAACATGACAAATAAACAAATTAAACGAACGACCCAGCAAACAATCGACAAGTAAGCAAACAAGCAAATAAACACAAACAACAAAATGACAAAGTAAGCAACATACAAATCAAAAGCGAAACATGCAACATGTCAATTGAGGTTACACATGTAAAGTGATCGACGGTAAAATTCACACAATACCAACGTTTACACTAATGCTTATAATGATTATATGGTGTAAATGATGAAGATGATGAAGATGATGAAGATGATGGCAAGAGTGATGATGATGATGATGATGTCGATGATGATGATGGAAAATCGCAACATAAATTCCACATAATACATGTATTAAAGAACATATTTTTGTAATTCATAAAGCTTTGCCAATTGTTGACAGCTACTTGCACACGTTAAGACTAGTAGCCATCTAGGTAGACATATAATGATTATGCAGAGCTTGTTTAAAACTCTTTTAATGAGGTTCATGATCTTATTACAGACGGAATGGAGTTCCACACCATAGAGCCAGAGAAGGCTTGACTAGTTTTGAACAGATCAATCCTGGGCATTGGTGGTAGAAAATTGATAGACCCGTACCTTTCGAGAGATAGAGAGAGAGAGAGAGAGAGAGAGAGAGAGAGATATATCATATATATATATATATATATATATATATATATATATATAGAGAGAGAGAGAGAGAGAGAGAGAGAGAGAGAGAGAGAGAGAGAGAGAGAGAGTGCGTGCTTGCATGCGCGCGCGTGCGTGCGTGCGTGCGCGTGTATGTGTATGCGCGCGTGCGTGCTTATGCG
>NC_090247.1:19828361-19838361 GCF_037325665.1 Littorina saxatilis
TCGTGGTTGAAAACGACGTTAAACACCAAATAAAGAAAGAAAGAAAGATGCAAGCACGCACAAACATTAGCATGCATACATAAACACACGATACACGCAACACGCATTCAAAGCCACACAAACACACAGACACTCAGACGCACAGACGCACATACACACATACACACAGACGCGTGGCCTAAGAGTGACAACATGGCAGGAAGCTAAAAGTGCAAAATTTTAGACCAACATGTAGAAAGATGGGGACCCGAAAAGCCACCACAAAGAAACGTATTTCACATCTGACTGCAAACATGTTTAATGCATGTTGCACATTAAACGATTGACAAGTCTAGACACAAGGAATAAGTGACAAAATGAACGTTGTGTGACCTACATTTATTTAATCCTAAATACGTGAGACAGACAACCCATGTGATAAATAATCCAAATCCTCACACATGTGTATATCATGTTAAACTACAATCTGGTAGGGTCCTAATTTTCCGCTGTTCCAGCTGATAAAGTCAAACTTTAAACTTCAAACTGAGAAAAAAGTCATTCTCGAAACACTTTTGTGTTTGGTTTAAACAAGAAGTTATTCATTTTTTATCATGACATAAACAATACATGGCATTTATGATTTCTAACTCAAGCACAGTGGTTATTCTAAGGGGCTCCGCAGGACCGACGACGCACTGCAGATTATCCCAGCCCGCTACATGTTGCATGAAAGGAAAACAGGCCAAATAGGCCTACTCGTCATAATCCCTATCGCGGCATAAATAATAGGCCGTGCGTCGTCTGTGCCGCTGAAACTGCGCAGGTATATTCTGCCCATAAGCAATCCTAGTGAAAACATAACAGTGGTAAGCATGATGGCGGACACAATAGAAATACCACACTTCTGTGCTTGCTTTTTCCTCTGAATGAATTTTGCGAACGTACACATGATGCTGTAATTCCGATTGTGGCGTCTATTTGCTTTTGATGTCAGAGATTTTACGAGAATTTGGGAGAGATTTAGGTTCCAAAGGACACGTCTTCATTCTTGACTCTTCGACTCCGGGAAGTTTGAAGCAGAAGGCAAGCATGTACAGAATGTAGGACAAACAGAATACTCGTTGCTTTTTCAACAATTGAAAAGCCCGCTTTCGCTCACATTTTTATATTTAGTCAAGTTTTGACTAAATGATTTAACATAGAGGGGGAATCGAAACGAGGGTCGTGGTGTATGTGTGTGTGTGTGTGTGTGTGTGTGTGTGTGTGTGTGTGTGCCTGCGTGCGTGTGTGTAGAGCGATTCAGACCAAACTACTGAACCGATCTTTATGAAATTTTCCATGAGAGTTTCTGGGACTGATATCCCCGAACGTTTTTTTCTCTTTTTTGATAAATGTCTTTGATGACGTCATATCCGGCTTTTTGTGAAAGTTGAGGCGGCACTGTCACGCTCTCATTTTTCAACCAAATTGGTTGAAATTTTGGTCAAGTAATCTTCGACGAAGCCCGGACTTCGGTATTGCATTTCAGCTTGGTGGCTTAAAAATTAATTAATGACTTTGGTCATTAAAAATCTGAAAATTGTAAAAAAAATATTTTTTTTATAAAACGATTCAAATTTACGTTCATCTTATTCTCCATCATTTTCTGATTCCAAAAACATATAAATATGTTATATTTGGATTAAAAACAAGCTCTGAAAATTAAAAATATAAACATTATTATCAAAATTAAATTGTCGAAATCAATTTAAAAACACTTTCATCTTATTCCTTGTCGGTTCCTGATTCCAAAAACATATAGATATGATATGTTTGGATTAAAAACACGCTCAGAAAGTTAAAACGAAGAGAGGTACAGAAAAGCGTGCTATCCTTCTCAGCGCAACTACTACCCCGCTCTTCTTGTCAATTTCACTGCCTTTGCCATGAGCGGTGGACTGACGATGCTACGAGTATACGGTCTTGCTGAAAAATTGCATTGCGTTCCGTTTCATTCTGTGAGTTCGACAGCTACTTGACTAAATGTTGTATTTTCGCCTTACGCGACTTGTTATATTTAAAAATCAATTCTGTCAGGGACAGTTAACACTACCAAACTCTTGTAATATTTTGTGTGACCGCACATACCCTATTTTTAAAGACTGCTATACTCTTAATTAATTCATATTGTTTACATGTGCCAATAATGATGCTGTGTTGAATGTTTTAAACAAGATCTACTCTCATTTAGAAAAGCCTGGCTCTTATATTCGCTTGATGTTCTTTGATTTTTCCAGCGCTTTTAATACTATACAGCCTCATTTAATGGCGGAGAAGCTTTTTAGCATGAATGTCCCAGCAGCCACCATCCTCTGGGTTATGGACTACCTGACAAACAGGCCACAGTATGTTAGGGTGGGGGGGCAATCAGTTTCAGACACAATCTGCACAAACACAGGGGCACCACAAGGCACAGTACTCTCACCTTTTCTTTTTTCTCTCTACACAGCAGATTTCAGAAGTTCTAGTGACTCCTGCCCCATAACCAAGTTTGCTGACGACACTGGACTGACCGGACTGCTGACTGTTGACGACGACTCTGACTACAGGCAGGAGGTAGATAGGTTTGTGGGGTGGTGTGAAAACAACTATTTAGAGCTTAATGTGGGGAAGACAAAGGAAATGATAATGGACAACAGGAGGGGGGAACATGTACACAGGGAGATAGTGATCAAGGGGGAGGTCGTAGAGAAGGTAGAGCAGTATAAGTATTTGGGGGTGATTATAGACAATAAGTTGACATGGAAACCAAACTCTGATGCCCTTGTGAAGAAACTCCACTCTCGCCTGTACTTTTTGAGAAAACTCAGGTCTTTTAACATCAGACAAGAAATCCTTCAGATGTTTTACACTTCAACGTGCAATAGTGTGTTGTACTTTGGCTCCGTGTGTTGGGGTGGCAACATCAACAAGCAAGACAGGGATAGATTAGATAAATTCATCAGGAAAGCAAGTGGGGTGGTTGGGAGGAAGCAGGACAATTTCACATCAACACATGAACGACGACTGACTGACAAGGTACAGAAGATTTTGGCTGACGACTCGCACCCACTCAGACCGGAATTTGACAGTAGACGGACAGACAGGAGCAACAGATTCAGACAACCAACCGCAAGATCCACACGCTACAGAAATTCGTTCATTCCATCTGCAATTCACATCTTCAATTCTCAGGTGGGGCGGTAGATGCTGGTGTTGTCGCTCTGATGCACGGGGTCAGTGTTCTGTATTGTTTCAGTATTGTTGATTTTGTTTTGCATTCTACTCTCTTAATCTTAGACAATATGTGATAACCGGCAAGGTGCTGACTTTCTTTTGTGCATTGTTGATGGTGAATGCATGTTAATTTATTTTTAATATACTTTCTTATGTGATAACCAATGTGCTATATTTTCTCAGGACAAAGAACAAATGTTTATTTTGAATGTTTTATGTATGTTATTATTACGGACACAAACGCTCAGCAATGTAATTTCTCTTTTAGAGATTAATAAAGTTATTGTATTGTATTGTATTGTATTGTATTGTATTGTAATGTTATAAAACTGTACCTAAGGGGATATAATAACGATTGGCTGTAAAAACACAGAAAAAAATATTTCAGTATTGCGAAGTGGTGTTGATAGTGTCGAATGTAAACAGAACAGTCTCAAACACCATCTTTGATTTACGAAACGTCACGAAGTGACGTCAACGGTCTAAAAATAGCCCAAGTCCTGGAGAACTGTTGCTAAACAATGCAATAAAGAATTAATTATTTCTCGTAATTGGTAAGGACTTCAAACCTAAAACTTTGCAGGAAGCTTAATTTATACATCCCCGCAACGATGAGAAAAGCCTTGGAAGTACGGTCAGGCACAATACTGAGCAAAAAGTACAAAATGAATGGTAGCCACTTTCTGGATTTTTTTTGCAAAGAACTGTTTTCTTCTGGTTGTTAATGTTGTTGTATTGTGATTAAAGAGAGAATAAAGAATTAATATCATTTTACAGATTATTTTTTCTGTTGATGGTTATTTTGTTTTTGATTATTTTCCATTGAAAATACAACTTAAAATGGCCACTGAAACCTGACAAAAATGAGTGGTCTTGTTTGAGAAAGCACAATGGTAAGTGAAGCAGTTTGTAGTGTCATGTTTGTATTTATTTTGGTCAAACTAAGTGTATTTAACAATTAGATATGCTCATTTTCTTTCTTTACCGTAAAATGTGTCGTTAGCGTGGACGAAAAAATTGCATTCTGTAAGTAATGCTTCGTGTCTCACTTCACACGCTGATCTAAGTCCATACCATCATCATATCTTTCACATGCAACTCGATATTTCCACTGATAATTGAAAGTTACTGAATAAAATGACACAATCTAGCACAAATAAAAGCAATCAAAAGACCTAGCGTTGTGAAAGAATATGTGAAAGGCAATATCCGACGTTTTGCGTCACTGCGTTACTTACGTTTTTGCACTTCCAAAATCTAACGCGAAGTCGACACAGGCACACGAACGAATGTCAATCGACTCAATGCACTGCGGAAATTTCCACAGATTAAGAATAAATGGCCTTCACCTTTCCCACAATGCATTGAGAGGAGGTATTTTGACCTGGAAGTTGTTCGTGTCTTTGGCGTTTCGCGCAAACTTACGACATCTCAAGAGTTTTTCAGACAGACGAACTTCAAGAATCATCGATCCCTAATTGATTTTGCTGTATTCAGTTGAGTTACCCAACAGGCAACTACTTTTGTTCATGTTTTATGCAAAATCACCAGCATTTGTTTAAATTGATGCTGAACTTAGTGGATTTCGTTCGTCATTCTCGCCACTTTGGTGTCTTTCAATACGAACGTCAGGAAAATGTGGCCTTTTCTTGAACCAAAGTTTATATTTTTGTGATTGACTTAAAGTTTCTTCGAGTTTGTATAAAGAAAGCTGTGAAGGGGAAATATTAGTTACATTTTCCTGCATTTTAATAGTGTGGCTTGTTTTAGATTACGTTCGTATTTCTGACACCATTTTCGTTTCGTGTCACTCGAACCAACGCAATCAGCAATTCAGTTCATTGTGGTAGATGGCAGATACAATGTAAATCAAAACATGTTTACGTATGTTATCTGCTACAGAAAACAGAAAAAGAAAACAAGCGAATAAGAAAAATAATCAGTTGTGAAACGATGATAATTGATGATGTTGGTAATGTTGGACACAACAATTCTGGTGTCAAAAATAACTTACGTAATAATTTTCAGACTTTGCCTGTAACTGTGAATATTTGCCATTGTTGCAATGAATCAAATGAGTGAGATCATTTCAAACTGTATCAGGAACCTCTTACACACCAGACTAGATTTCAAGAGTACTAGAATTCAAGCATAACAGACTTCACAATTTTGGTGTCTTCATAACTTACGCTTGGTGTCTTCATAACTTACGCTACATCTGATTCACTTGCCATATTATTTTCAGGCCTTCACTTTTGTTTTCAGTTGTGTTGCATGGTCTACCAGAAAGGTGATCAATTAAATCAGCAGCATTACAATGCTGCCTAATCTTGTTCTTGTAAAAAAGTGATGGACTTGCCAAATGATGTAAGTAATGGTGTCTTCACAACAACTATTTCTTGCTCAATTGATTTACACAAAATGTAGGTGCTGTCTGGCTGGATTTTATGGATAAAATGTAACTCAAACACTAGACAAAATCAAAGATTCCAAAAGTTTTAACTTGATAGAAATATCTTGCAGTTGGTGTCCACCAAATACTTACATCATTGTCCATGCATACCTATGATTGACGATCAATAAAGGAAAGAGACATGAAGGCAATTATGTTTTGACTTTTATTTCCGGTTAAGCTGTGTTTTAGCTCCCATTACAATCATAGACTTTTCCATCTGAGCATTTTTTATTTTTGATGCTCATGTCAGAATTTCATTGCTCAGTATTGTGCCTGTCCTCAGTTTAATTAAACTATCTGCTTCTTTTATGCACTGTAGTTTTTTTCTCTCTCTTAAATAGCTTTAGTTTGTTTATTGTTGTTGTTTCTCTTCCACATCCCCCCCCCACCTTCCATCCCTCTCCGTCCCCTTCCACCCAAATACGAGTGTGTCCCTAAGTGTCCTTGCATTTTCATTATTTGTTTGTATTGAACATCCCACAATTTCGCTAATAATAAACTGACTATGCTTCAGTGCTCCAAGTCTCTAAGACGATCTAACAAGACAAACTGTGAAACTGGATCAGCCATTGTCAATGCAGTGCTCAGTCACAGAAAGCCAGCCAAGACTCCAGAAAGACAGGGTCTTTGTCACCGAGACATCAACAAAAGGCATCCGTGAACTCTTGCATCTCGTGAGGTCACGACCTATCACCTTGAAGTAATAAGGCTTGTCGAGACAATAAGCGACGCTGGGTGTGCGAAGATCTTGTGCCCCGAGACGAGAACACGATACGGCATTGAGTTCTTCGGTCCTGGTTGGGACCACAACTGTATAGCTTTCTGCTCTTCATAGCACTTCGTCATCTTTTGTCCCCCCCCCCCCTCCATCCAGGTTTCTTGTTCCTTCTTTTATGCTCATTTTCTAGGTCCCTAAGCCATTGTTGAAGACTCTTTTTCTAGCCTTGGAGATGGAGAATTTATAGCTGCGTCAAATAAGGCAAATCTAATTTACAATACGACCTCGTAGCAGTGTCTTGTACAATGTGTTCTATGTCGTCGTCGACATCATCCTCGTCGTCGTCGTCGTCGTCGTCGTCGTCGCCGCCGTCGTCGTCGCCGTCATCAATCATCATCATCATTATCATCATCATCATCATCATCGTCGTCGTCGTCGTCGTCGTCGTCATCAAGTTTATATCGTTCTTTATGCTTTTATTCCTGTCTTTCCTGGTTTGAGAAGCCAGGATGAGCCTAGGGTAAGTGAGGCAACCTCTTTGCACATTGCGTTGTTGTTAGCCATTGTGCGAGTTTTCTTCTTTTCGTCACCTCTCCCCTATCTCGTCTTCTTGTCTTCTTTCTTCCTTTGCTTGGGTGAAAAGAGGAGTTGATGAGGTGCCAAATAAGGCCACTTTACACACAAACCCGCCTCTTTGCGGCGTCTTGTCGTCTATTTCATCTTTCTATTTCTTTTTCCTTCTCCTCTTCCTTCTCCACCTCTTTTTTTGTATAGCTCGGAGGGAAAAAACAAGAAAGTTGAGACAGCTCCACATAAGGCCATTTTACACATACACACGCACAACCTCTTTGCATCAGCTTTTGTCCCACGCCCCTTCCCCCCCTTCCCCCCTCCCCCCTCCCCAGGTTCCCCCTCTTCCCACCCAGCCTCATTCCTTCCTCTCAATCTTCCTCCTCTCTCCATTTTACCTTGGAGGGAAGGAGGGGCTACGAGGAAGGCAAGTTAGACCATTTTACTCGCGTACAATGTCTGTAATAAGTTGCGGTAGGGAACTGACAGGCCTTCTTTGAGAGTGAGCTAATAACACCACGCTTTCTTGGCCTGCGGTCTGTAAGATGTGATGAAGCCTTTTTGTCCTCAACGTTTTCTTCGGGGTCGTCTTCGTCTTAGCGTCTGAGACATGATGGACAATGATCTTGAAAAACAGTAGTGTATAGGTATAGTGTTTTTTTTGCGTGCGGTTTTAATTTAAAGCGGCATGTGCAGAAAGACTTTCACATATTTTCTGAAATGTAAAACAAGCAATTCCAATGCCCTTTGATAATTTATTTATTAAGGAGATTCGTAAAAATACCGATTTCCCCATGTGTTACTGTTTGCTTGTCTGTCTGGGACGCAACTCTTCCACAAAGCTTGAACAATCCTGACAGAGTTACTTCAGGAAAACCGTCATTCCCTTCTCATCATTTTCCATTTTTTCAAAGTGAAACTGACTTCTTAATCCAACAACCTAAAATTGTATTGTTCACAAACCTTCATTTACATAATTTACGACAGGGGGGGGGGGGGGGGTGGGGGGGGGGGGGGAGAGTGCGCCTTTAACAAGCCCCTAACACATACATTATCTTCAGTGGTATAGACGCTGCGTGGCTTTAAAAAAAAAGCACGCATACTCATTACACCTTTTCTTCTTCTACCTTTCTTCCTTCTCTCTTTCTTTCTTTCTTTCTTTCTTGTCGTCACTCTGAAGATGAGAACAACTTTTCTTCAAGCAAGGGTGCCACCCCGCCTACCCTTCCACCCCTTTCCCAAAGGGGGTGGAAAAGTACCCGTGTCCTTATTTGTTTGTCGCCTCGTTCTTAAGGGTTTTATATTTCAGTAGTACTACATTTTCTGCGGGGTGAAATCTTAAGAATACAGCGCCATCATACGACAATAGGTCTGCTCACTTTCCCCTACTCAGAAGAAGCCATCTCTCCAACGTTTCCACTCTTGTAGTGAGTGTTGTATTTCCATTTCTTGATTCAATACCTGACGGCGTCTTTTAAAATAAGGTCCTTTTTGGGTGAGAAAAGGCGTCATTTCGCGGGGGGCTTGTTTGACTCCCGATATTATGTTAGTGTCAGCCATTTTATTTGTCAGGATGAAATATGTGAAAAGTAGTTGTTGCTCCAAGAAGTGGTCGTACTACAGCTAGGAAAGGACGATGAGATCCTTTCTAATGTTGTTTTTTTCTTCTTTTTTTTTCTCTCCCCGCCCCCTTCCCCATTTGTTTTTTTTGCTCTCCTTTTTTTCTTCTTCTTCTTTTTTTCTCTTTCAATTTTTTGTTTATTTCCCCATTTATTTTTTTCTTCTTCTCTTCTTATTTTTTTCTTTATCTCTTTAATTTTTTGTTCTTGGAAGCAGAACCTTGCCATTGTTGTGCGGGTAATGACTGTTGAACTGTGTAGGCTGTTATTTAGCTTCTCCCAAAACGAGCCGGCGCTACCGACAATAGCTGCCTAATGCGATGCTTGTGTGTGTTGCCATGGCGACTGAGGAGCGCAGAAGAAAATATAGCATCTTGAGATGTGATGGGTATAGAAATCCCCGTCTCTGCGGCACCCCCCCCCCCCCCTCCCTCCCTCCAGTCTTCTCCTCATCTCCCTTGCCTTCCCGTCTCCTACATGGTTTATTTTTCTATATTTTCTTCGCCATCTTTCAATCCCGATGGCAGTCCATCCGTGGCACCCCTCCCCCCCCAACAGTAACCCCCCCTCCATCCATCCTTCGAATGCATACGGTATTGTGCAGCGGTTGATTTAAATCTTTTATTTTTTTTATCATGGTTAAATAGGTTTATATTTTATTTTTAATCTCCACGTTGTGCAGTTGTTTACTATTTTTATTTTTTATTTTTACAATTGTCTTCTTATCTGTTTGTCTAGATGCAACATTAAAAAGAAAATCTTATAACTTTGTTTTTTTTTTACTGATGCTCTGCCTCAAAATAAAATGTAATCTTCGTCATAAATGGAGGCTATGTCCCCTCAGGTTAAAGCAACATGCACTAACAACTTGTCAGGATAAATGTTATTTTAACCTTGGAAGTGAATCAAACATGGGTAATTTCTTTACTCGTTGCAAGCAATGTCACAACAAAACACGTCTCAATTTAAGAAAAAAACAAAAACAATCTTCATCTCTCAAGAGTAGCGTCCGCTCAGAAGAGCGATTTTTAAACGTCATTTCTTTTGGCCTTTAGATGAGTTATTCATATGACTGTATACGCCTGTTAAATGGCATTGAGAACTGTTTCACATAGTACACGTATAACCACCCCTCCCCCCCCCCCCCCCCCCCCAAGAAAGCTGACATGTTTCGACGCCATTAGCACGTCGCAAGAAGATATCTGCCGAAAATATTTCTACAGCAGCCCTCACAGTCATGTTGTGAATACTTAAAAAAAAGAAAAGAAAAAAAAAGAGGCAAGTCTCAAATAAATGATTGGATCTCGATCCTTGATTTTTAGCATTGTTGAACGATTGTATATATACAGTTTCCAAGATGACCCTAAACTGCTTTTTCAAGTGTATAATGCATAAATCGAG
>NC_090247.1:19843361-19857597 GCF_037325665.1 Littorina saxatilis
ACAGTAATGGCAGAGAATATCTCCAATTTTGCGAAAGACAATCCACAACCAAAGCCAGGGCGACATGTGAAGAAAAGCTGGGATCATCAACCCGAGGTAGATCTACACCAACCACTCTGCACGCCAGTTCCTAGTGCAGAAACTTTCCGAGAATAACCTTCCTCCGACCAAAATAATGCAGCTATCTGGGCACAACAACGTTAAGCAGCATTTCCCAAGAGGAACACCGTGGCTTCAGTCTGATGCTAAACGGCACTGCACCGGTCTCGGAGCTGTCGCCAGTGTCGGCAGACGACACATTGGATTCGCACGGCCACTTCAACTCCAGCCGTCTCCACTGCCACTGCCACAATCACATCCCAGCAAACGCTAACAACACTGTTTGCAAGGCCTGTGCACGTTGGTACCATCAACATCAACCAATATTTGTCCAGTCACCAAACCGAGAAGTGACCATCTGAAAGCTGTCGACTCGCCTGGCTCCGACTTGACTGTCATCCTATCGCGGAAGGATATGCTTTGCTGTTGTTGTTCCTTTTGGTTTCTTTTATCCTGTGGCCACTGCTTTTCTTTTTATCTGGTATATTTTGAAGTGACCATCATTTCGTTGTTCGAATTTATTTAATCAATGTTCAATATTAAACTTAACAGTGTTAACAAAGGCGAACTACTTTGTCCTAGTTTGAGAGTGTGTGTCATGGCGGAGGAATGAATGTCAAATTGAGTAAAGTGGTTTAAAGTTCTAAAGCGGGTTGATCCAAAAGCAATAGCGCTGTCGGTGACTTTTAGTTAGATCTGGCACAGAAGTATATAATGTAGGATAAACAGAATACTACATGGCTTGCTGTGTCGTACCAGATTTACACTCGTTGCTTTTTCAAATAGTGAACAGCTCGCTTTCGCTCGCAGTTCACTATTTAAAAAAACAACTCGTGTAAATCTGGTACGACACAGCAAGCCATGTAGTATTCTCTATGTATCTGATAGCGAGGAGAAGAAGACCAAAAAATCACTTCCAGACGATTAATTTCTCTCCATCAAATTCATGACAAAAATCTTTTTGGGGGGCCATCAAAATTATCTGATGGTTTAACGTAAAGCCTTCCCTCTTGGTATTAAAGTACAAAAGTGACAATGAATTAATGTCACACGCATTCCTTCTTTGCCACTACTAAAGCAAACGTGTGCAAGATTGTATGTTACACGCTTTGATGCCGAAATCAATTATTTTGATTATGCATTTATTTCTGAAAAATGTTACCTTCACATACATTTAGTCACTACCTTAAACACTAATGTTTTTGGTATTCAATTCAAGTGATCACGAACGTAAAAAAAGGGTATCAAAGTGTTGTTACATTTTGTTGTGTATTCTGAATAGTGTGCCAACAGGCCTTGGTCAGTCAACCACGTTTTATCTGTGTACTTCGTGTTTGACGGAAAAAGAATAACACCAACCCCGTTCTCCTATGAAAGCCACATTTTCTTCTTCATTCAATTTCTGTTTTCAAAAGCTTCGTCAACTTTCCACTTACACGACACGGTCCCTTTACCAAGCTTCAATTAAGAACCCTGAATACGAAAGGTCAAAACAAAACAATAGGTACTACTTTCACTATCGTCGTCTGCAAAGAAAACCGAAAATGGTGAAACGCTTCGCTACGTACACAGAGGACGAAATTGCAAAGAAAAGATCGAACCTTACACCTGTGACTAGGACAAGTTGCATAGACAGTTCCGTGCGGATCTTACCACGTATCAACGTACATCCGATGCTCAGAACCTACAGATGGGTGACGCTTTGGCGATTGAGGCTTCGTCTTCAGCTCTAACACGCACGCAGACAGTCAGGCAGGTCTAATCTGCACCAGCGGTGATGGAAGGTTTGGATTTAGAAACACTCGAATGTTACTTCGACAAGATAAACGAACCGAAAGACGAAAGTGTGCCCCAAATTCGGAAAATATTCTTTCAAAACTGCACTGTAAACAACATCAACATCACTGTGAGAAAATGAACAATCCAAACACAACCAGTTCCCCTGTGGAACATTTCGGGTGGACTTTCCCACGACCTGACCTACAAAAATTCTCCGTGTTCGTTCGCGCTTTGCATTCAATCTGTGTTAGTGCGCGCGTGTGTTTGTGTGTTTAGCTTTCGTTGGTTTGTGCTGTTTGGTTCAAAAAAAGTTTATTTTTTTCATTGAAAGATTCAGAAACGTTGGTTGATACTTTGTTAAATGCATTCAACCAGAAAAAGACACGAAACGCATTGGATCTATCTTCTGCGCGCATGCGTGTGTAGGCTATGTGTGAAAAGGCAATTGTGTTTTCAGTCTTGTTTTGTGCCTGTTATTTCGTCCCCCAAAACTCATTTCTGTCTTTCTATGCCTATGCTGTGAGACATAATCGCTATTACGAGTTAGTCGTGTGACAGAGAGTTTTCTTGCACACTCGACTGCTGCAGCTGTCTCACTTCTGACTTCGGCTACGCCGTCGTGAGACATCTACAGTCTCGTGTGCAAGAAAACTCTCTGTCACACGACTAACTCGTAATAGCGGGTACTGACGTTTCATTTGAAGAACGGTGTGTTTCAACAAAATAAAGTGACTGGCATTTATTTTTTATTTTTTTAGAGACATGCATGATTTAAAAGTCACAATTGTTAAACCGATACAACGTTAGTTCATAGTCCTGACAGAGTTGAGGGCCCCAAAGGGTTTAAAATCGTGATCGTGATTGGCGTTTTTTGACATTTCTGTGACCGTGATTGCCGAAATTTCCATTTCTGTGATCGTGATAGGACTTTGCCCGTGATCCGTGATGACAAAAAAATCAAGTCTCGTGATCGTGATCGTCATTTGTTTTCGTGATCGTGATGGGCATTATTGCAAAGCATTTTATTTTCAACGTAAATTTTTCACAGCTGTATCACTCTATGATCCTCTATTCGTCAAGGTGTTTGTGATCGTGAAAACAAAAATCAAGGTAACTGTGATCGTGAAAGCTAAAGTTTCCCTTCCCGTGATCGTGATGATACCCCCCCTTTGGGGCCCTCAGAGTTGTAAAACTTACTAAAGCAAACAGAGAAATATGTTATTTATCGTGTAAAAAGCACAAGACAGGTAGCACCGAACGCGAGAGAGAGAGAGAGTACTAGGGACATCCAGATTCAACCTTCGTCAGACGAACATTCGTCGGTGGTGGGGATTTCCCCTCTATTTTTAACTTTGTGCCTCAATGCGCATGCGCTTGGTTTTTGGCGCTCACCACTGCTTGCCGAAGATCGGGATCTGCGTGGTGAAAAAGGCATGTTGGACGAACCTCAATCAGCAATCTTCGTGAGTACTTTTAGTCCTTTTCATAATGTTAAAAATATGTTTTATGTGCGCAGTGTTAAAGTTTAATATCTTTACGACGCTTCTGTGGACTGTGCATCTGTAAACTGTTCATTTTGGAGGCGTAGTGCATGAACACCGTCGGATACCCACACAAAACTCAGAACTTGAGTCGACGGGCGACATATCCTGCCAATTATCTCCCTTGATCTCTCTTGCACAAGACACTTGTTTCCACTAGACCTATTTGTTTTAGAGTTGGGAGATTTTACAGGAATGAATCTAAAAATCGAAAAAAAATTCAGTGTTGCTTGTGTACCCAGCATATTCAGATGTCTGGAATATTCCGATGAAAAAGACTCGTCATATATAACACTACTCGTCATCACTGTTTCGAAAAACAGACGAACGCACGAAGAACTTCGCGTAGATCTGGAACGAAATTAGAAAGTGGTGACCGTGACGGGATGTGACGTCACCACTTCAACAAACTCGCGAACATCGGAA
The DNA here is from genome assembly GCF_037325665.1 of Littorina saxatilis. Lineage (NCBI taxonomy): Eukaryota > Metazoa > Mollusca > Gastropoda > Littorinimorpha > Littorinidae > Littorina > Littorina saxatilis. The sequence goes on from NC_090247.1 coordinate 19,847,207, forward strand.
CTCACGAACTTTTGACGAAGGCAAATCTGGATGTCTCTACTGAGAGAGAAAGAGAGAGCGAGAGAGAGTGAGAGAGAGTGAGAAAGAGTGAGAGGATAAGAGAGAGAGAAAGAGAGAGCGAGAGAAAGAGAGAGTGAGAGAGAGTGCGAGGATGAGAGAGAGAGAGAAAGAGAGAGCGAGAGAAAGAGAGAGAGAGAGAGAGAGAGAGAGAGAGAGAGAGAGAGAGAGAGAGAGAGAGAGAGAGAGAGAGAGAGAGAGCGAGAGGCAGACAGACGTGATATCATTAGACAAACAAACAGACAGACGGAGACATAGAGATAGAGAGACAACGGCGCTTGACAAGAAAAAAAAACCTCAAACTATTTTACAATTTAAATGTAATAAATGATAATTTTCCGTAATATTGACTGTAGAAAATAAAATCGTCATGGCCTATGATGCCAAAATAGCAGAAAAAACTCTTGCAACCTTTTGTGTGCACTCTGTTAAAATCAACATTTCAGTACAACCACTTCCTGAGCATCAACACCATCGCACAACTTGACCGCAAGTTAAGACTGATGATATCACGTCAAATCGCGAACAAAACCTTTAAGCCACAAGGGAAGCAACACTCAAAGCCTCGCCACTTTTATTCCAAGCATTAATCAAACAGAAATTAATCCGTGACCGCCTCCGTGCCAATCAAGCCTAATAGCCGCCATTAAGAGCAAAATGGACGCCGCCCTGAAGTGCCGTAAAACGTGTAAACAATGTCATCCAATGACGTGACAGCAATGCAAATAATCGTTTTTCTCCCCTATCACACACACACACACACACACACACACACACAACACACAGCCCGTACTGTCGCAGACGCACTTTCAGTCTTTCAGGGGGAGGGAAAAGGAATGGCTTTGCACAGCTCTCGTAACCTGATTGGTAGAACGCTGCAAGTCTCAAAGACGGGCTAGACAGAATGTCTGCGCGATCGACTGACGAAAAAGAATCAAGAGACTGAAGACGCTAGGAACTCTTCAAGAAAGAAGTCCCAACAAAGCGTGGCACCTTTTCTTATCTTCTTTTGCAGCGCGCTGAAGAGCTGCGAGGCACGTGGCTGCCAGAATCTCAAGACATCTGCCCCCCGGAGCAAGAAAGGGGGAGGGGTTTGTGAGTTGCGCGTGCGTGAATATAAAAGCGTCATGATGATGGAGCACGCGCCACGCGCATTGCTCGAGGAAGCTGGCCATGGTTCGATACTGGCTTGGATGATGCGTGCATGCAGTGTGGGGTCTGCAACAGGGTTGGAACAGATCAGGTTCAAGTCTGTCAAACATGCTTCTGGAGTTATATGACCGTGTTGCGGCGTTGTTCTCTTGGGAAATTATGTGCTCATTGGAGATGTGAGAAAAAGAGACGGAAAAAAGTAAAAAGATAGCAACAACAACAAAAAGAAACAAAATTCAAAATTTGTTTTCTGATGATTTTTATTATATTGTGTGAGTACAGAAAACAGTCAACATTTTATCGTTTTGAACAAATTCAAATTGCATTGAGGATTGTGAATGACAAAGAAGCCTGTTTGTAAAATACAGGCTTCAACCTAATATCAACGAGTTGATGCAAATTAGGCACTTCAATTCTGTATACCAAATACAGTTTTGAGAAACAGAACACGAAGTGCAAACGTTCCAAAGACTGATGTTCAACACAGATAATTTTGCCATCACCCTCAAAATCTTCAGAGTTTATTAAAATTATTATTTGGAAAGGAGTTAATTAAACTCTTAGCCAATCATTGTTTTCTGGCAACATTAATCGGTTGTCAGATTATTCAAAACTTTGCCGAGAAATGTGCTGAGTGAAGATATTCAAGAGATATTGAGGCTGCACCAAAGTGACCACCGTACCTTAATAGTGTTGATCTCACTTGACTGGCTGATATCAATCTGATATCACACCTTGTGTATTGGTTGGCTATCCGTAGTGAAACCTTATCACACGGGTTGATCTCACTGAGAAGTGTGAGCTGCTAAATCTCCGTGTTTCTTCTTCTCAAGTTGTCTTCAGGGAATACCTTAATATAGCTACTTTGAATTGTCTTGACTGTCAGATATCAATCATATAATATCACACTGTGTGCGTTATTGAAGTGTGCGATACCTTTGAGGATATCTTCCGCCACCCAAGCAGTAATTAAACTAATCTTTCGCCACTCGATCTGTGTGCTAAGTTCGCACAGTGGCGGGACTTTGTACCACTCTGCACCTCGGGCAAGACAAACATGGAGTTTAGTCCGACCATGATGCAACGCGTCTCGAGGGAGATGCTTCAATCACCTTACCACAGCCGCCAAAGCGACCCGTCCCCAGTGAAGAACTGTGGCGGGTATGATTCGTTGGACACATTATCGCCCGCCTCGGGGTACTACTCTCATCACCGTCACCATCATCACCAACACCGTCATCATCAACAGCAGCATCAACAGCAGCAGCAGCGTCGTCTCCAACAGAGAGAAGAGATACAGAGAGAGTTGGAACGCCGCGCGGAGAGAGTGATGGCAAGCCCTCAGGCCACAGAATCTCCCAAGCGGCAATTTTCTTCCTTCATCTCCTGCATGTTCGCCGCTTCTCCTACGTCGTCGGCGGCGTCTCCTGCGCCTACGTCGCCCCTGATGCTGTCTTCTCCTTCGTCGGTATCATCGTCGCCTTACTACCCACAAAGCCATCATCGCCTCGGCAACAACGCCATGCCGTCTGCCACCAAGCGAGAGATGAGGTTGAAAGAGAACGACCCCCTGTCTCCTCACATCTACTCCCGTTCCCCTTCCTCCTCTCACTTCCCCGCCTCGCTTTCCCCGGGGAAGACTCTGACCCCTTCCCACTGCAAGAGGAGGCTGGACTTCAACCACAACCCCGTCTCCGACCACGACGGCGACCTCGACCACAACTTCAACATCAGCTACGCCACGGCCGCAACAACGACCATTGACGAGATGGCGCTGGGCTTCTACCCGCGTGACCTGAGCCCCAGACTCCCCCTGTCCCAGGGAGGGGGAGATGAGGGGGCTGCTGGCCTAGGGAGGGTCCCTGCCGTGGCGGTTGCTCGGAGGAACGAGAGGGAGAGGAACAGGGTCAAGCTGATTAACACGACCTTCGCCACGCTCAGAGATCACCTTCCTCACGGGGGCGGGGCCAGGGCGGCAAGCAAGAACAGGAAGATGTCCAAGGTATTTCATTTACTTTAGGCCTAACAAAAAATAAATAGGTGTGGTTACGGTAACCCGACCTACCCTATTTTTAGGGGCCGACCCTATAACTTTTTATTACATTTGTAAAAAAAACAACTAAAAAACCCAAGAAAACGAGTGCAGAAAACGCAATGAAAGCAAAAGCTCCCGAGTCGCACACTTATTTCCCTGTCAAGTAGGTTTAATTTGTACACATTAGAAAAAAAAGTTAAAAAAAAAGTGATTGCCTACCTTCCTACCCTATTTTTTGGGGCTATGTTACCGTAACCACACCTATTTTTTTTTTTTGTTGCCTTACTTTATTAGTGTCCCATTCGGGCTGCCTTCTCCCGGTGGAAAGCTAGCAGCAACAAGAATCGCGCTACTAAGGTGTGTGTGCATGTTTAGGTGCAACCAGCCACCTGCACATATGGCAGAATGACCGCTGGTTTTTGGGAGGTGGGACATGGATACCGTCTCCGAGCCCGCACATAAAGTTAACCCGTGTCCGTATCGACCTGGATTTGAACACCAGGTTTACAAGTGCAGGGCTCTACCAACTGAGCTACCCCCCCCCCTCTCCCCCATTTCATACCATTCGTTACTCTTTTGCATTCTGATACCGTCTGTTCTCTTTTTCTCTTCGTGTCTATCCCTGTCTGTCTGTTTGCCTGACTGCCTGCTTATTCTGTGTCTGTCTGTCCGTCTGTCCGTCTGTCTGTCCGTCTCTCTGCCTCTCTGTTCTATTTGACCAGATTTTTACGATTTACAGCAAAACTCATCTAACTTACCGTGTCTCCTTTTCTAGGTAGAGACGCTGCGAGCAGCCATAGAATACATCCGCAAGCTTCACACGCTGATCAAGGAGAGACAGGCTGCCTCGGGCATCACCACCAAAGACGGCGACAACAACCCCTTCCACCCCCTCATCAAGGTAGAGAGCATGGAACTCGAATCGGCGTGCCTGCATGAGATCGCTGCCTCCGCCGCCTCCTCTTCCCTCGCTTTGTCGTCGTCGGCGTCGTTGATGTTGTCGTCGCCGCGGTCGTCTGCGGGAGGGGGAGGGAGGAGTCCCGGGGGATCTGATGACGCGTGCTCCACGTATGACCATCTGAGCACGGAGGAGGAGGATCTGCTGGAGTTTGCCAGCAACTGGTTCTAAGGTCAGTGGACTATTTATAGTGCGATGCGTCTATAGCTCTAGTTTGAAGTGTTCCACTTTTGAACACCTTTTTTTATTACAGTTTTGAACACGTTTGACATGGTAAATAGATCTACTTGCAAAAGTAGCACACATGGTTAGGCACCAAAAAAAAAAGTCTGTTTACGGTATCCCGACCGACCCTTTTTTTTCGCGCGACCCTAGACTTTTTTTTTGGCATTTGGGGGGGAAAAAAAAGTCTGTTTAATTTGGCAAAATAACTTAAAAATATGTTTTTGGGGGAGAAAAAAAAATCCCGACCTACCGACCCTATTTTTTGTGTGCCTATGTTACCGTAAACAGACTATTTTGTTGTCGTTGGCCTTAACACTAAACACTGTTATGCGACACTGTGTTTCCTACTGATTACAACAAGTGTGTTCAAAAGTGGAACGCTTTAGTGTAGACTTCACTCGCCTATTTTCTGTTTGTTGGTTAATCTGTGTGTCCATTCGTCTCTGTTTGGATGTGTGTGAGTGTGTCCCTATCTCTGTCTGTCTGTCCGTTTTTCTTTATTTTGGTATTGCCCTTGGCTATCCTCTTTAATAACCGCAAGCAAATTCAATACCGCAGTAGTGTTGCTTCCTGCTTCCAGATCGACTGGGGTGCATGCAAATGAAAAACATATTGTAATATAATGTCAATAGTGTGCTTAAAAGTGCAATATATGATATTATTACCCTCGCTACCTCGACATTGCGTCATAATTTATTCATTTATCTTGCAGACAGACGTCGGCATTATGCTGTGGGGGTCTCACAGGCAGAGTTATTACTGAGATCTCACAACCGCAGCGTTATTTCCGCGACGAGTGACGTTCACACCCCAGGACTAAATGCATCAGAGGAGTTTAAATCGGAACACAAACTTATCCAAGAACCTGTCGCATTGCTACAAAGTTGCTTGTGATGACAGGTCTCAGTGTGTGTTTACTCAAATTGAACGACATTGATCGAAGAAAGAATGAGAGAAAAAGGAGAAGGAAAAGGAGAGGAAAAACGCCCCCGTCCCCCCCCCCCCCTATGCTACTTAATATATTTGCGCCTTGACTCCATTCTGCAGACATAAGAGGTTCTTGTCCACGTTCGTGCCACGATTTTACCCTCTCTAGTGAGTGTCAGGCGTCAGTGAGCGTGACGTGACGACCAGGGGGAGACAATTGATGCTTGTTGTATGCACACGCCGCCTCCAATCTGCATCTCCGCGGTGTGGTGCTGCACTCATTCGCGGTCACAATCTGGGGTGGAAATCAATTGACGTAACCGCGGGACGTCAACAGGTGACACACCACGTGACACGAACGGCGGTCTCTGATTGGTTGAGACATTTTGCACGAGCGATTGATTTTGTTGGTGGTGCACTTCAGTTGTCCATGCACGTGCAAAAGTCGTTTGCGGTTTGCGTTTTTTAATTTTTATTTTATTTTATTGTTCTTCCTCCCCTTTACTTTACAGACTTCTTGCTTTTTCCCACCCCTTTTTTTCTTCTTTGAATTTCTCATTTTTTTTTCCACTCCATTTAGTGCGTGTGTGCTTAACGAAGGGTGTCTAAGAAACAACTCAAGGTAGAGAACTTTAAGCGGTGTTTATCAAACTTGTTGTCACCCGAGGTTGCATTGCGTGGCAGTGCGGATCTTGACTCCAAGCCAGCGTGTGTGTCGTACGTTATGGGGCGTGGCGACAATCAACCCACAGAGGAAAGCAACGATTGGGTGTGAATGTCAATGCCAGTACTGAATTTCTAGTGTTCTTTTTCAGTCACTTGAGAAATTTGGGCGCTCGCGTACATGACCATTAACACATTATTGGCATGTTAATCGGCCAGTGACTGGCACTTTAACGACAGTCAGCGTACACACTTTGTCCTTCGGTGTCATTGCTGGGGAAGATCTTTACTGATGTGTGACTGCTACTTTAAGAAAGATTTGGTTTACAAATTTGCCATTATTTTCTGATTGGTTTTTTTTCCTGTCAATTTTCCTTTTTGTTTTCCAAACCTACAACTTGTCAAAGGTATTGGTTTCAGCTTGGACTGTTTGAAGTTTTCTGTGCTTGTTTCATTTTTCTGTGAAAAATCAGTACATAATTTTTATGAAGAACGCTTGGGTAGCCGTTTATATAATTTTTATGTGAATGAGTGTGTGTGTGTGTGTGTGTGTGTGTGTGTGTGTGTGTGTACGTGTGTGAGAGAGAGAGAGAGAGAGAGAGAGAGAGAGAGAGAGAGAGAGAGAGAGAGAGAGAGAGAGAGCATATGGGTGTGCGTGCGTGCGTGCGTGCGTTCGTGTGTGCATGTGCGTGTGTGCGTGTGTTATTTTAATACGATCTCATGTTTTTTTGTCAGGATTTTGCCTAATGCGCTACACTTTTCATTCCATAAAGTATTTCAGCACAGGTTGAGCTTGTATTTCACGATTGCATACCGTATTAATCAGATCTCAATGTTTGAAATATGTACAATTTGTGCAGAATTTCCAAGACATCTTATATAAAAAAAAATCGCAAGGTATAAATTTCCTTCCGTTACAAAAGATCTGTTCATATCCGGTATGTGTTTCGCAATAGTTGCTACAAACATTCCTTATTGTGTTACTCCCGATTGTATTCCAATGTATATACGTGCGCAAGTATTATGGAGTATCGTCTTTACTATGAATAATGGGACCAAAAAGTGCTGTTGCTTCTAGGCCAAGTTGTGTAGTTTGCTGTGTACTTAAATGTGTTTACATGTTATTTACATTGGTATGTTGTTTCCCTGTTATGAACATTCTGCATGTCTTCCCTGTTCAACGAAAAGTTATAAAACAACGACATTCCACAATGTCCAAGAGTAAAGAACCAGTTACATGTTCTTTTCTGTTTGTGTTAACCATCTCACAAACCGGCACCGATTTTTACACCCCCGGTATAGGGGTGTGTATAGGATTCGGTCGATGTGTTTGTTTGTGTGTTTGTGTTCGCATATAGATCTCAAGAATGAACGGACCGATCGTCACCAAACTTGGTGAACAGGTTCTATACATTCCTGAGACGGTCCTTACAAAAATTGGGACCAGTCAAACACACGGTTAGGGAGTTATTGGTGGATTAAAATTATACAAGGACTTATAGAGGGACATATTAATGGTCAAAAGGAAATAACCTTCTCAGTTGGTGGCAGTGAGAATGGTAAGGACGGGGGTGTTTTTCCTACCTCGGAGGAATTTCTTGTTTTCTTCATTTTCATTACTGTATTGCTCCATTGTTTAGAAACTCTGGTCGGTTTTCTTCTTGCACTTCTGGCAGTATGATCGAGATCTTTTAAGTGCAAAGTACCCCCCGCGGGTTTGGGAGAAGAATTTACCCGATGCTCCCCAGCATGTCGTAAGAGGCGACTAACGGATTCTGTTTCTCATTTTACCCTTGTTAAGTGTTTCTTGTATAGAATATAGTCAATGTTTGTAAAGATTTTAGTCAAGCAGTATGTAAGAAATGTTAAGTCCTTTGTACTGGAAACTTGCATTCTCCCAGTAAGGTAATACATTGTACTACGTTGCAAGCCCCTGGAGCAAATGTTTGATTAGTGCTTTTGTGAACAAGAAACAATTGACAAGTGGCTCTATCCATCTCCCCCCTTTCCCCGTCGCGATATAACCTTCGTGATGGAAAACGACGTTGAACACCAAAGAAAGAAAGTAAAGAAAGAAAGTGCAAAGTAATGACACTGGGGTGGGTCATGGATACCGTCTAGGTTGACCCGTGTTCGTGCAGGCCAGGATTCGAACCCATGACGTGTGTGTCAGGCAAGGCCTTATATATAAATATAACATTCACGTGTAATTTCAAAACGAGTTCGGTTTAAAGAATGCCTGAATAATATGGACTGTTTGTCCTGTAATTAAATGTGAACCTTCAAAAAGGGAGTCGATGCTAGGTGGAAACGGGAAAAAAAATCATCGAGGACGTATAGGTCTATAACTCAAGCTATTTTTGCCATCTGCGTATTGTAGCTTTTTCTGCTTGGACAGTTGGAACATACGTAATTCAATCATGTTTCAAAATTGGAAGTTGAATCTGTTAGGCTGTATGGATGGATTTGAAACTAATTTTATGCATTTTCATGTACACATAACACGTATGAAATTAGAAGGGAGTGATATCAGCGTTCCTAAAAATAAAAATGAAGGCTATTTTTAGTAACAATAAAGCAAATATTTGAATACTGTGCAACATGATTGTATAATGTATAAACTATTTTCAGAGTTTTGAAGTTGTCAGGAATGTTGAAACGTGTTTGGAAACCCTTTGTTACCTGTACTGTGTGACTGTTAAATGACGTGTCTTTGTTTAATAGCGTATCTTTGTCCCCCTGTTGGTCGACGCACTTAGTGTGTCTGATAAATGTTCTTCCAGTGCCATACTGTTACATTGTTCATCCTTTGTCTACTTACCGCAACGCATGTAAAATAGCCTGCAAAGCATTTATTGTTACACTTATCTTGTTGCTCATTTGTTAATTGTTTTGATTGGAAAGAGAGTTGTAATTGTTTACAAGAATGTTTGCTGTACACTTTTTTGCAGTATTTTTGATGTTATGCTGTTTTTCGAAATAAAGTATTTTTTGTAATGTAAAATTGGGGTGTGTGTGTGTGTGTGTTTGTGTGTGTGTGTGTGTGTGTGTGTGTGTGTGTGTGTGTGTGTGTGTGCACGCGCGCGTAAGGAACTGCGTGCGTCTAGATGTGTGCAGACGTGCGTGGTTGTTTACGTTCATGTGTGAACTTCTGCTTTAGTTAAAACCATAAGCTGATCAGGTTTAAGTTTTCTTTTTTCTCTCTCGCAGTATTCACACCTTCGTCATTCATAAGCTCGACAAGAAAAAAAAATCACCTAAATTCACAACGCCAATCGACCAATCATCGCAGCGAGGAGCTGTCATCATTTTTTGTTTGACCTCCACGGGCGATAACTCTCCACAACCAAAGGTCGCCCCGCGGCCTACCGGGAAGGTGCCAAAATGGCGACCAAATTGCCGCGGCCTTCTATGCCTGGGATTTTGGAGCCGATAATGACAATCTTCGTCTGCTTTTTTGAGCTGATGAGGGGGGGGGGGGGGGGGGGGGAGAGAGTGGTTTTTTTTTTTGGGGGGGGGGGGGGGAGAGTGAGTGGAAAGAATGACTTTTGCGGTTGTGTCTCGTCTGTATTAGTGGCGAAAGTGTCTGACGGGGCGTGGGACTGTCTGGAAAACCACTCAGTGGACAGACGCATTAGCCTACTAATCCCTGCTTGACGATTTCATCATGCGAGAGACTTTTTGAGGTTTTATTTTCACGGAGTGGGAAACTCTTAATGGCTTCATCTGGACGAAGGTGAACAGATTAATTAATGTCAACGAACTTGGAGTTACCCACAAAGCAAGAAAGAGCATCATGCTTTCTGTTTCCTCGACGGTAGAAAGCGGAGGCAGGGGTTTCAAGTCACTCCCCCGAAAGCGGCGTATGGCTGCCTAAATGGCGGGATAAAAACGATCATACACGTAAAAACCCACTCATGCAAAAAAACAACAACCACGAGTGTACGTGGGAGTTTCAGCTCATGAACGCAGAAGAAGAAGTTTTCGACTCAAGCGAGAACCACGATCAATCGTCCGTGACACGGTTACCACGACAATGTTGGAGAGCACGGTCGTCGGGTGGGGTTGGGGGTGTGCATTCAACACAGATGTCCTAAAATCACGCGTGGAACTCATCAAAGTGTGTGCAAACAACTTTTGGGAGTCAATTTTAAGCTAACGCAATATTAAATGATTAATGAGAAAAAAAGCACACAAGGGGGGAGGGGAGGGGGGGGGGGGGGGGGTGGCTAACAAAGCCATGGCTGAAACACGGTGAAAAACTGTCTTTACATGACCAGCAAAACAGCAGGCATTTTTCACTTCACGCTATCAAAAGCACCATCAAAACTTCATACTTCAAACGAAAACAAGAGGGGTGGGTGGAGGGAGGGG
>NC_090247.1:19857797-19897797 GCF_037325665.1 Littorina saxatilis
GGGGCCATCAAAATTATCTGATGGTTTAACGTAAAGCCTTCCCTCTTGGTATTAAAGTACAAAAGTGACAATGAATTAATGTCACACGCATTCCTTCTTTGCCACTACTAAAGCAAACGTGTGCAAGATTGTATGTTACACGCTTTGATGCCGAAATCAATTATTTTGATTATGCATTTATTTCTGAAAAATGTTACCTTCACATACATTTAGTCACTACCTTAAACATTAATGTTTTTGGTATTCAATTCAAGTGATCACGAACGTAAAAAAAGGGTATCAAAGTGTTGTTACATTTTGTTGTGTATTCTGAATAGTGTGCCAACAGGCCTTGGTCAGTCAACCACGTTTTATCTGTGTACTTCGTGTTTGACGGAAAAAGAATAACACCAACCCCGTTCTCCTATGAAAGCCACAGTTTCTTCTTCATTCAATTTCTGTTTTCAAAAGCTTCGTCAACTTTCCACTTACACGACACGGTCCCTTTACCAAGCTTCAATTAAGAACCCTGAATACGAAAGGTCAAAACAAAACAATAGGTACTACTTTCACTATCGTCGTCTGCAACGAAAACCGAAAATGGTGAAACGCTTCGCTACGTACACAGAGGACGAAATTGCAAAGAAAAGATCGAACCTTACACCTGTGACTAGGACAAGTTGCATAGACAGTTCCGTGCGGATCTTACCACGTATCAACGTACATCCGATGCTCAGAACCTACAGATGGGTGACGCTTTGGCGATTGAGGCTTCGTCTTCAGCTCTAACACGCACGCAGACAGCCAGGCAGGTCTAATCTGCACCAGCGGTGATGGAAGGTTTGGATTTAGAAACACTCGAATGTTACTTCGACAAGATAAACGAACCGAAAGACGAAAGTGTGCCCCAAATTCGGAAAATATTCTTTCAAAACTGCACTGTAAACAACATCAACATCACTGTGAGAAAATGAACAATCCAAACACAACCAGTTCCCCTGTGGAACATTTCGGGTGGACTTTCCCACGACCTGACCTACAAAAATTCTCCGTGTTCGTTCGCGCTTTGCATTCAATCTGTGTTAGTGCGCGCGTGTGTTTGTGTGTTTAGTTTTCGTTGGTTTGTGCTGTTTGGTTCAAAAAAAGTTTATTTTTTTTCATTGAAAGATTCAGAAACGTTGGTTGATACTTTGTTAAATGCATTCAACCAGAAAAAGACACGAAACGCATTGGATCTATCTTCTGCGCGCATGCGTGTGTAGGCTATGTGTGAAAAGGCAATTGTATTTTCAGTCTTGTATTGTGCCTGTTATTTCGTCCCCCAAAACTCATTTCTGTCTTTCTATGCCTATGCTGTGAGACATAATCGCTATTACGAGTTAGTCGTGTGACAGAGAGTTTTCTTGCACACTCGACTGCTGCTGTCTTACTTCTGACTTCGGCTACGCCGTCGTGAGACATCTACAGTCTCGTGTGCAAGAAAACTCTCTGTCACACGACTAACTCGTAATAGCGGGTACTGACGTTTCATTTGAAGAACGGTGTGTTTCAACAAAATAAAGTGACTGGCATTTATTTTTTATTTTTTAGAGACATGCATGATTTAAAAGTCACAATTGTTAAACCGATACAACGTTAGTTCATAGTCCTGACAGAGTTGTAAAACTTACTAAAGCAAACAGAGAAATATGTTATTTATCGTGTAAAAAGCACAAGACAGGTAGCACCGAACGCGAGAGAGAGAGAGAGTGAGAGAGAAAGAGAGAGCGAGAGAGAGTGAGAGAGAGTGAGAAAGAGTGAGAGGATAAGAGAGAGAGAAAGAGAGAGCGAGAGAAAGAGAGAGTGAGAGAGAGTGCGAGGATGAGAGAGAGAGAAAGAGAGAGCGAGAGAAAGTGAGAGAGAGAGAGAGCGGAGAGCGAGAGGCAGACAGACGTGATATCATTAGACAAACAAACAGACAGACGGAGACATAGAGATAGAGAGACAACGGCGCTTGACAAGAAAAAAAAACCCTCAAACTATTTTACAATTTAAATGTAATAAATGATAATTTTCCGTAATATTGACTGTAGAAAATAAAATCGTCATGGCCTATGATGCCAAAATAGCAGAAAAAACTCTTGCAACCTTTTGTGTGCACTCTGTTAAAATCAACATTTCAGTACAACCACTTCCTGAGCCTCAACACCATCGCACGACCGCAAGTCAAGACTGATGATATCACGTCAAATCGCGAACAAAACCTTTAAGCCACAAGGGAAGCAACACTCAAAGCCTCGCCACTTTTATTCCAAGCATTAATCAAACAGAAATTAATCCGTGACCGCCTCCGTGCCAATCAAGCCTAATAGCCGCCATCAGAGCAAAATGGACGCCGCCCTGAAGTGCCGTGAAACGTGTAAACAATGTCATCCAATGACGTGACAGCAATGCAAATAATCGTTTTTCTCCCCTATCACACACACACACACACACACACACACACAACACACAGCCCGTACTGTCGCAGACGCACTTTCAGTCTTTCAGGGGGAGGGAAAAGGAATGGCTTTGCACAGCTCTCGTAACCTGATTGGTAGAACGCTGCAAGTCTCAAAGACGGGCTAGACAGAATGTCTGCGCGATCGACTGACGAAAAAGAATCAAGAGACTGAAGACGCTAGGAACTCTTCAAGAAAGAAGTCCCAACAAAGCGTGGCACCTTTTCTTATCTTCTTTTGCAGCGCGCTGAAGAGCTGCGAGGCACGTGGCTGCCAGAATCTCAAGACATCTGCCCCCCGGAGCAAGAAAGGGGGAGGGGTTTGTGAGTTGCGCGTGCGTGAATATAAAAGCGTCATGATGGAGCACGCGCCACGCGCATTGCTCGAGGAAGCTGGCCATGGTTCGATACTGGCTTGGATGATGCGTGCATGCAGTGTGGGGTCTGCAACAGGGTTGGAACAGATCAGGTTCAAGTCTGTCAAACATGCTTCTGGAGTTATATGACCGTGTTGCGGCGTTGTTCTCTTGGGAAATTATGTGCTCATTGGAGATGTGAGAAAAAGAGACGGAAAAAAGTAAAAAGATAGCAACAACAACAAAAAGAAACAAAATTCAAAATTTGTTTTCTCATGATTTTTATCATATTGTGTGAGTACAGAAAACAGTCAACATTTTATCGTATTGAACAAATTCAAATTGCATTGAGGATTGTGAATGACAAAGAAGCCTGTTTGTAAAATACAGGCTTCAACCTAATATCAACGAGTTGATGCAAATTAGGCACTTCAATTCTGTATACCAAATACAGTTTTGAGAGACAGAACACGAAGTGCAAACGTTCCAAAGACTGATGTTCAACACAGATAATTTTGCCATCACCCTCAAAATCTCCAGAGTTTATTAAAATTATTATTTGGAAAGGAGTTAATTAAACTTTTAGCCAGTCATTGTTTTCTGGCAACATTAATCGGTTGTCAGATTATTCAAAACTTTGCCGAGAAATGTGCTGAGTGAAGATATTCAAGAGATATTGAGGCTGCACCGAAGTGACCACCGTACCTTAATAGTGTTGATCTCACTTGACTGGCTGATATCAATCTGATATCACACCTTGTGTATTGGTTGGCTATCCGTAGTGAAACCTTATCACACGGGTTGATCTCACTGAGAAGTGTGAGCTGCTAAATCTCCGTGTTTCTTCTTCTCAAGTTGTCTTCAGGGAATACCTTAATACAGCTACTTTGAATTGTCTTGACTGTCAGATATCAATCATATAATATCACACTGTGTGCGTTATTGAAGTGTGCGATACCTTTGAGGATATCTTCCGCCACCCAAGCAGTAATTAAACTAATCTTTCGCCACTCGATCTGTGTGCTAAGTTCGCACAGTGGCGGGACTTTGTACCACTCTGCACCTCGGGCAAGACAAACATGGAGTTTAGTCCGACCATGATGGAACGCGTCTCGAGGGAGATGCTTCAATCACCTTACCACAGCCGCCAAAGCGACCCGTCCCCGGTGAAGAACTGTGGCGGGTATGATTCGTTGGACACATTATCGCCCGCCTCGGGGTACTACTCTCATCACCGTCACCATCACCTCCAACACCGTCATCATCAACAGCAGCATCAACAGCAGCAGCAGCGTCGTCTCCAACAGAGAGAAGAGATACAGAGAGAGTTGGAACGCCGCGCGGAGAGAGTGATGGCAAGCCCTCAGGCCACAGAATCTCCCAAGCGGCAATTTTCTTCCTTCATCTCCTGCATGTTCGCCGCTTCTCCTACGTCGTCGGCGGCGTCTCCTGCGCCTACGTCGCCCCTGATGCTGTCTTCTCCTTCGTCGGTATCGTCGTCGCCTTACTACCCACAAAGCCATCATCGCCTCGGCAACAACGCCATGCCGTCTGCCACCAAGCGAGAGATGAGGTTGAAAGAGAACGACCCCCTGTCTCCTCACATCTACTCCCGTTCCCCTTCCTCCTCTCACTTCCCCGCCTCGCTTTCCCCGGGGAAGACTCTGACCCCTTCCCACTGCAAGAGGAGGCTGGACTTCAACCACAACCCCGTCTCCGACCACGACGGCGACCTCGACCACAACTTCAACATCAGCTACGCCACGGCCGCAACAACGACCATAGACGAGATGGCGCTGGGCTTCTACCCGCGTGACCTGAGCCCCAGACTCCCCCTGTCCCAGGGAGGGGGAGATGAGGGGGCTGCTGGCCTAGGGAGGGTCCCTGCCGTGGCGGTTGCTCGGAGGAACGAAAGGGAGAGGAACAGGGTCAAGCTGATTAACACGACCTTCGCCACGCTCAGAGATCACCTTCCTCACGGGGGCGGGGCCAGGGCGACAAGCAAGAACAGGAAGATGTCCAAGGTATTTCATTTACTTTACTTTATTAGTGTCCCATTTGTAGTGTCCTCAATCTGAAACTGGTTTCTGTACCTGATAGTTGTAAGCCAGTGATAATGTAGTTCTACTAGATTCCGGTATTAAGGCAGACCCGGTAGACAAGATGGCTGCACGATTATCCATGTAAGCAATGTACCATACCTCCAAAGAAAAGAACCCTTACAGTTTTCTGAAACACACTAGCTGTGTTAGTACGTGTTGTATGCGTGTGTGAGAGTTCCACCTACACACTACACTACACCACTACATATGGCGACGAGGATTTCGAACTTACAGCAGGTAAACAAATTCGATCGTTCTGCACTTCAAAACACCACGTGCGTCGGCGAACAATGGCTACAGCACTTCCCCACTTTGACAAATTTCCAGTGCACTCGGAAGAGGCGACAGCTGGCACAAGATGGAAGAAGTGGCTGGCAAGGTTTGAACTGTTGATGACTGGTCTCAATGCAATATTACCAACAACAACAGAAACGAGACTCCAAGCTGACGCCCTACTACTACCCAGCACCCCTGGAAGTAACAGCGAAGAAGGGCTCCATGCTGACTGCTGCTTCTGATGATCGGCAAGTCACCAGAAATTCATCCTTTTTCAAAATAGTCCCGCCTGCACCTCAGAAGACAATAGACCCCCCACAGCGTCTTGATGAAGAAGGGAGAGAAGAAGAAGACCCCAACAACTCCAGTGATGACAGTACCAGCAACCCCTCACAGAGAATCCGCAAGAAACCCCATTACCTCAAGGACTATGTTCCCTGAACAATCAAAACTTGCATAATGTAAAGTCTCAGTTAGAAGGAAAATCCAGACAGAAAGACAGTAATCATTTCTTATTTTCTTCTAGCAATTTTCGGTTTTCGAATGACTTGATTGCAGCTAAGCTGAACCTTTCAGTATTACTTCGACGTCTAGTCACCCTGTGTTTGTAATCTCCCATTCTAGTCAATTTAATCAATGTATAAATAACCTGTGTTGAGGAAACGCTGAGTGACATTCCGGACGATAAACAATACATGAAGTTCATATCAAGTGAATCACCATCAAGTGTTTTTATTGACAATATAGAACATGACATTCTGTTTGATATCTAACAGTGTATGATTCAAGTCATAATCATGTTGGTCAATTATTTCAATGAACAGCTATAAAGCATTGTTAATGTTACAGAAAGCCAATGATGAATTATTTCAGAATTATGCAGCAGCTCGATAAAGTAATCTTTGTATAATTATTGAATAAGCATGAAGTTTAATTCTAAGGTAAGGAGGGATGTAGTGTCCTCAATCTGAAACTGGTTTCTGTACCTGATAGTTGTAAGCCAGTGATAATGTAGTTCTACTAGATTCCGGTATTAAGGCAGACCCGGTAGACAAGATGGCTGCACGATTATCCATGTAAGCAATGTACCATACCTCCAAAGAAAAGAACCCTTACAGTTTTCTGAAACACACTAGCTGTGTTAGTACGTGTTGTATGCGTGTGTGAGAGTTCCACCTACACACTACACTACACCACTACACCATTCGGGCTGCCTTCTCCCGGTGGAAAGCTAGCAGCAACAAGAATCGCGCTACTAAGGTGTGTGTGTGCATGTTTAGGTGCAACCAGCCACCTGCACATATGGCAGAATGACCGCTGTTTTTTGGGAGGTGGGACATGGATACCGTCTCCGAGCCCGCACATAAAGTTAACCCGTGTCCGTATCGGCCTGGATTTGAACACCAGGTTTACAAGTGCAGGGCTCTACCAACTGAGCTACCCCCCCCCCCCCCCCTCTTCCCCATTTCATACCATTCGTTACTCTTTTGCATTCTGATACCGTCTGTTCTCTTTTTCTCTTCGTGTCTATCCCTGTCTGTCTGTTTGCCTGACTGCCTCAGTGCAGCTTATTCTGTGTCTGTCTGTCCGTCTGTCTGTCCGTCCGTCTGTCAGTCTGTCTGTCTATCTGTCCGTCTCTCTGCCTCTCTGTTCTATTTGACCAGATTTTTACGATTTACAGCAAAACTCATCTAACTTACCGTGTCTCCTTTTCTAGGTAGAGACGCTGCGAGCAGCTATAGAATACATCCGCAAGCTTCACACGCTGATCAAGGAGAGACAGGCTGCCTCGGGCATCACCACCAAAGACGGCGACAACAACCCCTTCCACCCCCTCATCAAGGTAGAGAGCATGGAACTCGAATCGGCGTGCCTGCATGAGATCGCTGCCTCCGCCGCCTCCTCTTCCCTCGCTTTGTCGTCGTCGGCGTCGTTGATATTGTCGTCGCCGCAGTCGTCTGCGGGAGGGGGAGGGAGGAGTCCCGGGGGATCTGATGACGCGTGCTCCACGTATGACCATCTGAGCACGGAGGAGGAGGATCTGCTGGAGTTTGCCAGCAACTGGTTCTAAGGTCAGTGGACTATTTATAGTGCGGTGCATCTAAGCTCTAGTTTGAAGTGTTCCACTTTTGAACACCTTTTTTTATTACAGTTTTGAACACGTTTGACATGGTAAATAGATCTACTTGCAAAAGTAGCACACATGGTTAGGCACCAAAAAAAAAAGTCTGTTTACGGTATCCCGACCGACCCTTTTTTTTTCGCGCGACCCTAGACTTTTTTTTTTGGCATTTGGGGAAAAAAAAGTCTGTTTAATTTAGCAAAATAACTTAAAAATATGTTTTTGGGGGAGAAAAAAAAAATCCCGACCTACCGACCCTATTTTTTTGTGTGCCTATGTTACCGTAAACAGACTATTTTGTTGTCGTTGGCCTTAACACTAAACACTGTTATGCGACACTGTGTTTCCTACTGATTACAACAAGTGTGTTCAAAAGTGGAACGCTTCAGTTTACACTTCACTCGCCTATTTTCTGTCTGTTGGTTAATCTGTGTGTCCATTCGTCTCTGTTTGGATGTGTGTTTGTTTGTTTGTTTGTTTGTTTGCTTAACGCCCAGCCGACCACGAAGGGCCATATCAGGGCGGTGCTGCTTTGACATATAACGTGCGCCACACACAAGACAGAAGTCGCAGCACAGGCTTCATGTCTCACCCAGTCACATTACTCTGACACCGGACCAACCAGTCCTAGCACTAACCCCATAATGCCAGACGCCAGGCGGAGCAGCCACTAGATTGCCAATTTTAAAGTCTTAGGTATGACCCGGCCGGGGTTCGAACCCACGACCTCCCGATCACGAGGCGGACGCCTTACCACTAGGCCACCGTGCCGGTCTGGATGTGTGTGAGTGTGTCCCTATCTCTGTCTGTCTGTCCGTTTTTCTTTATTTTGGTATTGCCCTTGGCTATCCTCTTTAATAACCGCAAGCAAATTCAATACCGCAGTAGTGTTGCTTCCTGCTTCCAGATCGACTGGGGTGCATGCAAATGAAAAACATATTGTAATATAATGTCAATAGTGTGCTTAAAAGTGCAATATATGATATTATTACCCTCGCTACCTCGACATTGCGTCATAATTTATTCATTTATCTTGCAGACAGACGTCGGCATTATGCTGTGGGGGTCTCACAGGCAGAGTTATTACTGAGATCTCACAACCGCAGCGTTATTTCCGCGACGAGTGACGTTCACACCCCAGGACTAAATGCATCAGAGGAGTTTAAATCGGAACACAAACTTATCCAAGAACCTGTCGCATTGCTACAAAGTTGCTTGTGATGACAGGTCTCAGTGTGTGTTTACTCAAATTGAACGACATTGATCGAAGAAAGAAAGAGAAAAAGGAGAAGGAAAAGGAGAGGAAAAACGCCCCCCCCCCCCCTATGCTACTTAATATACTTGCGCCTTGACTCCATTCTGCAGACATAAGAGGTTCTTGTCCACGTTCGTGCCACGGTTTTACCCTCTCTAGTGAGTGTCAGGCGTCAGTGAGCGTGACGTGACGACCAGGGGGAGACAATTGATGCTTGTTGTATGCACACGCCGCCTCCAATCTGCATCTCCGCGGTGTGGTGCTGCACTCATTCGCGGTCACAATCTGGGGTGGAAATCAATTGACGTAACCGCGGGACGTCAACAGGTGACACACCACGTGACACGAACGGCGGTCTCTGATTGGTTGAGACATTTTGCACGAGCGATTGATTTTGTTGGTGGTGCACTTCAGTTGTCCATGCACGTGCAAAAGTCGTTTGCGGTTTGCGTTTTTTAATTTTTATTTTATTTTATTGTTCTTCCTCCCCTTTACTTTACAGACTTCTCGCTTTTTCCCACCCCTTCTTTTTTTATTTGAATTTCTCTTTTTTTTTCCACTCCATTTAGTGCGTGTGTGCTTAACGAAGGGTGTCTAAGAAACAACTCAAGGTAGAGAACTTTAAGCGGTGTTTATCAGGTTGCATTGCGTGGCAGTGCGGGTCTTGACTCCAAGCCAGCGTGTGTGTCGTACGTTATGGGGCGTGGCGACAATCAACCCACAGAGGAAAGCAACGATTGGGTGTGAATGTCAATGCCAGTACTGAATTTCTAGTGTTCTTTTTCAGTCACTTGAGAAATTTGGGCGCTCGCGTACATGACCATTAACACATTATTGGCATATTAATCGGCCAGTGACTGGCACTTTAACGACAGTCAGCGTACACACTTTGTCCTTCAGTGTCATTGCTGGGGAAGATCTTTACTGATGTGTGACTGCTACTTTAAGAAAGATTTGGTTTACAAATTTGCCATTATTTTCTGATTGTTTTTTTCCTGTCAATTTTCCTTTTTGATTTCTGAAAGGAAAGAAATCAGAGCCAAACCTACAACTTGTCAAAGGTATTGGTTTCAGCTTGGACTGTTTGAAGTTTTCTGTGCTTGTTTCATTTTTCTGTGAAAAATCAGTACATAATTTTTATGAAGAACGCTTGGGTAGCCGTTTATATATTTTTTATGTGAATGAGTGTGTGTGTGTGTGTGTGTGTGTGTGTGTGTGTGTGTGAGAGAGAGAGAGAGAGAGAGAGAGAGAGAGAGAGAGAGAGAGCGCGCATATGGGTGTGCGTGTGCGTGCGTGCGTTCGTGTGTGCATGTGCGTGTGTTATTTTAATACGATCTCATGTTTTTTTGGTCAGGATTTTGCCTAATGCGCTACACTTTTCATTCCATAAAGTATTTCAGCCCAGGTTGAGCTTGTATTTCACGATTGCATACCGTATTAATCAGATCTCAATGTTTGAAATATGTACAATTTGTGCAGAATTTCCAAGACATCTTATATAAAAAAAATCGCAAGGTATAAATTTCCTTCCGTTACAAAAGATCTGTTCATATCCGGTATGTGTTTCGCAATAGTTGCTACAAACATTCCTTATTTTGTTACTCCCGATTGTATTCCAATGTATATACGTGCGCAAGTATTATGGAGTATCGTCTTTACTATGAATAATGGGACCAAAAAGTGCTGTTGCTTCTAGGCCAAGTTGTGTAGTTTGCTGTGTACTTAAATGTGTTTACATGTTATTTACATATTGGTATGTTGTTTCCCTGTTATGAACATTCTGCATGTCTTCCCTGTTCAACGAAAAGTTATAACACAACGACATTCCACAATGTCCAAGAGTAAAGAACCAGTTACATGTTCTTTTCTGTTTGTGTTAACCATCTCACAAACCGGCACCGATTTTTACACCCCCGGTATAGGGGTGTGTATAGGATTCGGTCGATGTGTTTGTTTGTGTGTTTGTGTGTTTGTGTTCGCATATAGATCTCAAGAATGAACGGACCGATCGTCACCAAACTTGGTGAACAGGTTCTATACATTCCTGAGACGGTCCTTACAAAAATTGGGACCAGTCAAACACACGGTTAGGGAGTTATTGGTGGATTAAGATTCTACAAGGACTTATAGAGGGACATATTAATGGTCAAAGGGAAATAACCTTCTCAGTTGGTGGCAGTGAGAATGGTAAGGACGGGGGTGTTTTTCCTACCTCGGAGGAATTTCTTGTTTTCTTCATTTTCATTACTGTATTGCTCCATTGTTTGGAAACTCTGGTCGGTTTTCTTCTTGCACTTCTGGCAGTATGATCGAGATCTTTTAAGTGCAAAGTACCCCCCGCGGGTTTGGGAGAAGAATTTACCCGATGCTCCCCAGCATGTCGTAAGAGGCGACTAACGGATTCTGTTTCTCTTTTTACCCTTGTTAAGTGTTTCTTGTATAGAATATAGTCAATTTTTGTAAAGATTTTAGTCAAGCAGTATGTAAGAAATGTTAAGTCCTTTGTACTGGAAACTTGCATTCTCCCAGAAAGGTAATACATTGTACTACGTTGCAAGCCCCTGGAGCAAATGTTTGATTAGTGCTTTTGTGAGTTCACAAGAAACAATTGACAAGTGGCTCTATCCATCTCCCCCCTTTCCCCGTCGCGATATAACCTTCGTGGTGGAAAACGACGTTAAACACCAAAGAAAGAAAGTAAAGAAAGAAAGTGCAAAGTAATGACACTGGGGTGGGTCATGGATACCGTCTATCTAGGTTGACCCGTGTTCGTGCAGGCCAGGATTCGAACCCATGACGTGTGTGTCAGGCAAGGCCTTATATATAAATATAACATTCACGTGTAATTTCAAAACGAGTTCGGTTTAAAGAATGCCTGAATAATATGGACTGTTTGTCCTGTAATTAAATGTGAACCTTCAATATGGGAGTCGATGCTAGGTGGAAACGGAAAAAAATTTATCGAGGACGTATAGGTCTATAACTCAAGCGATTTTCGCCATCTGCGTATTGTAGCTTTTTCTGCTTGGACAGTTGGAACATACGTAATTCGATCATGTTTCAAAATTGGAAGTTGAATCTGTTAGGCTGTATGGATGGATTTGAAACTAATTTTATGCATTTTCATGTACACATAACACGTATGAAATTAGAAGGGATTGATATCAGCGCTCCTAAAAACAAAAATGAAGGCTATTTTTAGTAACAATAAAGCAAATATTTGAATACGGTGCAACATGATTGTATATAGCTATTCTGATGGACACGTGGGGGAATTCGGGGGCTGTGATTGGATGGTCTCTTCCGATCATCAAAGCATAATGCCACGGAAGTCGGCCATTTTACTCAATATCCAAAAGCATATTGAGAAAAATGGCCGACTTTCTTATCTCGTAACTCCACACTAAATACCCACTTCCCCTCTGAAGTATTGATATACAGCCCATGGCACTAACATTCATGTAGTCGTTTATAACTGAGGATGAACAATTCGCTTCATGACGAGACAAGTATAAATGTCATTCACCCAAACTGAAATTGACTTCGCTGCCGTCTGCTCGCATTGTGGCGCCTGCGCAAAACTAATGCGCATAAGAAACGGCGTCTGCTATCAAAACCTGAGATCAACGCATCGACGCAAAAACTGTCCTTTTGTAAGTTTGGAACAACAAATCAAATTAAGACTCGAACAAGTATAATGCGACTCGTCTTCGACTCGTCGGCATTATACTTGTCTCGTCTAAATATCGGACCCTATTGCTACGCTGAAAACACAATAGCTGTTAATAATGTATAAACTATTTTCAGAGTTTTGAAGTTGTCAGGAATGTTGAAACGTGTTTGGAAACCCTTTGTTACCCGTGTGACTGTTAAATGACGTGTCTTTGTTTAATAGCGTATCTTTGTCCCCCTCTTGGTCGACGCACTTAGTGTGTCTGATAAATGTTCTTCCAGTGCCATACTGTTACCTTGTTCATCCTTTGTCTACTTACCGCAACGCATGTAAAATAGCCTGCAAAGCATTTATTGTTACACTTATCTTGTTGCTCATTTGTTAATTGTTTTGATTGGAAAGAGAGTTGTAATTGTTTACAAGAATGTTTGCTGTACACTTTTTTGCAGTATTTTTGATGTTATGCTGTTTTTCGAAATAAAGTATTTTTTGTAATGTAAACTTGGTGTGTGTGTGTGTGTGTGTGTGTGTGTGTGTGTGTGTGTGTGTGTGTGTGTGTGTGTGTGTGTGTGAGTGTGTGTGGGTGTGTGCACGCGCGCGTAAGGAACTGCGTGCGTCTATGTGTGCAGGCGTGCGTGGTTGTTTACGTTCATGTGTGAACTTCTGCTTTAGTTAAAACCATAAGCTGATCAGGTTTAAGTTTTCTTTTTTCTCTCTCGCAGTATTCACACCTTCGTCATTCATAAGCTCGACAAGAAAAAAAATCACCTAAATTCACAACGCCAATCGACCAATCATCGCAGCGAGGAGCTGTCATAATTTTTTGTTTGACCTCCACGGGCGATAACTCTCCACAACCAAAGGTCGCCCCGCGGCCTACCGGGAAGGTGCCAAAATGGCGACCAAATTGCCGCGGCCTTCTATGCCTGGGATTTTGGAGCCGATAATGACAATCCTCGTCTGCTTTTTTGAGCTGATGAGGGGGGGGGGGGGGGGAGTGTTTTGGGGGGGAGAGTGAGTGGAAAGAATGACTTTTGCGGTTGTGTCTCGTCTGTATTAGTGGCGAAAGTGTCTGACGGGGCGTGGGACTGTCTGGAAAACCACTCAGTGGACAGACGCATTAGCCTACTAATCCCTGCTTGACGATTTCATCATGCGAGAGACTTTTTTTGAGGTTTTATTTTCACGGAGTGGGAAACTCTTAATGGCTTCATCTGGACGAAGGTGAACAGATTAATTAATGTCAACGAACTTGGAGTTACCCACAAAGCAAGAAAGAGCATCATGCTTTCTGTTTCCTCGACGGTAGAAAGCGGAGGCAGGGGTTTCAAGTCACTCCCCCGAAAGCGGCGTATGGCTGCCTAAATGGCGGGATAAAAACGATCATACACGTAAAAACCCACTCATGCACAAAAAACACACGAGTGTACGTGGGAGTTTCAGCTCATGAACGCAGAAGAAGAAGTTTTCGACTCAAGCGAGAACCACGATCAATCGTCCGTGACACGGTTACCACGACAATGTTGGAGAGCAAGGTCGGGTGGGGTTGGCCGGGGTGTGCATTCAACACAGATGTCCCAAAATCACGCGTGGAACTCATCACAGTGTGGGCAAACAACTTTTGGGAGTTTTAAGCTATCGTAATATCAATTGATTAATGAGAAAAAAAGCACACAAGGGGGGAGGGGAGGGGGGGGGGGGGTGGATAACAAAGCCATGGCTGAAACACGGTGAAAAACTGTCTTTACATGACCTGCAAAACAGCAGGCATTTTTCACTTCACGCTATCAAAAGCACCATCAAAACTTCATACTTCAAACGAAAACAAGAGGGGTGGGTGGAGGGAGGGGGGGGGGGCGGAAGGGGGGGGGGGGATGCGGGGTTAAACACAGGCTCAAAAACTTAAGAA
Organism: Littorina saxatilis; assembly: GCF_037325665.1. Lineage (NCBI taxonomy): Eukaryota > Metazoa > Mollusca > Gastropoda > Littorinimorpha > Littorinidae > Littorina > Littorina saxatilis. The sequence continues at coordinate 19,871,949 of NC_090247.1, forward strand.
CTTCGGGTAGCGAGGGCTCACTATCACAAACACAATCAAGGCCTCATAGTGCAAATGAAGACAGTGGGGGTTTCAACACAAATCAGTGAAAACCACAACCGAAACATCATTACAACGTCGGGAACCACAGGGGCTTTTAACACGATTCGACATGACAACCACCAAAACACTGGGCCCGGCCTCATCACGATGTCTAAGCCAGATAAGCGCCGTAAGATACGACCCCGTTATCGTCTGTTTCAATCGGGAGTCGCGTTACAGCGTAACACTACCCTCCTGCACACTGTGAATGGGTGAGTGAACCTTCTGCTTCTTCCTCTCACGTGTCGCGGCGCGCACCGGCTGGTTTTCATCTTGGTTAAAGGGATACTATGGCAAAAACTCAACAACAACAACAACAACAACAACAACAACAAAACAAAACAAAAACCAAAACAACAACAAAACAACAACAACAACAACAACAACAACAACAACAACAACAACAACAACACAACAACAACAATAACAACAACAAAAACAATAACAACAACACACAGAATCTCAAATCACCCTAAAACTTACACCCTTCGGTTTGGGACTTGTAATGATGTCACCATGCAACTTGAATACTTAGCTCACAATATCGGTGTTTGAACGGTCAATTCTTCAAATTCTATTCGTTGTGTTTTGCGTAATCTTTGCAGACTATAACTTCTCCACACACTGACTTTGCTGCGTTCATGTCCCGTTTCGCCCGTGCGAGCGGTGAATCTTGCACGCATTAACAAGACTAGAGATCTGAGTATCTAAATTTTCTCGCGTTTTAGATGATTGCCAGTAATGAAAGAATCAGTCGTCAAACAGAATCAGAACTCAAAAATGCTTGTAGAACGAGACCGTTCTCTTATTCAGTTACAGTAAATTGATTTAATTGGTTAGCATTGTTACCAAGCATTGCAGACGTTTGGGTTCTGTTGTAGTTTCGTAGACACGACAGCTGAAAATGACCTAGCCGGTGAGGTGGGAATTAGGTTGAGGAACAGGTGGAGACATATGAACCGTGACAAGCAATATTTCTACATCCTCTACATCCTCCATAGAGAGCGTGACAGCAGCCAGGGATGACTCTATTAAATACATTTCACTTATGGCAATGTGAAAGGTGATGGAAGACAGAATCAGATGATGGACACTCGTCAAATCACCGGCCTTGAAAGCTTTTTGACACAAATCCTCATAAATCTCTCGTTTGTCTTATTTCCCTCAAAAAAGTAGCCTGTCCCTACAACAGTTCTTGTGTCTCTCGGCTTGATTCGCAGCCAGCCCCACACCCGTTTTCCCCCGGTTCGCTTTCTTTGACTCCAACACAAAACCTAAGCTCCGCCATTCCGCCAAAGCTTTTAAAACCCCACAACACTGTCACTTCACACTCAGTCGCGGGCAATTTTGATAATTCTATCAAGGAATGCGTGAGGCCGGTAATTCTTCCCATATGGACGGGTGTGGAGGCCTGGGGTGACGAAGAACACAGCCATAGTTGTCCACAAGAGCGAGGCGTGGTCAAGTCGCTGGACAGAGGCCGGAGCTTTGTTTCGTGAAGAATGGCCGACACAGGACCTCGGCAATGCCGACACGCGCGCTGCCACCGGATGGATCAAGGGAAAGGGCGGTAACTCTAATGGTCAATTACGCTTACGCTCCTTTTCTAGGACTCTTCCGAGCGTGAACGGTATTTGGATTAGATTCGCCGCATTGGGTTTTCAGTCGGACAGGTCTTTTTATTTTTTATTTTTTGTTAAAGTGGTGCCGTTTGAGTTGAAGAATCAAAAATGTAAATGAGGTAAGATAGAAGCTGTGCCCAGCAAAGCATTGTATCGAGTTGAACTGATGAACTCTCAGCCTCGAAGCTCTTATTTTCTTCTTTTTGAACAGCGTCTTACATAACAAATACGCGACTTCACGGTTCATTATTTATTTCCCCTTTTTTCTCTAATGGGTATTGTGAGTTTGGAATACGAACCTCCCAAACTTAAAACGCAATTCCATCTCTCTTTTCTGTCTTTGAACTTACAGGCTAGTGTTAGATGTCCCGTGGTGGAAGATCGTGGGTGTTAGTGGGCATGCTAAGCAGATCGTTTTGACTTTTGTCATGCTAAGTATCAATACCAGAGTCCGGACACCAGACCAGACCTATTTTGTGAACTGTAACCTGACCACCGCTTCCACCAAGCAGATTAGTCAGGAGAGCGATTAAGTATTGTACTTACACTTCAATACGGGACGCGCCTGCTACAGTAGCTGTCAGGCTTCCAGTGCCGCTCACGTGATCTCCCCCCTCTCTTTCTCTGTCACTCTCTCTAACTTTCTCGCTCGACCCTACCTCTCTCTCTCTCTGTCTCCCGTCACCGCCCCCCCTGCTCTCTTCTTCTCAGTCTGTCTCTCCATCTCTTCTCTTCTCTCTCTCTTCTCTCCTCTCTCTCTCCCCTCTCTCTCTCTCCCCTCTCTTTCTCCCTCACTCCCTCTCTTCTCTTCTTTCTTCCTCTCATCTCTTCTCTCTCTCCCTCTCTCTCTCTCCGTCCCTCAATTCTCTTCTATCTATCCCCTCTCTCTCTCCCCCTCTCTCTCTCCCTCTCTCTCTCTCCCTCTCTCTCTGTCCCTCAATTCTCTTCTCTCTATCCCCTCTCTCTCCCTCCCTCTCTCTCTCTCTCTCTCTGTGTCAGGCCCGACCACACACTGGCGCGCACACATACACACACACACACACTCTCACACACACACACACACACACACACACACACACACACACACACACATACACACACACACACACAATAATAAAAAAACACCAAAAAACCCCAATGTAATCATTTGGTTATTTATCTTCCCGTGTCTTATAAACACTGCGTTTCATGACAATAAAGTTTATTCGTATTCGTATTATTCGTATTCACACACACACACACACACACACACACACACACACACACACACACACACACACACATACACACACACACACACACACACACACACACACACACACACACACATTAGAACATTCTCTCCTTTAGACAAAAAAATCGACACAAAATTGACAGCAAGACGAAGACGTTGATATTGTTGATATTACCCCATGGCACACTACCCGATATGGCTGTCAGTGTCTGAGATAGACAAGAGCATTGCAATCCAATGATGTTGATGTTGCTGCTATTATCATAATGTTTGATAGTTTACAAGTCCTAATGGCTCTTTCCACGCAATTTGCTGCTATGCTCTGCATACTCTGAAAGCGTGCAAACGATTCTGTACACTCATCAAAAGAAATAATGCGAGGGACATGAGACGTGCTGTATTTCGAGAACCTTATCATAGTTTTTGCACTTTTATGTTACACAAACACTTCTTGACAATTTGTAACATGAGGTTTAAGTGCTTTCCTTTTTCGATTCATTTTCAGGCGTTGAGATTCTGGTATCAGATAACCAATTTTCTCGACACAGCAAGTTAATGTCAAACCGGAGTTTGGTTTTGTTGTCGTATTCATAGTTGAATGCTTTTACTCTGTCTTTGTGCGCTTCTTGATCTGTGTTAAGATTACGTCAGGTTCGTTTGAACCACAAACAGAATTTAAGCCTCATATTTCTGATGCAAAACAGAAAATCAACAATTTAAACTTTGAAAGGCGGAGACACCTTCAGAACTTGCACACAAAAAGGACTGACTGAGGTTTAAAATGATGATAGCATGCAGCAAGCCTGTCTTCTCTGTACACAAATAAGTACATTGAAATAACAAAAGTTGTCGTGAAATTTAATCGCAAATGTACTCTTGTGTGGGAATGTGTTTTTCCCCTTGGCCAAACGACTCTATGTTGTCCGTTGGGTGCCTGGTGGCGCAACTGACGTAAACCGACTCAGTGCTATTTTAGAACTTCAACCCAGGAGAGAAGCAGCGCCTAGATGCTCATCCACTCACTTTGATTAAATCAATGAGCGCACTTGTGGTGCGTTTTGAGCAAATCGTGCCGTGTGCGCCTAAATTACGGTACCATGGAGCCCCCAAATTCTTCAAATTAATCAAATTCGTCAGACACTCCTCCAAAACGGTCAGATTAGTAGTACGCCTTTAATGCGAGAGAAATTCAAGTTTTACGCCCTCACGGCAAAGCCATTCGGGACATGTTCCGGAGATTTACCAGGACTTCAGATGAGATACACAAGACTTAGTGTATGTGTGTTTAGATGGTATCGGCACTTATGGCAGAATGACCGGTGGCTTTTACGTGCCACTATGGTGACACGGGGGTGGAACATGGATACTGTATCTAGGATCACAAGTCCAGTGCTCTACCACCTGAGCTACCCGGTCCCCCGCCTTTACTGGCAATAATGCCTGGACCTATCTGTGGTGGTTTACAAGATGCTTTTCGAAAAAGGCAGGTATCTTTACAAAACTAACTGATGGTGTCACGGGCGAGAAATTTTTAAGACAAGATAACAATAAGGTTGAGGAATACTTCAATTTTTTTTTAACAATCTTTTACAATGCTTACACACATTATACAATCATTAGACAATAGTTTCGGTAACAGTACGAACTACCAACTTCTGTACATAAAGAATATAACAGGGCAAATACAAAACATTCTTCATAGAACCTATTTTTTGGGGTCATGGTTTGATTCTGTATTTGTTTGCTTTTGTTGTCGTTGACGCATACTTCAAATTCGTTCTGCGTTCTTCTTGTTCGTCCGGTCTGCAATGAGACGATGCTTGCCGGGTTGAATTTCAGCATACCGGTGGACCTGACAAATCATCGCTTCATTCAAGACAAGCAGTTATATCTTACAAAATCGCGATACAGCGGAAACCGGGTAATCCCGAACAGTCAACTGCGAGAGGTGTTACAAGATACAATCATTATGACAGGCCGGTTTAGCACCAAAAAAGAATACAAAGACGAAATCCACGAAGAAAAGTAAATCTGACGGCTAATCAAAAATGACGCAGAGTTGTCTTCTCTAAAAGAAGGGATCAGTTTCGCAATAGTGAAATTTGTGAAACCTTGTCAAAAATAGGAAGTGGGCGGGAATACACCCCGCGCATTGTTCACTGATTTTCTGGAAGAGTATCCATTGCAAGATGAGTAATCAGTGTAATATTAAAAAAAGAACATGTCATAAAAACGATACTTCTCAGACATAAACCAGGCGTCTGTATACTGTCTTCGGGGGATTTACTTCAGAGTCGACACATCCAAGAGAAAAACGAAGACAAAGAGGAAATAATATCAGCGGAGGGATAAAATTTCATCGACACTAAAAGTGTCAAACACACACATCCACCCACATACATTTCGGCTTACATCTGATCTCTTTTTTGAACTCTGTGATAATGATAGTTTTTAGCGGTAAACTTTTAGCTAAAGCTGACGGCAATTAACCTATTTGGAATCATGTTACTATTCCTGTTAGTGTACATATGCGTGCGCGAGTGTAGTATGCTTCGTATGGTATTTTTATCTGTTGTCTTATTATTTGTTTTGTCTTTTAATGTGCACCACACTGAAATTTCTCTGTATGAGATAATAAAGTATTCGTATTCGTATTATGCAGCACCTTTGGTGGCCTAGCACTTTTAAAGTGTTCTAATTTTTCGTGAATCTTCTTCAGTCTTTTCCTCTTTCTGTCTCATCGTCCCCCTATCTTTACCTTCGATCCCTCTCCAGCTGTCTGTTGCCCCAGATTACAAATGACCTCAGATCGCTTTGAAAGTTATGCGATGAGGTTCAGGGTTTGAAATAGTAATACCGTGCAGCAAGCCTGTCTTCACTTTGCAAAATCAAGTTTATTGAAGGAAAAAAAGTTGCTAAAAAATTCAATGGAAATCGCACTCTTGCGTGGGAATGTGGTTATTTCCCATGACCACTCGAATCTATGTTGTCAGTTACCAGGGCCGCTGGTTCACTGGTGGTGCAACGAACATAAACCGACTCATAGCACAGGAGAGAAGGAGCACCTTGATGCTCATTCAATCACTTTGATTTAACTAATTAGCATGCTTGTTGAGCATTTTCGAGCAAATCGTGCGTCTTTGTTACGGTGCAAATGTGTCAGAAAGACCCCAAAACGGTTATATCGATAGTAACCCTTTAAAGCTGAACATTCGTCTTTAGAATTAGAACAAGTCTGCGGCTTTCCACCCGTTTTCGCCCCAAAACGGACAGAGTCATAGGGCGAACAAGCACAAGCAGCGAACCTTCTCCGATCAGGAAAGGAAGAAATTCACCAAGGGATCACAAGCGCCCAGCAATCCGACACCACCCATGCATGTGTTGCATAGGAATCAATGCGCTTTTTCTCAGCCAAGTTGCTTTTTTTGGCCTATGAAACGAATCTTATCAAGACAGAGCGCTTCAAGATGGCGACGAAAAAAAAGACGATGACGCGAGATGTGAAAGAAAGTTTTCATACTTTAACTAGCAGACGATTCGGTCAATGAAACTGTCAGAGAGAACATCGTTATGATGGGAATGTTAGCTGGGGTGGTACATGGTCACTAAACTTTGAAAAGCAGTGGATCCCTCGGGCCACGTGGAAAACCACGCCGAGAAGACCGCGACATGCTACACGCTATCGCAGTTCAAACACCCCCGCCATCTTGGAAAACGGTGCGCGCTGCAGGCGAGCATATTCCAAAGCCGGAGTGCTTCGCGCGGACTTTTCTGCACTGCCCCGAGAAACGGGGTTTCGAAAAGCACATTGCGATTGCTTCGGGTTGCTTTGGCCCAGGCAACTCGTCTGTTTCGTTTAGCACTCAGGTAGAATCGGCCCCCCGCGGGTTAGGGGGAGTCCCATATTGGTTGGGACGAGAAAGAATTTACCCGATGCTCCCCAGCATGTCGTAAGAGGCGACTAACGGATTCTGTTTCTCCCTTTACCCTTGTTAAGTGTTTCTTGTATAGAATATAGTATATGTTTGTAAAGATTTTAGTCAAGCAGTATGTAAGAAATGTTAAGTCCTTTGTACTGGAAACTTGCATTCTCCCAGTAAGGTCATAATTGTGACCCTCCACCACGAAATGAGTCGCATGTCACATCGCGCGGTTCTGCGCTAGGCTTATTATAAGTCCGGGGAGTGTCTGGTAACAGTGTGAGGGTCACCTTAGTCACAGGCTTATAACTCAAACAGTTTTTGCTATTTTCTAAAACGGTTTTCACCACTGGATAGAGCATAAAAAACTCTTTAGGAAAATGTAAAAATATGAAAATCATGCAAAGGTGACATGCGACACATTTCGTGGTGGAGGGTCACATATATTGTACTTCGTTGCAAGCCCCTGGAGCAAATTTTTGATTAGTGCTTTTGTGAACAAGAAACAATTGACAAGTGGCTCTACCCCATCTGCCCCCTTCCCTCCGTCGTAATATAACCTTGAATGGTTGAAAACGACGTTAAACACCAAATAAAGAAAAGGTAGAATCGCCTCACGGAAGTGCTGGCATTCAGACGCCCGTCTAAATACCGGATCGCGCCGAAGGTATCGGAATGAACTGATATTTCTTGAAATGACTGGTGCAATCGGACCAGGTGGTGATGGCCAGGCACCTGCAAAGTATTGTAAGTATATGTATTTTAAATAAGATGTAGGAAAACAATCTCAGCTTGTATACATTTACAGCAGCACAATCGATTTGGTAAATTATTAACAGTCACTACTCGTTTTGACAAGATAAGTTAAATATCACTTGATGCATCATTTTCTTCACATTTTCCCTTGTTTTCCTCCGCCTTTTCTGTCACACGCAGTCCAAAAATGCCTTGACTCATTTCGAAAGACAGCTACTTCAAGGTAGATAATCATGCATCAGATGAAATTCAAGATTTGTTGCCTTCTTGACGTAATCGTGTCACGTGATATCTCAAAATCTATCCGGAATGAGTCTAGTTTACTACGAGATATATCAAAATCCACCCGGAATGAGTCTAGTTTACTACGAGATATATCAAAATTCACCCGGAATGAGCTCAAGTTGACTAGAGATATCTCAAATTCCATCGGGAATGAGTCTAGTTACCTACGAGTTATCTCCGGAAGGATTTAAGTTTTAACATGCCATTTTCAGGTCGCTTTTTGTGAAATGATTTATGGAAAGCTCACTCTCGTATTAAGAAACATGCATTCACGACGGGACTTAGCTGGGACAAAGACTACCAACATGGCGCTAAGCGGCCGGCAGGTCCCATCTGCATAACAACAGCTGATCAAGATTCACGAACAAATCTACGACAAAGTGTTGCAACCTGACTCCATAGTTCGCGAGGGATTGAATGACATGTGTTGTGTTCGGCCATATTTACACCATGTGCTATGTGTCCTTTGTTGTTTATCAGAGAACATTTTCCTTAAGCGTCATCAGCTTCTTGTTAACTATCTTTACAGGGTGACAACAAAATACCTGCTTCACTTTTTTGTGCCGTGTTCAGCTTTCGTCACAAGCAGTGTTTTGTAAAGAGAACATCTGAATGAAGCGTCATCAGATTTTTACACCCCCGGTATAGGGGTGTGTATAGGATTCGCTTGATGTGTTTGTTTGTTTGTTTGGGTGTGTGTTTGTGTTCGCATATAGATCTCAAGAATGAACGGACCGATCGTCACCAAACTTGGTGAACAGGTTCTATACATTCCTGAGACGGTCCTTACAAAAATTGGGACCAGTCAAACACACGGCTAGGGAGTTATTGGTGGATTAAGATTCTACAAGGACTTATAGAGGGACATATTAATGGTCAAAGGGAAATAACCTTCTCAGTTGGTGGCAGTGAGAATGGTTATTTCCCTTTGACCAACGGGGGTGTTTTTCCTACCTCCGAGGAATTTCTTGTGTTGATCAATCTTTTCAGGGTGAGAAAATACCTGCTTCACTTTTTGTGTGACGTGTTCAGCTTTCCTCACAACCAGTGTTTTGTGAACTTATCTGTGAAGAGACCAGTTGAATCAAGCGTTATCAGATTTTTGCGGACGACACTTGAGGGTTTACAAAACGTATTCCTCCTTAGCTTAATTCTAGCTCGGCTTATCACATGGGTTTCTTCTCTCCAGTTGATGTTTTGATTTACAACATGTTAGTCTACGAGTGATGTTGTCCAAACGGACAGAGAATGACCTTTCTTATTCTTCTCTGTCTCTGTATTCATCTGTATCTCTATCGGTCGGACTCAGTGTCTGAATGTCTGTCTGCTTGTCTGTCTGTCTGTCTGTCTGTATCTCTCTTTTTTGCCTGGGCACACTTCTGAAGCGTCTTTTCCTGTACAAAAGTCGTCCAAAAGTGGTTTCACTGGGCAAAAGTGTTCTGCTTTCCAAGAACATACCTGTATGATGATGTATTCGGTGCATGATAGTGCTGGTATGCTTGTTAGTTGTAGATCTAGTACGATGTTTGAGGTTGTAGTGTTTGTGCGGGTGTTATAATGCAATATGTAGCCGTATGAGGGTTCCAGTGTGTGAGTTGTACATGGCCGGGTGCTAGAGTGCTGCATGAATGAGTAAGTGCATGTGGAGCTGTATGACTGGGTGAATTGTGGGTTGCGTACGTCCGAGGGGCACATGTAGCCTGTGTGTCTGAAGTAGTGGGTATGTTGCGTAAGGGTGTGCTGATATTGAACTTCAGTTGTGTTTTGTAAATGTCTATGTATCAGTGTATCATGTCTTGCCACACACATGCCAAATTTCCTTGTATTGATGAGGACAATAAAACTTCTTGTATCTTGTATCTTGCATCTTGTATCTTGCTTGTTTTTGGTTCTAAATGTTTGAACGTTCGCAGCCTATTTGTTTTTGGATTTCTTTGTAAACATCAGACAAAATGTCGAGTGTGTGTCACAGCATGGCCAGATTCCATACGCAAAAGTCTGAAATCAAAGACAGCATAGCTGGGTATAGCTGTACCAACTTTGCCAAAATGGCCGACACCCCTTTTTTAAATTTTTTATTTTACCAGACACAAGCTTTTGTAGGAAGGCGAGAAAGAAAACTAAGGTGAAGACGTGAGTCATTACTGCCAGTGTATCATCTTTCGTCATTTGTAACGCCGCAAAGCCACTGCGCTTGGCCGAGAAGTGGCAACAAATGGCCGAGACTGAGAACTTTAGCCAGGGTGGATACAGCGGGTGGACATAAACTGCAGGCTTGCTTTCCACCCGGTAACTGATACTGTGGTCAGCTTGTGGGAACTGTTTTGTCTCGCCATGGACCCCCAAGACCGTGGTACTCAGTCCCGTGACCAGTGCAATGATCTAGCTGAATCGGCTTTCAACACGTGTGTGGACTGCAGCAATTAAAAATGAGATAACATTTAGGCGTTCTTCCTGGGGATGTACTTCAGCTAGAGTGTGTGTGTGTGTGTGAGAGAGAGAGAGAGAGAGAGAGAGAGAGAGAGAGAGAGAGAGAGAGAGAGAGAGAGAGTGTGTGTGACAAAGAGAGAGAGAGAGAGAGAGAGAGAGAGAGAGAGAGTGTGTGGCAAAGAGAGAGAGAGAGAGAGAGAGAGAGAGTGTGTGTGGCAAAGAGAGAGAGAGAGAGAGAGAGAGAGAGAGAGAGAGAGAGAGAGAGACAGACAGACAGACAGACAGACAGACAGACAGACAGACAGACAGACAGAGAAAGACAAAGACAAAGACAGAGACAGAAACAGAGATTCATATTTTTAACGAAGGGCATACCTGGAACAAAAGACAGTCAGGTTAGCACGAGTCCTGCAGGTGTCTTTGTCATTCTGTTTGCGCTACACCACATCATTAAGTTGAGGTACTTTTGCACTTTAGTTAAACGAAGGCATACCGACGCACCATTCTGCGCCCCCCCCCCCCCAACCTTCTCTCTTTCTCTCGTTGTCTCTGTCTCCCTGTCTCTGTTTTTTTTCTCTGTCTCTGTCTCTGTCTCTGTCTGTCTGTCTGTCTGTCTGTCTGTCTCTCTCTCTCAAGTATTTAGGGAAATTCCTTCTCTAATTTTTTTTCTTCTCAACAAAACAAGAAATACTCAAGTCGCGGATGAGCCTATCTCTCTTCGCTCTCTGTCTGTCTGTCTCATTTGGCTCTGTCTGTCTGTCTGTCTGTCTGTCTGTCTGTCTCTCTCTCTCAAGTATTTAGGGAAATTCCTTCTCTAATTTTTTTTCTTCTCAACAAAACAAGAAATACTCAAGTCGCGGATGAGCCTATCTCTCTTCGCTCTCTGTCTGTCTGTCTGTCTCGTATGGCTCTGTCTGTCTGTCTGTCTGTCTGTCTGTCTGTCTGTCTGTCTGTCTGTCTGTCTGTCTGTCTGTCTGTCTGTCTCTCTCTCTCTCTCTCTCTCTCTCTCTCTCTCTCTCTCGTTCTCTTTGAGTCACTCTCTTCTTCTTCTTTTTTTTTATCTAAAAAAAGAAAACTCTAACCTTCTTACCTACCCTCCCACTTTCGCTCCCTATCTTTCTCTCGCTCCCCTTTACGTTTCAAAGAAAATAGGACCGTTTGTGGCACGGACATCTTCAGTTCAATTAGCTGAAGTACTGGTTAAAATCTCCATAGAGAGAGAGAAGGGGTAAAAGTTGACACCAAGGCGAAATCGAACATCAGGACACCGCCAGGCACGGTTGGCGCAAGGATACACAATGTTGCAATTCAAATGAGAGGAGGGCGACACCTAGGTTAAAAGGACATTATCTTCCTGCAAGCGTGCATCTTTTGACAAAAATAAAAGTTAACAATTGAATCCGAAAAAGATATTGTCTACATGTCTGTGTAGCTGTTTCGTTTGGCAACAATCATACAGTGCAATAGTGCGGAATGGACTTGTGATACGCCGGTCACGGGTTCGAATGAAACGGGTCATCTTTATGTGCAGATTCTGAAACGTATGCATGTCCCATCCCCGTGTCACCATCGTTGCACGTAATTAAAAGAGGTAAGTAATTGTGCCATAAATGCAGGTGGCCGATGACACCTTAGCTCGCACACACCTAGGCATAGAGCGACTGTGTTGGTTTCAACAATGTTTTATTCATGTTTTACATGTTCGTGAAAATTTACATTGTCATAAAGCGACTCTGTTGCTGCTAGCTTTTCACTAGGAGGAAGCGACCCGAATTTCCCAGCAATGGGTCAATAAAGTATTGAAAACGATTTTGCTTTTTTTTATGTTTCAAGTCTTTGAGTTTTCGTATGCAAAGGCGTTTATATACAGTAACATTATATTCGCGTTTACTTTTGTAAGCAGGGCGTAAAAGAAAAACACCTCCATTTTTAAAGAGTTTAGTTCTGTCACGAATAAATGTTGATTTTGAACCGTTCTGGTATCTCTATAGTTGCAATGCATATGTGCCCAAAACCCGTGTTGCATTTCTCCAAATCTTAATCCATGTTCAAAGTTTCAATTCATTCATTCTCTTGCCGTTTAACGCGGAACAGGCGCTGTCCCTTTAAGGTCGTAGAATAACAAGTTTGACCATGAAAATGTGCAAGCAGCTCGTGTGGTTGACGCCAGGGGTCTTAAGGTGCTCCCGGCGTGCCGACTATAGGGGTCGTGAGCACCGCACTGCAACTCTACCCCACACCCAGTGCAGTGCTGTCCCTTTGAGGTCGCTAACTGCTTTAAGGCGATAGAGGTCACTGCAATTCTAACTGCATTAAGGCGATAGAGGTCACTGCAACTCTACCCCACACGTGCACCCTGTGTAGGGCTGTCCCTTTGAGGTCTCTAACCGCTATAAGGCGATAGAGGTCACTGCTACTCTAACTGCTTTAAGGCGATATAGGTCACTGCAACTTTACCCCACACCCCGCTGTGCAGGGCTGTCCCTTTGAGGTCTCTAACTGCTTTAAGGCGATAGAAGTCACTGCAACTCTAACTGCTTTAAGGCGATAGAGGTCACTGCAACTCTAACTGCTTTAAGGCGATAGAGGTCACTGCAACTCTAACTGCTTTAAGGCGATAGAGGTCATTGCAACTCTACCCCACACCCTGTGCAGGGCTGTCCCTTTGAGATCTCTAACTGCTTTAAGGCGATAGAGGTCACTGCAACTCTAACTGCTTTAAGGCGATAGAGGTCATTGCAACTCTACCCCACACCCTGTGCAGGGCTGTCCCTTTGAGGTCTCTAACTGCTTTAAGGCGATAGAGGTCACTGCAACTCTACCCCACACCTTGTGCAGTGGTGTGCCTTTGAGGTCTCTAACTGCTTTAAGGAGATAGAGGCTACTGCGCAGCTGAACCTTTTTCGAGGATAAACTTAAAGAAATACTGTTGATCTGACTCTTTTCGTAGAGTTTCGGGCAAATTTGACTAATCTGACGAATCTGTGGAGTCCACTGTGCTTAAAAATAGATGCATACGGCACGATTTACTCGAAAATGCACCACGAGTATGGTTATTAATCTTCTTCTTCTTCTGCGTTCATGGGCTGAAACTCCCTCGTACACTCGTGTTTTTTGCACGAGTGGAATTTTACGTGTATGACCGTTTTTACCCCGCCATTAAGGCAGCCATACGCCGCTTTCGGAGGAAGCATGCTGGATATTTTCGTGTTTCTATAACCCACCGAACTCTGACATGGATTACAGGATCTTTTCCGTGCGCACTTGGTCTTGTGCTTGCGTGTACACACGAAGGGGGATAAGCCACGAGCAGGTCTGCACATAAGTTGACCTGGGAGATCGGAAAAATCTCCACACTTAACCCACCAGGCGGCCGCGACCAGGATTCGAACCCTCGACCTTCCGATTAAGAGGCCGACATCTTACCACCCCGCCACAGCGCCCGTCTATGGTTATTAATGAAATCAATGTGAGTGAATGCGCTTCAGTGCGCTTCTTCTCTTCGGTCTTGCAAACAATAAGTCGCCCAGTAGCGCTGCCAAGGGCAACATTTATATCACCGCGGCCGAGTAACCGTATTAAGTATATAACTAAGGGAAGTAACTCAGTGAAATTAACCCAACAAAGAGTGCTGTTTCCTTGCCTGTTTCACGACATTTAATTAAGCTTTTAAACCACTTGTTTTTGCAGAGTGGAGGCAGTCCTCCTACGCGGTAGCATTATTTGTAACGCAGAATCTTATGGGCCTTTTATTTTGATATAAACTTGGCCAACAAATTATTGCAACAACTTTCGAACCCAAATTAAAGCATTAATTCCAGCGTCATTTCATTAAAACTTGATATGCCAGTTTAGGCTGTTCACTTAACTATCAGGAACGTTAATGCTGTTTCGCGCTGACTGTTGTTATCGCTGCCTGCCTCTTAAAACATGCTACGCACGCTTGGCTGGGCATCGCTGTGGCACCAGAATCATCGCTTAAATATCAGGCGTGTTTACAGGCCTAGCAAATTTGCGTCAGTGTTTTACACACATTAAACTTTCGCAGTGTGTGTATTAATCATTTATCTAAAGACATGCGAAGTCATGAATGTTTTGGACACAAATGAACAATCCTATGACGAGTTTAAAAACTTCTTCCGAAACATTGCATTACATTTTAACAAATAATTGCAACAAACACTCATGAATAATTTACAAAAAGCTGTAAGACGGAGCAGAAATATGAACATATGCATCAAGAGCAAGAAAAACATGTTACTAATCACGGTTTCTATCACCAACAGCAAAGTTACAGGTAAAGACAATCTAGAGAAGTGAACGAACAGGGGCGGGGGGGGGGGGGGGGGGGTAGTGGAGGGAGTTGGGGGTAGTGGAGGGAGTTGGGGGTCGCTGGGGACAGCTAATGGAGGGGGAAGGTGAAAGGCGACTGCATCCCCTTTAACACTATTAAGTTCTCTTCATTTGACGCCATTAAGGCCAGAAAAAGAATGGCGCGCGCTCGAAACGAACCGGAATGCACACAAACGCCTTCAATAAACCTTTCAGACCTTCTCGACTCAGATCACCTACCACAACCTTCTCCCCCCTCCCCCCAACTTGTCGAAAGAGGCACATTGTAAAAGTGAAAATAACTTTTTCTTTCTCTTTCTCTTCCCCTCCGACTTTCTACCCTTTCAATCTCACCTTCCTTTTCTCCGCAAATTCAAATAGAGAAATAAAATTGAACCCGGGACCAGTTTCACGTGTTGTCGAGCGTGCCGCAGAAAAGGACTAAAAGTTGTTTTCGACAGCGGAATTAGGAGCGATTGAAGTATTTCGCTTTAAACGGGTGTGCGGAGGGGAGCAGACTGGGGTAAATTAACGGGTGTCTTTTCATCCAACTGGCGCCGTACTCCCCATTTACCCAGAGTTTGTTTCGTCCGTTTATTGGTAGTTATAGGATTTGGGGTGTGCTTATTTCCCCCCCCCCCCCCCCCCCAAAGAAATGAAAACTTGTAGTAAATTGCGAGTTTCATGTACTTCCCAAAATGAAATTTTTGAACATTTGCACCAAACTTTCAAGGCTTCGTATTTTATTTGACCTCGTATCAAAGGTAATCATTCTGTGAATTCTGCTTTCAGGTGTCGTGACAATTTCTACAGTGTGGAAATGAAAAGATGGCAAACACTTCAATCGCGGAAATGTTCTAGACCTCTGCTATATAGAATCAGAACACAAGCAAGGTAGGTCATGGGAACGTTTAATCAATCAATCAATCAATCAATCAATCAATCAATCAATCAATCAATCAATATGAGGCTTATATCGCGCGTATTCCGTGGGTACAGTTCTAAGCGGAGGTATTTTTTGTAACTTTTTTGTGTATGCAATTTATATCGCGCACATATTCAAGGCGCAGGGATTTATTTATGCCGTGTGAGATGGAATTTTTTTTACACAATACATCACGCATTAACATCGGCCAGCAGATCGCAGCCATTTCGGCGCATATCCTACTTTTCACGGCCTATTATTCCAAGTCACACGGGTATTTTGGTGGACATTTTTATCTATGCCTATACAATTTTACCAGGAAAGACCCTTTTGTCAATCGTGGGATCTTTAACGTGCACACCCCAATGTAGTGTACACGAAAGGACCTCGGTTTTTCGTCTCATCCGAAAGACTAGCACTTGAACCCACCACCCTCCACACACGGCTGATTCCTTGACGAGGTGTGGGAGCTTGAGTACTTCTATGACCCCGAGAGCTATGCCAGCGGGAGTGTCAAAACTTCTGGTAGCGTCTCGCATGCTGGACAGGTCAACGGAGAGAGGTCAGACTAATATCAACTAACTCTCCTCGACTCATAAGGGGCATGAGAAGGACACTCTGAATTCAAACCATGGGCAGACCGGACTCATCAGCCATGGCAGGCAACCAGTTTAGGAGAAGGACACTCCGAATTCAAACCACCCCCCCAACGAAGTCGGAGCGATGCTGACTGTGTTTCCGGACACAGTGTGGGAACCTAAACTAAGTTCTTGGGAGACGAGCTCGCACGCCACCACTATGGATTATGCCTCAGATTCAGACAGATATTTCGATATGGTGTCGTTCCCGTGGACCTTTGCCAGGCGGGAACGGTGCCGGACCCTCAGCCTCAAGGGGGTCCACCTCAGCGACTGGCGGCTCTGATAGAGCGACTTGTCGAACTCAACATCCAGCGACAGCCATCAGGGTTGTGCAGTGGAATGCAGAAGGCGTCCAGAGAAAGAAACCAGAGCTACAGGCTTTTCTGAGAGACAACAACATCGACATTATCTGCATCCAGGAGACCCACCTGAAAGAAGACCGCAGATTCTTCGTCAGAGGTTATGACACCTTCCGACGGGACCGGCCGACCGGACACAAGGGTGGAGTTCTCACCCTAGTCCGACACAACATCCCGGCAGCTATGACGGCACAGACGGCAGACGGCGACCTTGAGTATATCACCATCAAGACCTTCCTGCAGGGAGAAGATCACCAACGTCTATAGCCCACCTACCACCAAGCTGGACCTCCACACCATCCAGCTCCCAAACGAGAAACATCTCATCGTTGGCGACTTCAACGGCCACTCCCCAGCATGGGGCTACGACAGTACTGACGCAAGAGGAGAAGACATACAGGACTGGATGACCGACAACCAGCTCATCCTTATCAACCAGCCAGATGACAAGCCATCCTACTACTCCAGAGCTTGGAAGAAAAGCTCAACCCCTGACCTTGCCATAGCCACAGAAGAGGTAGAAAAAAGGACCACCAGAACTGTCAACGACCAACTGGGAGGAAGTGACCACTTACCCATCACCCTCTCCATTGCTGACATGAAGACCATCCTGGAGTACCACAGAAAGAAAGCCAACTGGAACTTCAAGAAAGCCAAATGGACCAAGTACTAGCTTCACGCAGAAAGCCTTCGCAACACCACCTTCACGGAGGACATCAACCACAACGTAAAAGAGCTGACACAGACCATCCTAGCGGCTGCCAGGAAGTCCATCCCCCGTGGCTTCAGGAAGGACTACAAACCTTACTGGAGTCAGAGGCTGGCCTGCCTGCACCAGCGACTCTCAGAAGCCAGAGAAAGCATGGAGCAGTCCCCATCCGCAGAAACAACGACCATGCACAACCAACTGAAGGAGGATTTCAACAAGACCAAGACACAAGAACTGCAACAAAGCTGGCAGGAAATCACCTCCACCATTGGCCTCGATTCAGACACAGGGAAACTCTGGCGTCTCACCAAAATTCTAAACGAAGACAGCATGGCCACGCGGGGACCTACAGTACTAGAAGACAGCGGAACCTTCCACACTGGAAAAAGAGCAGCAAATCTCCTTGCCGACGTCTTTGAGACCGAGAGCACCATCAGAGTCCCACCCCAAAGAAAGAAGGAAGTTGCAGAACAACTTGAAACCAGACTCCGACAGCAGAGAAACGCAGCCCCACCAATGATCTCAGATCTTACCATGGCAGAGCTCGTCGATGCGATCAAAAGACTCAAGTGCAAGAAAGCGCCCGGAAAGGATGGAGTCTGCAACGAGATGATCAAGCACCTCGGGCCTGCTGCCAGAACTAAGCTCCTTGAGCTCTTGAACCAGTCGTGGAGATCCGGCGTCTTCCCCTCAGCATGGAAAGAGGCCATCATCATACCCATCCTGAAGAAGGACAAGAACCGCAAGCAAAAGACAAGCTACAGACCGATCAGTCTACTCAGCTGCCTCGGCAAGACCCTCGAGCGCATGATCAACAAGAGGCTGATGTGGCACCTGGAAACCAACAACCTGATCACCAATGAACAGTCCGCCTTCAGGAAGAACAGGAGTACTGAAGACCAGCTGATCTACCTCACCCAATCAATAGAGAATGCCTTCCAGGAGAAGAAGAAAGTCATTGCCACCTTCATTGACCTCTCCAAGGCCTTCGACAAGGTGTGGAAGGAAGGCCTCCTCCTGAAGCTATTGACGGCAGGAATCGCTGGACGAATGCTCAACTGGATCAAGAGCTTCCTGTGCCACAGAACCGCGAGAGTCAAGCTTGACGGCAACCTGAGCTACGCTGTGAAGATCAGGGAAGGAGTCCCCCAGGGAGGAGTAATATCCCCCACCCTCTTCGTCGTCTTCATCAATGACATCACCACCAGCCTGTCCAGACACATCTCCAAAGCCCTACACGCCGATGACCTTGCGATGTGGAGCGCTGCCGAGTCCACCGCAACCGCCAAAGTCCAGATGCAGGAGGCCCTCAACATCACCTCTAAGTGGGCAACAGACTGGTGTGTCACCGTGAACAGCCTCAAGACCGTAGCCACCTGCTTCTCCCTCTCCAATTCCAAAGAGACCCTCCACCTGACCATCAACAACCAGGCAATACCACAGGAAGACACCCCTACCTACCTAGGTATCAAGCTAGACAAGAAGCTCACCTGGAACCCACACATCAAAGAGGCGGAGAAGAGGGCTACGAGAAGACTCTCCACCATGAAGAAACTGGCTGGCACAAAGTGGGGAGCCAGCAGCAACATCCTCAGA
This sequence comes from Littorina saxatilis, assembly GCF_037325665.1. Taxonomy (NCBI): domain Eukaryota; kingdom Metazoa; phylum Mollusca; class Gastropoda; order Littorinimorpha; family Littorinidae; genus Littorina; species Littorina saxatilis. Next base: position 19,890,839 of record NC_090247.1, read on the forward strand.
CAGGTGTATACGGGACACGTCCGCCCTGTGATGGAGTATGGAGCAGCAGCCTGGGCCACAGCTGCGAAGAGCAACGCCAGCCGGCTCAACAAAGTGCAGAACGCAAGCATGCGCATCATCACAGGGGGACTGAAAACTACGCCCATACACGCCCTTGAAGCCACCACCAGACTCCCTTCCCTGTACCACCGACGAGAAGAGAAGGTCATCATGTAATACGAGAAGCTGCAACGACTCCCCTCTCACCCAGCACACCAGCACACCCAACAGCTGACGAAGAACAGGCTGAAAAGAAGCAGTTTCAACCATCTGGCCAAGCAGCTAGAGAGAACCCAAACCAGCTTCCTACCACGCACCCCTGAAGAACAAGAGCCCCTCCAAGACGCTGAAGAGTGGAACAGCCAGCTCAGCAAAGTGCTCTTTGTTACTGACATGCCAGGAGTGACCAGCAAGAGAGAGCAGCAGGACGCAGTCCTCAAGAACCTCACGCTGGAGATGATGCACCAGGACTACAACGCCTCAGTATGGACTCACATCTACACTGACGGGTCCTCAGATGGTGCCATCAAAAACGGAGGAAGCGGGATCCTGGTACGCTACCCAGACGGACACACCCTTTCAAGATCCCTGCCTGCCGGAGAGCTGTCATCCAACTACCGGGCAGAACTCACCGCTCTCAGAGAAGCAGTTAGCCTGGTCAGCGAACACCCACCCTCTCACGCCGTCTTCCTGACCAACTGCAGATCCGCCGTCCAAAGCCTGCAGTCGCCCAAAGAGCAGCTGGAACGAGACACCCAGCGTCTTCTTTGTACTCTCTCCCAGACCACAAACGTCGCTGTCCAGTGGATCCCTGCTCACTGTGGCCTCTCAGGGAACGAGGAAGCGGACAGACTGGCCAAGACTGGCAGCCATCTGGAGCAGACAAGACCAACAGTCTCTTACAGTGAAGCCAAAACCCTGGTGAAAAGACACTACCAAACCACCTGGAATGCCCAACACAGCCTGCCATCTGATGATCAGATGCTCAATCTACAGCGCCATCAGCAGACCATCCTCTTCCGCCTACGGACTGGACACTGTCGACTGCGTGCCCACATGCACCGCCTTGGTCTGTCGCACACACCGAACTGCCTGTGCGAAACAGGCCCACAGACCCCAGAGCACATCCTGCAGACCTGCCCGCTCCACCAGGAAGCCAGAACAGATCACTGGCCCCAAGGTGCCACACTGCAGGAGCAACTCTGGGGCACCAAAGACTCCCTGATCCTGACCACCAGCTTTATTCAAGCTACAAAACTTGAAGTCTGACCTGAGGCCAAAAATCCTGGAACACCGAAGAAGAAGAGAGAAGAACCCACCACCTAGGTTAGGAAAGGGGGGAGAAAATTGCTAACGCCCTGACCCAGGGTCGAACTCGCAACCTCTCGCTTCCGAACGCAAGTGCGTTACCACTCGGCCACCCAGTCCTGAGAAAACAAAACGTCCCATTCTATAGGACGTCGACCCACTGGTCTTTGAAGTAGACAGAGAGGCAACCAAACACTTGTGATACAAATAATGAACTTATATCAAAATCGTCGACGAAGCGTGACTCGCTTGCATGAATATGCCGGCGAGGCAATGCTATATAATGCCATCTATATAATCTCATCTGTATAATCTCATATATATATAATCTCTGCTGTATAGTCTCAGCTTTTAGAATAATTTCTTACTGCTCACAGGAGCCCGTGTCAATGTGCCGGTCGATTGAAGTAACCTGCTCCTTAATAATGAATTTCGCGTATGAGTACAACAGGTTCAGCGATTGTAACGTATGCAATGTACAGCAAAACCTGGTTTTACACACGCAGTCTGCCAATTTGCCTGCCTCAAAACTAAGACCAGAAATGGTGAATACACTTCTTTGAAAAAATTGTAAGGTTTGTACCGGGTATAAGGTGACCGCAAAGCACAGCCTTAGACTTCTGAAAAATTGCAGAAAATTCTATGGCCATTTCAGCACATATGCCGAAGACAGTAAATCCTGACAACATCTATTCTCCAGAGTGTTCTGCCTTTTAAACCCTCTTTGAGGATTCTTCGTGGCATGTTTTAGAGAATAAGCAAGTTTTTTTTGTTTTTTTGTTTTTGTTGTTGTATTTGCCAAGCACAACATTGTGGGGCTTTTAATCAATAACATGCATCCGTCTACAATGTATCATCATTCATCCTTCAACATGTATATTAAATATGTAAATGGAAAGTATACAAGACATATATATACAACATTAGGACATAACCGACAGACGGACATATAACATACCGTTTACATGCAGTTACAATACTGATAAAAAGAGAGAGAGAGAGAGAGAGAGAGAGAGAGAGAGAGAGAGAGAGAGAGAGAGAGAGAGAGAGAGAGAGAGAGAGAGAGAGAGAGAGAGAGAGAGAGAGAGAGAGCAAGTTTTTATATCTAAAGATAAAGCTCTCATTTAAAAAAACCTAATACGCTTTAGACTACGCTCCACTTCAGCCACGCGTTTGCTTACCAAGAAATCTTTCTACCGAAGTGAAACAAAACAAAGCCTGTGGTAATGCTGCTTTAAAGATGCCGGGACGTCCCAGAATCAGTCTGAGATGACGAAATAAAAAATTGAAAGAAAGCAAAGGCAACATTCTTTGAAAGTAGCGAAGAATACGTGTACACCCCACAAATAAAATCTGAAAGTCTGTGATGATAAGTCTTTTCGTCGCAGCCATACATGCGAAGCGTACAGTTCTGCCGTAGGAATAAAACTACGCCCCATAATTATTTTGTTAAAGCCGGGGATGATGACATAAAAAGATAAATAAAGGAACTCCACTTCTGCCGAATGAACCCAAAGAAGTTGAACTCTGAACGTTTTCGTTGAAGCAGAAAGAACGTCATCAACCATAAGGAAATCGTAATAGTGGCAATGGTTGCCAAGTATGCTGAAATAAAAGGGTGTATGTGTATGTGTGCGTGTGTATATATGCGTAAGGAAGTGCATGTTTACTGACACGTGCGTGAATGCTTATGCATGTGTGTGTGTGTGTGTGTGTGTGTGTGTGTGTGTGTGTGTGTGATCACGAGCATATATGTGCATGCACTGTGGTGTGAATGCGTGTGTGTGTGCGAGCGTTTAAGCATACGTGCGTGCGTGTGTGAAGTGTTTGGGTGCGTTCGTGCGTGGGCGCTGATATGCACTGCTGGTGTGTGTGTGTGTGTGTGTGTCTGTGTGTGTGTGTGTGTGTGTGTGTGTGTGTGTGTTCACGCTTGCGCGTTTGTGTTCATGCTAGCGTGCGTGTGTGAGTGCCTACGTGAGTGCGTGCGTGTATGCTTGCCTGTCCAATCAAAGACGATTTTCTTTTCATCACTATTTCTTTCCCTTTTTAATTCATTTCAACAAAATTCACTATTGGCAGCGCGAAACCCGAATTCTAAGCGACCAGCAAAGCCCTGAAAGCCAAGACTAGCGTGTCTTTGTCAGCCCAATTCTCGCACCAGATCACATCTCGCGATATGTTTTAAACGCTCGACAAAGAAGCTAAAAGTAACGCGTGCATGGGAGGTTCCGATTGGCTGATCATTAAAGACTTAGCCTGCCCTCGTCGCGTGCCAGATCTAAAGGAATTTGACGAGAAGATTCGGCAAGCCAGCGAAGTGTACTGAGACATCAAATGAACCCAACCCGTCCCACAATTATCTATGTTGTCATCGCATGCAATGCTACTACATTTGCACAAGTTTGCCAAACAAAAAGTGGAGAAACCGCGTCCTAGTTTTCGTCTCCTTTTTCTGTTTCTTTTTCTTCTTTTTTTGTATCTTTCATTCTTTCTTTTTTTTCTGAGTGGGTGGGTGGGGTAGGGGTGGTAAGGGTTGGGAGTGGGCATTGGTTTGGAAAGGGTGGGGGTTTGTGTTCTTTTTTATATAATATATTTTATCTTGCTTTTTTTTCTTTCTCTCTTTCTCCCTCTCTTGATTCCTTTCTTTTTGTTCTTCTTTTCTATCTTGCTTTCGGAGTTCTGTAGGCTCTGTCGTTTCAAAGTCCAAACCTGTCACAATTTGTTAGATACGTGGCTGTTATGAAGAAATGTCAAACCCCCTTACCAACCCTCCCTCCCTCCCCCTCCCCCCTCTCCCGTTTCTTTGTTGCCGTTCCCTTGCACATTTTTATGTGGTGAGAGTTACTCGATCGATGTCGTGTTGTCGTCGAACTGCCTGAAAGGTTCAATCCTTCCCTTGCTGTTCATTGCGCCAGATCTGGCCAAGCTTGTCCACGGGATAAGGCGATTCCTCCACGTGGACACATACCAGAATCAATATCTGGTATATATATCGGGGCGGGGATATAGCTCAGTTGGTAGCGCGCTGGATTTGTATTCAGTTGGCCGCTGTCAGCGCGAGTTCGATCCCAGGTTCGGCGGAAATTTATTTCACAGAGTCAACTTTGTGTGCAGACTCTCTTCGGTGTCCGAACCACCCCCCGTGTATACTACATTGGGTGTGCACGTTAAAGATCCCACGATTGACAAAAGGGTCTTTCCTGGCAAAATTGCTTGGGCACAGTTAATAATTGTCTACCATACCCGTGTGACTTGGAATAATAGGCCGTGAAAGGTAAATATGCGCCGACATGGCTGCAATCTACTGGCCGTATAAAATTTCATCTCACACGGCATCACTGCAGAGCGCCTAGAACTGTACCCACGGAATATGCGCGATATAAGCCTCATTGATTGATTGATTGAATATCCTGCCTGCTTCTTGTGCAGAGCTGGAATTTTTTGACGAATTGATTTTTCGAAAGTAAGTTTAGTGGTCTTATCCCGTGTACACGCCTGGCCAGTTTGAGGCGGTGAGCCGAATCGTTTCGACGAGAAGGAGTGTGTCTTTATCAGAAGGCGAAGGGTTCGTGTAACATTTGCCCGAAGATGGTCTTTCGGCATGACTGGGCACAAAGCAACCAAATACTAAATCTCATGGATAAATTCCGCTATAAGGGGGTAATGTTTCGTCTAATTGATGGATAATGACTGAAATCGAGATGTTGGGTCTGAATGCTGTTGACTTCGAAAAAGGTGCAGCTGGAATGTGAACTGAAAACATCCCGTGTTCAAAAAAAGAATTTGGAGGGAGTGGGGTTGATGAAGGGACAAAACTATTGTTCTGGCAGAAGACTTACAGTTTCTGACTGTTTTACTCCAGTGGGCACTTCAGATGTGTCTCCCCAAACTGCATTAAAAAAAGGGACTTTGACAGAAAGGAGAACAATATCACTCTTCTTTATCCGGCTTTTCTTGTTCGCTCGAGTGATACAAATTGTGAAGTTCTAACGATTATCCAGACTATCTGTCTTGCGTTCATACCATTGCAGTCAAGGTTTGTAGTTCGTTCAGTTTGTAAAATACATTCCGTACAGTACAAACATTTTAAAGACGAGAAATGGTTATCTCCAACAGGATAAAACACAATACTTCATATATATATATATAAAACATTTTTTTACACCACAAGAGCATTTCTTCAATTTACATACTTGAATTCAAACGTTCATATTTATTAGTTACTGTCAATCATCACGTTCGCAGTGTGTATTTTCAGCTTGGTCAGCGCTTTCAGTCTGCTCACAACCGTTCGTGCCCTCCACAAATAATGTTATTCCTGTATTATAATATCTTTTCCCTAACTGCTTCTCGTGTGTGTGAGACACGCGCACATAAAGGCTGGGAACACGGAGGAAGCGTCTTAGCGAGGCCTTGAAAACTCATCACTTTAGACCCACATCCTTTTGTGTTGGCCCTCATACAGCGTACGAGGGCAGGTGTCTATCCAAACACTGATCACCTTTCCTCGCCTTCACAAAAAGCCTGGCATTGACCCTCGCATGCCGTTACCACGGCAACCCAGATTCCCACTCGTGTTTTCTCGCGCTCAGTCACATGACACCGTGGCTTCTATTCTGCGGTCTAATGTCGCTCCGTGAATGGCTGCTACCTGGCAACATTGTACAACCTCAAGTGGACCCGTGCTCTTTTTCCTGTGCGGAGATTTAAACCGCATCACAACAAAGATAATCTCACAGACAACGCTGCTGACCTCGTGTATCCTTACGCTTGATCTCGTGACCTCACGGTCAATTTTCGAGATGTCTAATTTGGCAAACCAAACATGGCGGGCTCTTTCATTTTTCAGGTGACGATTGTGAAAGAAACGAGTGGTGAGAACAGCGAGGCGTAAGATGACAGATGGAAGTACTTGACGCAGGTTAGGAAAAGATGGAGGAGGCTGGGAAAAAACGGAAGCAAGTAAAGAAAGGGAGATAACATAATATATAACCTTAGCTTGCTGGTCTCCTCTTGTCTGTAGCTTCTCACCTCTATCCCACATAGTAGCCTAAGCGTCTAAAAAGCATCACAAAAGCCGTCGAGTGGCAAATTATGATGAAGAAACGCACAAACTTATTTCAAATCGTGGAAAACTTTGCCGTTATTACGCAGAAATGTCGAACGTTTTTGTACAATGAGCAAAAGGATTGCCTTAACCTTAAGACTAAAAATTGCGGAAACGTAAATGGCCATTTTGCCAAATTTTGTCGGAGAAAGCAACATCGCTGTCAGACGATGATGATGATGATGATGATGATGATGATGATGATGATGATGATGATGAGAAAAAGAAAGAGAAAGAGGAGAATCATATTGTTAACATAATACAAAAATAGAACACGAAAGAACACGAGCAGGGCTTCGCAGAATGAAGTCAAATACGGGAATCATCGTGGACTCCCTTTAAATATCGTCAGAGAAGAGGCTATGAATAGTAGAAACAACAACAACAACAACAACAACAACAACAACAACAACAACAACAACAACCACAACCACCACCATAACAACAACAACAACAACAACAACCACAACCACAACCACAACCACAACCACAACCACAACAACAA
>NC_090247.1:19907797-19913088 GCF_037325665.1 Littorina saxatilis
AACTTTCGATCGATTGTCCATTCACTGAAGCGTCCATTCAATCAGGCAGAGATGGCACGAAATTGTGGTTCGTAGGCTTGTTGTTTTTTTCATCTTATGTCGATATACATCTCCTGAACATGTAAAGTATGAATAAACATTGTTTAAACGAAATTGTGGTTCCAAAAATATAAGCCTAGTTCGGGTTCTCAGCATTTTTAGGTACTTTGAACACCAAAGAATCATTGTGCGAATTTTGCTATCGTCACTCTTTGCCTTACAATAAAATGATCATTTTAAACGTTTAAAAAAAAAATCAGTTATGACGTAACATGTGATACCATTATGAAAAAGGATTTACGCTGTTTTCTCAGAATCGGTTTTGAGCACCAGTGCCGCCATTGGGAAATACTCATCTTCTAGACAAACTGTCCAATCTTCTTGCTCTTTTTGTGTGTGTATTTTCTCCAGAAATGGTGTCTTTGTGCAATAACAGAGAGACTTTCTGTGAATTAGCCAGGAATAAGTTTAGAAATTCTGTCAAAGTACAACACAACACGACACGAAACGACACGACACGACACGACACGACACGACACGACACGACACGACACAACATAACACATCACAACACAACTTAATTGTCGATATTCACTATTTCATAAAGATTGAAATTATCTTCAAGCACATTCAGACAATTGCATACAATTTAGACCTATTTGCACTACCATTAGCTGCGCAATTAATTTGACATTTCACATACGCCTGGGAAAAAAAACCTGTCACAACTTCTTAACTGCACCAATCGCTTGATGAACGGGGGATATAATTATAGAGGCTGACGAGTAAAAGGCAAAATAAAGCGTAATTTCTTAAGTGCGGTTGAACGTAAAACGAACGAGATTTCTATCTTGTCCGCTCACAAATGAGCTGACAGAACTCGTTTAGATCGTGTGCAGACGACTGCATGCAGATTTCAGTTAAAGGTCCACTCCGACTCGTCTCACCGTCTCAGACGAGGCTTTTACATGGGATAATAATAATAATAATAATAATAATAATAATAATAATAATAATAATAATAATAACAATAATAATAATAATAATTGTCAGTAAGTACTGGTGTCACATGACTGATGTGAACCAGTTGATTGGCCAATGGCGATGCGCTTAAATCTGTTATTCTCCACTTTACCAAAAAATAACCATAAATTTCCTGCGGCTCAAAGCAGAAGTGGTTTTTTTCCGACAGATCGCAGGCGCCTGTGCCACAGTGAATCCCACTGATCTAAAAATAGAAGCGACTATGTCTCTTCCACAATGCCAATGGACTCTTCTCGTTTTGACTTGCAAAGATTCTTCTCATATGCCGTGTTAGTGGCATGTAGCTTATTAACCACATTACCAAATGATGAGATAGTATAAAATTCCCAGCGGCAAACAGAAAACACAAGTGTTATTCCGATAACGTAGGCCTACCAGCTAGACCAGCATTTGAAAGTCGACTCTGTTATAGTAGACTACACTGAAATACGACTGCATCAGTTCAGTAAATGAATGGTTTCGGAATTATTATTTCAAGGCAACAACAATCGGAATCGAAAACGTGTAGGGTTAAGAACGTTCTTACCATGTATAAAACTTATTACCAGCCTGCCTCATGCGTGCAGACGAGCAATTTTTGTTTTTGAAATGAGACTGCAGTTCAGTGGTTCGATTGCCCTAGCCGCCCAGCAGACGACATAAACCCCGCAGCAAATTAACATGTTGGGCAAATGTGAACAAACAAACGATGGGGATGTAATACGTGTAGAGTTCAGAGCATTCTTACCGTTCATATATAGTACCAGACTCCCCGATGAGTGAAGATACAACACGAGAAACATACCACATTTACTTTGAAAATGGGCTAACCGTGGCCTTCGAGTCAATTCAAGGGGCAACACTCTGCACAGTCAATCTGTCGAAGCTCGATGAAGGTTTCGAATCGCAAATAAATAAGAGCACAGTCCTTTCTCCGAGTTTAAATGAGGTCTGTATGAAAGATCATCACTTTTTAGCTTAACGCTACTCTGGAATTTACCAACAGAAATTAAAACAAGAGTTTGCGTGTGACGAAAGCACGACACACTTGAGACAGCCCAGACAAAAGTAGATCTGACACAAACCTGACCACACAGTTACGCCTATCCAAATGCGCGTTGCAAAATGTGCGTTTGGAATCATCTTTTTTTCTATGGCGGTACTGACACAACATCGTTATTGAAACAATTCCAGTGCACTAAGGGGTTTATAGAGCAAATCTCGAAAATAATTATTGAACTCAGCGCTATGCGCTTCGTTCAAAAATGAATTTTCTCGATTTGCTCTATAAATCCCTTAGTGCACTGGGATGTCTCAATAACTTAAATAATAATAATAAGAATAATAATAATAATAATAATAATAATAATAATAATAATAATAATAATAATAATAATTGTCAGTAAGTACTGGTGTCACATGACTGATGTGAACCAGTTGATTGGCTAATGGCGATGCGCTTAAATCTGTTAGCGCACTCTTTTAACCTTTTAACCTCGTTTCCTGTGCCATGCCTACCAGGAAGCGAGGAAAAGAAACTGGAACATCGTCTTAACACACCATACACGGCTTTTACAAATCCGTATAACGTTATGAAAAGTATAAGAAAGTTATACATTTCATAACAGACAAAAACTACCCTCCCTTGAACAAACATTGCAGTACTGTTGGTTTAAGCACAATTTTATTCAAAATACATGACATGAAACATTGACAAAAATGCAGCAAGGACACGAACTCAAGCAAACTGTTGGGTTTAACCCCTTAACTTTTTTTTAAGCCATACCTACAGTGAAGCGAAACATACATAAGGATGTCCTTTTAACACACCACAGGCAGCCTTGAAAACTCGGCACGTTATAAAAGGCTTACAAAACATCATGCATATCTTAGCAGACAAAAAAACTCTTTTTAAAAAAGCAGTAATTTTGGTTTTAACCTCTTAACCTTGCTTATTGTACATAACCTTACCTACCATGAAGGGAAAAGAAATAAGAACATCCTTTCTATCACACCGTAGACCGCCCTGAGCGTTTTCACGGCAATGTCTTTCCCACGCAAGGAAAATCTCTCAGAGACGCCATTATGCCACCGGATCTCGAAAAATCTCGAGAGCTCTCGACTGTCACAATTTTCAATGGCCGCGACGCATTAACTAGCTGGAGTCATGTAGCCAATTTGTTAGAACGCAACAGTAAGTGGTTGAAGTTGCAATTCAACAGCGGCATAATTTGTGGTTTAATGAAACACAAAACGTCAAGTGTAGACAAGTAGACGGGGGATGAAATGTGCAGACAGAACTGGGCGTAACCGAACGTCGAGTCTCTGGATAGGATGCCCCTAGGCTGTGGTGTGAAATTGTGGCGGTGAGTGCAAAAATGCGACACAGTTATAGACTCAAAGGGATTGAGAAACTTTGGCCTTGTAATTTCTGTATACGTGCAACTGTATTATAGACACTACCATAGCACATGTGGACTTGTGTTTTTTTGTAGGCGCAGCTTTACTATCGACACTACTACAGACAATGTGAACTTGCAATTTCTATTATATATGTATCTTTATTGTCAACAGCAGTTACCATAACAAAACAATTGATCACACACACACACACACACACACACACACACACACACACACACACACACACACACACACAAAACACACCACCACCAAAAACAAAACACCGACAACAACACCAAAACACTTCAAAAACAAAGTAACACAAAACAAATAAGACTTTCCCCTTTTAAAACTTAGTTTTGCAAAATATCTCTTCATGACGCTTGTAAGCACAGCTCCATTTGAAAGAGATCGGACACCGATTGACCACAAACAAAATTCGCGAATATTTTGTCTGTGGTATTTTCAGAGTGTGAAAAAAATAACAAAAATCAATCGAACAGACTTTATGATACAGAATTTTGAATAAGACAACATGCCCAGATTCAGACAAGACGTTCGGTGGTACTAAACGGAGACTACCACCGTAGTAGTAAGCAACCGTACGCCAATGAAAGAAACTCTCTGCATACACACTGGTCAGTGAGACTGACCGCCCGACAGGCAATGGTCATTATCACGTGCCAAGCGACCAGGGAGCTGTCACGGTCAAGGTGGGAAGGACCAACATCAATTTGTTTTCCTCCGTCCATCCGGCTGCGTGGACAGTGGCGGTAAGAGTGTGTGACGGTCAGTCAGTGTGTCCAACCTTGGGGCTTTGGTGGGGTATGGCACCACCGGTCAGTCTGGCCTGTGGACAATGACAGCGAGACACGTGCGTGCTGGTCAGTATTGGGCTGCCGCGGAGTACCGTTGTGATATATACGTGTGTGCGTATTGTGTGGCTTGTAGGTTTAGATTGTGAGATTCGGTGTTGGCGGAACTCAAGTGTACGGTGAACACTGTCATACTGAATTGCAAAAGGGGCAACATGGAAGATCTTGTTGGTTCTGTACATGTGCTGCAATACAGATTCAAGATCAGATAGGTTTTGAACCAACATAATGTTCATGGCTGGACACGGGAGACTGATTTTTTCATTTTTTTATTGGGAGCAAATCTCGTAGTGAAACTTCAACATACGTGAATTTAAACATAATCACAAGACAACAGCAACTTTGGAAGTACGGGAAACACAAATCCTGGTTTCAATGATGGAGAGAGAGAGAGAGAGAGAGAGAGAGAGAGAGAGAGAGAGAGAGAGAGAGAGAGAGAGAGAGAGAGAGAGAGAGAGAGAGAGAGAGGGAGGGAGGGAGGGAGGGAGGGAGGGAGGGAGGGAGGGAGGGAGGGAGAGAGAGAGAGAGAGAGAGAGAGAGAGGGAGGGAGGGAGGGAGGGAGGGAGGGAGGGAGGGAGGGAGAGAGAGAGAGAGGGAGGGAGGGAGGGAGGGAGGGAGGGAGGGAGGGAGGGAGGGAGAGAGAGAGAGAGAGAGGGAGGGAGGGAGGGAGGGAGGGAGGGAGGGAGGGAGGGAGAGAGGGAGAGAGAGAGAAAGAGAGAGAGAGAGAACAAGAACAAGAACAAGAACATCATTTATTCTTCAGGCCTCTAGCCCCTAGAATAGGGTCGTTACAAACAAAAATACAAGTCAAAAGTACATACAGCGGCAAAGCAACACGAAGATACAAAACAGAGAGAGAGAGAGAGAGAGAGAGAGAGAGAGAGAGAGAGAGAGAGAGAGAGAGAGAGAGAGAGAGAGAGAGAGAGAGAGAGAGAGAGAGAGAGAGAGAGA
>NC_090247.1:19913288-20008288 GCF_037325665.1 Littorina saxatilis
GAGAGATAGGGGGAGGGAGAGACAATGACAATGACAATGACAAATCTTTATTTTTCGAGGGTGACAAGAATAAGCATAGATATGCTTTTTTGCATCTGGCCCTCGCCCTAAAGAGGGACTAAACTATTTTACTATAACTATGACTAGGGAAAAAAAGGTTACATAAAAACATTAATGGTAGAACATATAAGTTTATGTACATGAAGCGCATTATGTAGAAGCATTGTAGATCATAAGGTAGTGTTCAAAATTGGGTGTAAAGCAATGAAAATAAACGGAAAGTAACCCAACAATACATTAGCTCAGCAAAACAATGTATTACAGAGCTAAATCTTCGTGATTTTGTCACAATAAACCATAATTCCAATAATGAACAACTGTATACAAAGAAAACATACCAATCAAGTTTATTTGTTCATAGAGTTCATTAAATGGAAAGAATATTTGGTTCTAAAAGAATCTGTGTTGGTGGATTGCCGCAGGGCGTCCGGAAGAGCGTTCCAGAGGCTGCTTCCTGAATAAACAAGACTTGATTTAAATAGGTCTATCCTAGGAAGAGGAGTGTTTAGTTTTATAAAGTGGTGCGAATTCTTCAAAGAGAACTTTGAGCAAATGGTTTTGGGTGCATTTTCTGTCATAATTTTATGCATCATTATTCCTTTGTTGTAATTCATTCTTGACTTCAGAGGTAGGACCCCTATGTTGATGTAGTCTGAGTCGGTGAGAGTAGTCTGTTTGAGTAATACTACTTTTAGCGCTCTTTTGTGTAATCTGCTGAGTAGCTTTAGGGAATTATCACTTGCAGAGTCCCATAGAGTGGATGCGTAATCAATAAGAGACTGAATATGAGCAGTGAAAAATAACTTCCTGGCTTGACAATTAAGGAAGTGTTTAATTCTAGATAAGAGGTACACTTTCTTTGACACTAATTTACTAAGTTGTTCAATGTGAGTTGACCAAGACAGGTTGTTATCGATGTGGACACCTAGAACTTTGTGATGGTCGACTTTTTCCACTATATTGCCGTCAATCATTAAATCGGGACCAGTTGAGGTAAAATTCTGTCGTTTTTGTCTAGTTGTAATTATCATATATTTGGTTTTCTTTGGGTTAAGAGACATGTGATTTAGGTCTGTCCATTCTGTCAGCTGGTTTAGACTTCCTTGGAGGGATTCTGATAAGCGAGTTAAATTTTTGTTACTGGAGTGAATTGTGGTATCATCTGCAAAAAGTTCACATAAATGTTGAATATAAAGGGGGAGGTCATTAACATATATTGAGAAGAGCAGAGGTCCTAATACCGATCCTTGTGGTACACCGTAATCTACAGCTTGCATGCTCGATGCTCTAGTGTTTGTAAGAACTGTCTGTTGTCTGTCAGAGAGGAATGAACTAACAAGATTGATAGTATCATATCCGACGCCATAAAAACCGAATTTTCTAAGCAATAATGTGTGATCAATTACGTCAAAGGCTTTTGCAAAGTCTACGAAAATGGCACCACAGAATTCATTATCGTTTATTTTGTCCAACCACTGATCAACAAGAGAGATTAAGGCAGTGTGGCAGGAATGCTTAGCTCTAAATCCTGATTGTTTAGGATGGAATAAGTTGTTTTGGTTGAAATGTGTTAGGATATGTTTGTTGATATGCTTTTCCAGTGGTTTTGATAACACAGACAAAATGGAAATTGGCCTATAATTTGAGGGGTCTCTTTTGTCACCTGATTTAAACAGAGGAATGACTTTAGCCTGTTTCAGGGCGACTGGAAAATATTTTTTGTCTAAACAGAGATTGTAAATGTAGGTAAGTGTTTCAGAAATTACGGGGGCTGACAATTTAAGAATCCTACCATCAAGCCCATCGAGCCCCCGGGTGCCTGTTTGCTTGAGGTGTGTAAGTGCGTGAAAAACTTCAGGTACTGTAAGAAGGGGAATTTTTGCTTGACATGAAATTTGTTTTGATTTGCAAAATTCTTCTAAAACTTTCAAATCATTTAATTTGGACTTGTCATTTTTAATCACATTTTCAGCAATTTTGGAAAAATGTGTGTTTAAAGCATCGGGAGATATGTCCTTGATACAACTCGGATGACTGGCAGCCTTTTTATTCGTAAGTTCATTTATTGCCTTCCATATATTCTTTGAGTTTTGCTTAGAACTTGATGCTAGGTCACGAAAATATTTTATCTTTTTTGTTCGTTTAAGTGAATTTACCTTATTTCTCTGTTCTCTGTATTCCTCTTCCTTGCCAACCGACTTTAAAAAATCGCGATGGTCAATGGCATGTTGTAAATCATTATCAAACCATTTAGGTTTTACAATGTGCCTAACTCTCTTTATTCTCCACGGAGCATGTTTATCGTATATGTCATTGAAGGCACTAAGCCAATGTGTTAGGGCTTCGTCCGGATCCGTAAAATTGTAAGTATCAGATAGTGGGGAATTCCAAAGTTCATGTAGAAAGGTGTCTTCGTTAAATTGAGAAAAAGAGCGGTATTTTATTGTCTTGTGACCAACTTTAGGAATTTTGACACCCTTTCTTGACCATGTTAAACAGACAGGAAAATGATCGCTGCAACCATTGGCTGGAACACAACATTCGACAATATTATGGTGATCAGTAACATAGATATGATCTATCAGAGTACTGCTGGATGATGTGACTCTAGTGGGAGTGTTGACTATTTGTTTAAGATTATAGAGGTTAATCATATCAACCCACTGCTTGTTTTGTTTAAGCAAATCAACATTAAAGTCTCCCAACAGAATTGTTTCCTTTGACTCGAGCAGAACTGCATCTAACATCTGTGTAAAGTTATCTGACCAGTTTGCTCGCTCTGCGGGATTTCTATAACAAAATCCTATGAGGAGTGGAGGTGCTCCTCTCAACTTAACTTCAATCCACACAGATTCCACGAAGTTCTCAAGGTGTATTATTCGTGTATAACTAATTGATTCACTTATGTACAAAAGTATACCAGTTTCTCTACTTTGCTGAGGGTCTCTGCGTAACGTACTGTAACCTGGAATAACAACGTCAGAATCCGAAATCTGAGGTGTTAATCTTGATTCTGTGATCCCAAAAATGTGAAAACTTGTTCCAGTATTTAACAGCATTGTAGAAATATCATTGATTTTATTTATAGCCTGAGAGAGAGAGAGAGCGAGAGAGAGAGAGAGAGAGAGAGAGAGAGAGAGAGAGAGAGAGAGAGAGGGAGAGAGAGAGAGAGAGAGAGAGAGAGAGAGAGAGAGAGAGAGAGAGAGAGAGAGAGGAAAAGAAAGCGAATGCCAGACACTATGAGTTAATGAAATCGTTTTTTGCGTTTGTATCATAGAACAGTAATCTCACTAAACAACGCACTGGTTAGCAGGCTCGATCACCAAACACTTTTCACATTGACCAGAGCTGACAATTTGTGATGACCATTGAGAAACGATTAGCGAGTGACCACGGGTCAACATTACGTGATCTTCGTGTCGGACATCTGAGAAATATCAACTCTGTGTGTGTGTGTGTGTGTGTGTGTGTGTGTGTGTGTGTGTGTGTGTGTGTGTGTGTGTGTGTGTGTGTGTGTGTGTGCGTGCGTGTGTGTGTGTGTGTGTGTGTGTGTGTGTGCGTGGGTGCGTGTGTGCGTGTTGATTGTTCTGCCATCACTGGAAATCAGGAAATCAGGTATACCTCACCAGAAGCTTTCCAGGAACACCGAAATACATGTATCGGTTGATCAACTTCCTTCTTTCTACCTCTGGACAATGCTGATACCCCCGTTCAAATGTCGAAACAAAATGACATTTCATATGTAACAGGATCTTTACGTATTCCCATGTATCCGGTACGTCGTAGGCTTACGCGTACGTTACAAGGCAGCATTGGATGTCGCAAAAGTTTCCCCTGCATTTCATTCTGAGAAATCTCTACCAACAACAAGCTCTCTCTCTCTCCCTCTCTCTCTCTCTCTCTCTCTCTCTCTCTCTCTCTCTCTCTCTCAATCGCTCTATATCTCTCTCTCTCTCGCTCTCTCTCTCTCTCTCTCTCTCTCTCTCTCTCTCTCTCTATCTCTTTCTCTCGATCCCCCTTTGTTTTTCTCTTGTCTTGGCTAGGTGTTAAGACTTGAGATTATCTCGGTAAAGGTTATCTGGCCCTTTCATCACTAGCTTTATGCCAAGATTCTTCTTTTTTTCTTGTCGAGAACTAAACCCACTTTCGGTAAGATTACTCGTAACAGTAGAAATGAAAGAATTGCCTATTTCGGAGCCTATCAAATGTTCCTTTTCCGGACATCAGTGCAAACTGTGTTGTCACGCGTTAGTTTATATGGCAATAAAAAGAAAATTGAGAATGACAGAAAGGTCGTTGAAAGAATAGGTTGATCTTAAATCTGCGCGACTGACTCTGCCGTGTGGCTACTTTCAACCCGGAACCGAAACCGAAAAAGCCTGGTTAGCTTACCTTGCAACAAAAGTGATTCTCCTGCAACCCTATTTTGTCTTTATTGTCAGGAGACGATGACACTGTCAGTGTTGTTTTACTACCCAAAGAACGATGTTTCTTTTTCTCAGTTCGTTTTCTTTCTGTTCTTGCTAAATCTTCGTTGAATATTTGTTTTCAACATGTCTTGAAAAGCAAGCCGGGTTAGAGTCTCAAACAAGCTGGGAGCACAATTCTTTCTTCTTCTTCCTCTGCTTCTACTTCTTCTTCCTCTGCTTCTACTTCTTCTTCCTCTGCTTCTACTTCTTCTTCCTCTGCTTCTACTTCTTCTTCCTCTTCTTTCATGGTTGAAATTCCCACGTTCACTCATGTGTTTGCACAAGTGGATTTTTTACCCTGCCATTCAGGCATCAAACGCCAATTTCGGGGGATTTCCTGCTGTGTATTTTCGTGTTTCTATAACCCACCGAACTCTGATATGAATTACAGGATCCTTTTCGTGCGCCCTTGGTCCTGTGCTTGCGTGTACACACGAAGGGGGATAAGGCTGTAGCTGGTCCGCACATAGCACAATTCTGTCGATCTTTGTGTTCTTTATTTTAATGCAAATGTTATGCCACGGAAGCTGTGCCTGTGTGTCATCATCGAGAGTGGCCAGTCGTGTTAAAGGTCAATGTATTCCATTGACCCCGGATCATTTACATAAAACATTGTCAGAAGACTTGAACTTTATTTTTACCACAACTGACTCGAAGTGGGGATGTTGAAAGCACTGGAGAACACAAACCATGAGTTCCTTAGGCCGGTCCTCACTTCAGCCAGACGTCGACTTCGCGAAGTCTTACTACCGAAAATTCAATGCGGAAGCGTCGCACGGTTGGCCTAGTGGTAAGGCGTCCGCCCCGTGATCGGGAGGTCGTGGGTTCGAACCCCGGCCGGGTCATACCTAAGACTTTAAAATTGGCAATCTAGTGGCTGCTCCGCCTGGCGTCTGGCATTATGGGGTTAGTGCTAGGACTGGTTGGTCCGGTGTCAGAATAATGTGACTGGGTGAGACATGAAGCCTGTGCTGCGACTTCTGTCTTGTGTGTGGCGCACGTTATATGTCAAAGCAGCACCGCCCTGATATGGCCCTTGGTGGTCGGCTGGGCGTTAAGCAAACAAACAAACAAACAAACAAACATGCGGATGCGTCGTGCAGCAAGTAAACTTCGCCCAATCATAATGAGGCTTGAAGGAGCAAGAAGCAAAGACGTTGTCGAAGCGTTTTTCATGAAATGATACGTGTATCCATCCATGTCATGGTCACATAGAGTATTTCTGTAGGCAGCGAACACATTACTCGCGATGTAGGCTAAGCCTCCATCATCCGTGTAAGTCTGGCTATCACGTCACGTGACACCCTCTGCGACCTTTCTGGCTTTCTGGACAATGTCACATCTAAGTCCGTCTTTCACTCTAAGGATGACCAACACACATATCATCATCATCTCCATGAAAAACAGATTCGGCGTGTAACCAAACGAACAATTCGTGTAAACCTGAATCTTAGTTTCTCCTGGTATGCAGGATTCAAGGAACAGAGAAACGTCAGATTCGCAAACCGGAGCTCTCAAAACAAAAGCATGAACATTCCTTCAGGTACGTGTAAATCAAAACCGGTTAAAGGTGTTCGTACAAAGCAAACGTGTTTGAGGTGACGATTCCGAAAAACTGCTTCAATAATTATTTTGAAGACAGAAAACAGAATAACTGTTTCTGAAACATTGTTTTGTGTCGATTTCTTAAAAAAAACCTTTACATTGCCAGCCTTGATTACCTCAAATGTAATGGGTTTAATTCTTTATAATAATAAATGTAGGGTGTCATGTATGTAAAGTGGAATCAAGCTGTGCCTACACGTGACGCGGCCTGTCATATGCATTGCATTGACGGTCGCAGTGGCGTGGTGGTAAGACATCGGCCTCCTAATCGGGAGGTCGTGAGTTCAAATCCCGGTCGCTGCCGCCTGGTGGGTTAAGAGTGGAGATGTTTCCGATCTCCCGGGCCAACTTATGTGCAGACCTGCTAGTAACTTAACCCCCTTCGTGTGTAGACGCAAACACAAGACCAAGTGCGCACGGAAAAGATCCTGTAATCCATATCAGAGTTCGGTGGGTTATAGAAACACGAAAGTACCCAGCATGCCTCCCCCGAAATCGTATTATGCTGCCTAAATGGCGGGGTAAAAACGGTCATACACGTAACAATCCACTTGGTTCTGCACAACTCTCCCTTGCTGTATTACACATGTGGTATGCATGTACACTACATTGGGGTGTGCACGTTAAAGATCCCACGATTGACAAAAGGGTCTTTCCTGGCAAAATTGGTTAGGCATAGATAAAAAAAAATGTCCACCAAAATACCCGTGTGACTTGGAATAATAGGCCGTGAAAAGTAGGATATGCGCCGAAATGGCTGCGATCTGCTGGTCGATGTGAATGCGTGATGTATTGTGTAAAAAAAAAATCCATCTCACACGGCATAAATAGATCCCTGCGCCTTGAGTCCGAGTCTGGAGATACGCGCGCGATATAAGACTTCATATAACATAACATTTACAGTGCTTAGTTTCCTTTGTTTCTCAGATATCAATCTTCTGGCCTGCCTTTCTGTCGGCACACGACTATGGTGTGAGGTTCACCATACCTTTAACGGCTACCCTAACAGTGTATCAAATACCAACACACACAATTTGTAGTGACTCTAATAGTCACAGTCAGGGAAACTTGAGCTGGACAGATAAAGAACAGTACGCACACATTAAGACTCAAACCAGATTCTTAACACGAGTGGCACGAGCAAACGCTGACAAGATTAACTGGGTGCAGGACTAATGCTGTCATGACGCCATATTGTTTCCGTGAACGGCACTGATGTATGATGGCACGTTCCGTGGCTAGCTATCGGCTACTGGGTAGTCTGCCTATATGGCATACAAGGAAGAGGGAACAGTAAAAAGAGACTGACGGTAAGTTGTTAGCCTGTTTGACAGCGACCTGGTAGACCAGGTGTCAGGTTTAATCCCGGAACATTTGGACGAATTCCTACACTGAGTACTTTTTCATTTTATTCGTCTTATGTCATTTTGTTTCTTTTTCATGCTTTTTTTTTTCTTCTTTTTTTTTGCTTAACGCCCAGCCGACCACGAAGGGCCATATCAGGGCGGTGCTGCTTTGACATATAACGTGCGCCACACACAAGACAGAAGTCGCAGCACAGGCTTCATGTCTCACCCAGTCACATTATTCTGACACCGGATCAACCAGTCCTAGCACTAACCCCATAATGCCAGACGCCAGGCGGAGCAGCTACTAGATTACCAATTTTAAAGTCTTAGGTATGACCCGGCCGGGGTTCGAACCCACGACTTCCCGATCACGGGGCGGACGCCTTACCACTAGGCCAACCGTGCCGGTCTACTTTTTATATTTAGTCAAGTTTTGACTAAATATTTTAACATCGAGGGGGAATCGAAACGAGGGTCGTGGTGTATGTGCGTGTGTGTGTGCGTGCGTGCGTGCGTGCGTGCGTGCGTGCGTGCGTGCGTGCGTGTAGAGCGATTCAGACCAAACTACTGGGCCGATCTTTATGAAATTTTACATGAGAGTTCCTGGGATTGATATCCCCGAACGTTTTTCTCATTTTTTCGATAAATGTCTTTGATGACGTCATATCCGGCTTTTCGTGAAAGTTGAGGCGGCACTGTCACGCTCTCATTTTTTAACCAAATTGGTTGAAATTTTGGTCAAGTAGTCTTCGACGAAGCCCGGACTTCGGTATTGCATTTCAGCGTGATGGCTTAAAAATTAATTAATGACTTTGGTCATTAAAAATCTGAAAATTGTAAAAAAAAATAAAAAATTATAAAACGATCCAAATTTACGTTTATCTTATTCTCCATTATTTTCTGATTCTAAAAACATATAAATATGTTATATTTGAATTAAAAACAAGCTCTGAAAATTAAAAATATAAAAATTATTATCAAAATTAAATTTTCCAAATCAATTTAAAAACACTTTCATCTTATTCCTTGTCGGTTCCTGATTCCAAAAACATATAGATATGATATGTTTGGATTAAAAACACGCTCAGAAAGTTAAAACGAAGAGAGGTATAGAAAAGCGTGCTATCCTTCTCAGCGCAACTACTAAACCGCTCTTCTTGTCAATTTCACTGCCTGAACGGTGGACTGACGATGCTATGAGTATACGGTCTTGCTGAAAAATTGCATTGCGTTCAGTTTCATTCTGTGAGTTCGACAGCTACTTGACTAAATATTGTATTTTCGCCTTACGCGACTTGTTTATATTTAGTCAAGTTTTGACTAAATATTTTAACATCGAGGGGGAATCGAAACGAGGGTCGTGGTGTATGTGCGTGTGTGTGTGTGTGTGTGTGTGTGTAGAGCGATTCAGACTAAACTACTGGACCGATCTTTATGAAATTTGACATGAGAGTTCCTGGGTATGAAATCCCCGAACGTTTTTTTCATTTTTTTGATAAATGTCTTTGATGACGTCATATCCGGCTTTTTGTGAAAGTTGAGGCGGCACTGTCACGCCCTCATTTTTCAACCAAATTGGTTGAAATTTTGGTCAAGTAATCTTCGACGAAGCCCGGACTTCGGTATTGCATTTCAGCTTGGTGGCTTAAAAATTAATTAATGACTTTGGTCATTAAAAATCTGAAAATTGTAAAAAAAAATAAAAATTTATAAAACGATCCAAATTTACGTTTATCTTATTCTCCATCATTTGCTGATTCCAAAAACATATAAATATGTTATATTGGGATTAAAAACAAGCTCTGAAAATTAAATATATAAAAATTATTATCAAAATTAAATTGTCGAAATCAATTTAAAAACACTTTCATCTTATTCCTTGTCGGTTCCTGATTCCAAAAACATATAGATATGATATGTTTGGATTAAAAACACGCTCAGAAAGTTAAAACAAAGAGAGGTACAGAAAAGCGTGCTATCCTTCTTAGCGCAACTACTACCCCGCTCTTCTTGTCAATTTCACTGCCTTTGCCATGAGCGGTGGACTGACGATGCTACGAGTATACGGTCTTGCTGAAAAATGGCAGCTACTTGACTAAATATTGTATTTTCGCCTTACGCGACTTGTTCTTTATTTGCTAGCAATTAAACAGCATTCAAGTACAAAGGAACCATAAATTTTAGGAACCATGTATTTTGAATAAAATGTTGTTTAAACCAAAAGAACAATAGACGCTAAAACTAGGACAAACAGACGACGCATAGAGGGACGGACTGCCAGGCAGACAGACTATGCTTTGTGAGACCAGTTATTTAATTCGTAATAACGATGATCTTTGACGTCTTTCGCTGAACAAAGTTATCAGTGTGCACACTTAGATTTTAAGTTTCCTCCACATTACTCTTGTCATGCAACCACCGCTTTCTTCCCCGCCACCCGCCCCCTTTCCCTCCCTTAATACCCCCCCCCCCCCCACTATCCCGCCCGCCTCCCACTATCTCCCCCCCCCCCCCACACGTAAATTCCATCAAGTCAACCATCTGTTGCCAAATTTTAATGCGGGTGCAATTCTACCCGTTACACCTTGCAACCACCTTGTCCAGGGTGACCCAAAATGAGTGCAACCCATAAAAGTACTCACAACTGCTACAAATGTGAATGGATTGAGTTTATTTTTAACACACATCAACGTAAGATGATAACAATTAAGTTCTGAAAGTTGGAGTCATTTCGGTTGGGTGGTCCACATGTTAGCGACGTTGAAGAATATGCTCCAAATGTCCACCGCGTTGAATGCGCCGTGCAAAATTGTCCACCACGCGGACACACTCTGCCCCTGGAATCCTCCTGATCTTTGTTGTTATTTCAGCTTTCAAAGTCCATGATTGTCTGGGGGTTGTCCTCATAGACGTGGTCTTTCAAATAACCCCACAAATAGAAATCGGGGGGGTTAAGGTCAGGTGGACAATTTTGCACGGCGCATTCAGGAGTGTCTCCGTCAACGCGGTGGACATTTGGAGCATATCCTTCAACGTCGCTAACATGTGGACCACCCAACCAAAATGACTCCAACATTCAGAACTTAATTGTTATCATCTTACGTTGATGTGTGTTAAAAATAAACTCAATCCATTCACATTTGTAGCAGTTGTGGGTACTTTTATGGGTTGCACTCATTTTGGGTCACCCTGTATATATATGTATACCCGTACCTCCATACGACGATACCGTTAGATACTCGTATCAAGTGATGTGCAGACGGTGACACCAGCCGGTGTAACACGAAATTTTTACTCCACGAAAAATTTACTCCGGAGTAAAAATTTCGTACGAAATTCTTACTCCGAGTACACCTTTCGTACGAGAAAAGAAACCCCCAAGGCACGAACAAATTACTCCCTCCACGAAATTTTTACTCCCCATTTGTTTTATTTTCCAGTGAAAATTTCGTACCCGAAATTGGGATGCGGGCGAAGGGATAATGCCAATATGTGATCTCGCGCAAACGAATGTCGCGCTACCCCTCCTCCCAGCCCTTCCACACCAGGACTGACAAGGGACAAGGGAGTAAAAGTTTCGTACACCTGGCGTGGGCAGTTAAATTGCTCGAGTTAGGGTGGAATAATTTATTCGTTATTTATTCGTCAGGGGAGTAACATTTTTGACCGAAATGTTGACTCGAAACACACCTGTCGTGGGGAGTAATTTTCTCGTGTTATGGGGGAGTACATTTTTCGTAAAGCGAGTAAAAGTTTCGTACGACATTTTTACTCCGGAGTAAAAATCTCGTGGGAGTAACTTTCTCGTGTTACACCGGAACACTTAAAGACACACGCGTGTCAAGCTCAACCGTCGTGTCAAGCTCCACAGATATGTCCAGGCTGCATGGGGTAAGAAGGAGAAGAGAAAAAGAATAATTCGACTAATAGCACATCCGCCATGGGTATTTGTCATAGTGGGGGTAGCATTCGTACACGCATGAACTCCTTATGGGCAGAATATACCTGCGCAGTTTCAGCGGCACAGACGACGCACTGCCTATTATTTATGCCGCGATGGGGATTATGACGAGTACTTGGCCTGTTTTCCTTTCATGCAACGTGTAGCGGGAAGGGACAATCTGCAGTGCGTCGTCGGTCCTGCTGAAGTTACATATGTGAGCGGAGGCCCTTATGGGCAGAATATACCTCCGCAGTTTCAGCGGCACAGACAATGCACTGCCTATTATTTATGCTGTGACAGGGATTATGACAAGTACTTGGCCTGTTTTCCTTTCATGCAACGTGTAGCGGGAAGGGACAATCTGCAGTGCGTCGTCGGTCCTGCTGAAGTTACATATTGTGAGCGGAGGCCCTTACAAATACGATACAGTATTAAAAAAAAAAAAAAAGGCCAATTGGCTTAATACAAACAATTTAAAGTCATGAAGGGAATTCAGGTAATTAAAATGTTTCTCGAACATCATGTCTTTAACATACCTGTTCATATGCTACAGAATGGCTATGTTTGTCATAAGATTCATATGCTACAGAATGGCTATGTTTGTCATAAGATTCATATGCTACAGAATGGCTATGTTTGTCATAAGATTCATATGCTACAGAATGGCTATGTTTGTCATAAGATTCATATGCTACAGAATGGCTATGTTTGTCATAAGATTCATATGCTACAGAATGGCTATGTTTGTCATAAGATTCATATACTACAGAATGGCGATGTTTGCCATAAGATTCATATGCTACAGAATAGCTATGTTTGTCATAAGATTCATATGCTACAGAATGGCTATGTTTGTCAAAAGATTCATATGCAACAGAATGGCGATGTTTGTCATAAGATTCATATGCTACAGAATGGCTATGTTTGTCATAAGATTCATATGTTACAGAATGGCTATGTTTGTCATAAGATTCATATGCTACAGAATGGCTATGTTTGTCATAAGATTCATATGCTACAGAATGGCTATGTTTGTCAAAAGATTCATATACTACAGAATGGCGATGTTTGCCATAAGATTCATATGCTACAGAATGGCTATGTTTGTCATAAGATTCATATGCTACAGAATGGCTATGTTTGTCATAAGATTCATATGCTACAGAATGGCTATGTTTGTCATAAGATTCATATGCTACAGAATGGCTATGTTTGTCATAAGATTCATATGCTACAGAATAGCTCTGTTTGTCATAAGATTCATATGCTACAGAATAGCTATGTTTGTCATAAGATTCATATGCTACAGAATGGCTATGTTTGTCATAAGATTCATATGCTACAGAATGGCTATGTTTGTCATAAGATTCATATGCTACAGAATAGCTATGTTTGTCATAAGATTCATATGCTACAGAATAGCTATGTTTGTCATAAGATTCATATGCTACAGAATGGCTATGTTTGTCATAAGATTCATATGCTACAGAATAGCTATGTTTGTCATAAGATTCATATGCTACAGAATGGCTATGTTTGTCATAAGATTCATATGCTACAGAATAGCTATGTTTGTCATAAGATTCATATGCTACAGAATGGCTATGTTTGTCATAAGATTCATATGCTACAGAATGGCTATGTTTGTCATAAGATTCATATGCTACAGAATGGCTATGTTTGTCATAAGATTCATATGCTACAGAATGGCTATGTTTGTCATAAGATTCATATGCTACAGAATGGCTATGTTTGTCATAAGATTCATATGCTACAGAATAGCTATGTTTGTCATAATATTCATATGCTACAGAATGGCTATGTTTGTCATAAGATTCATATGCTACAGAATGGCTATGTTTGTCATAAGATTCATATGCTACAGAATGGCTATGTTTGTCATAAGATTCATATGCTACAGAATGGCTATGTTTGTCAAAAGATTCATATGCAACAGAATGGCGATGTTTGTCATAAGATTCATATGCTACAGCATGGCTTTGTTTGTCATAAGATTCATATGCTACAGAATGGCTATGTTTGTCATAAGATTCATATGCTACAGAATGGCTATGTTTGTCATAAGATTCATATGCTACAGAATGGCTATGTTTGTCATAAGATTCATATGCTACAGAATGGCTATGTTTGTCATAAGATTCATATGCTACAGCATGGCTATGTTTGTCATAAGATTCATATGCTACAGAATGGCTATGTTTGTCATAAGATTCATATGCTACAGAATGGCTATGTTTGTCATAAGATTCATATGCTACAGAATGGCTATGTTTGTCATAAGATTCATATGCTACAGAATAGCTATGTTTGTCATAATATTCATATGCTACAGAATGGCTATGTTTGTCATAAGATTCATATGCTACAGAATGGCTATGTTTGTCATAAGATTCATATGCTACAGAATGGCTATGTTTGTCATAAGATTCATATGCTACAGAATGGCTATGTTTGTCATAAGATTCATATGCTACAGAATGGCTATGTTTGTCATAAGATTCGCTTAAAAGAAATGTACATATGAGAGTATGCACGAGGCTCTGAGAAAGAGGATCCTGTCACTTTGCCGCATGCCAAACATGTAGGTCCTGGTTGCTTTCCCTGCAGATTGGGACAGTATTTCTACTAGAACTAATTTCTTAACTGACATCTTTGTCAATCTGTGAAATTAATTCTGCAAGAGCAATTCCACTCTTGCAAAGAAAACAGACAGGTGGTTGATTCAAGTATGTGTCAACGTATAACTGAAAGACTGCTCTTATCTCAGGTGGTTCTATTGTGATTTATATGAAGATTTACTGTAAAAGAAAGCGATATATCTAACATTCCTTGAATTTTCAAATCCCTGAACAAAGGTACACATCCAAATCATCCCCACCCTCTCTCCAAATCCCATCAAGTCTGCCATATGTCGCCAAGTTTTATTCCGGGTGGAATTCTACCCGTTCCACCTTGCAGGGGCCTTGGAACGACTTTACCGTTAGACACTTAAAGTTATATGCACACGCTGACACCAGGCAGTGCACTCAAGTCCCATCTGTCTCTATGTCTGCAGTGAGGTCTTTGTTCCCGCTAACAGCAGTGTATTGTCTCGTTAGCTCACTTCTCGGCGAGACCTAACGGTATGTGGTGGCCGCCATTTTCTCTTCTTTGCGTGCTACGACCTTCTTGAAGGTGGAGCTCTTGCACTCTGTTTTTTGTTTCCATACAAAGACACAATTATGGGAATTGTAGAATATTAATGACTTTCGTTTGATGCGATTATTGTGGTATTCTGCTGTTCAAGGTTCGAGATTGTCTGGGGGACATTTTGAACTCGAAAGCAGAATCGTCGCACGTGTGCACAATACTGGTGTGAAATGAAGAATTTTTGATTGCGCATGTAGAATGCACTTATCCTGCCATTTGAATGATTTGATGTTAGGCCAACATGATGTGTGTGTGTGTGTGTGTGTGTGTGTGTGTGTGTGTGTGTGTGTGTATGTTTGTGTGTATATGTGTGTGTGTGTGTGTGTGTGTGTGTGTGTGTGTGTGTGTGTTATTGGAGGGGGCAGATAGGAGGGGTTAGGGGTAAGTAAGGCTAGGATTATCTGAGTTTCCGTAGTAATGTATACCGTAGCCCGAGCACTCAGGCGCCATCTGGTGCAATGTCTGCATTGGGATCATCGTTATCAGTGACAACACTTAACTGTCTGTTAAGAACGCTTCTTGAGGACAACTAACGGTGTTTACCTCTCGCTTCCACGACCCCCCCCCTCCCCCCCCACCTAACCAGCAAGACTAACTGTTTAACAAAGATCAAGATTTTGAACAAAGACTTGAAGTAACAAGAATAAAAAAACAAGAAAGGTATAGGTTGTTGGAACGTTTGTTATTGATTATTGTTTTTTGATTCTGAAGTTTGGAACGTTGGCAGTCTCCTTGTTTTTGGATTTGAAGTAACAAGTATAAAACAGACATAAAGTATAAGATAGATGTTTATATACACGTAGTTTCAAAGACGGAGACCACATGTCAACTGAGAAAGGGGACAACATTAAATCAATCCCAAATTGTCAAAAAGGTTGAAAGAATGTGAAAAGCCAACAACCAACCAACCAACCAACCAATCGTTGGGGAGGGGGCGATTTCTGCTCTAGTCTGTGTATACTTAAAGACAAAGTCCTCGTACAGGGTGACCCAAAAAAAAAGAGTACCCAAACAAAATTGAATAACTTTGTCAATTTTAACTTTTTTTTCTTTCTTTTTGAGGTGAGTCAAGCTAATCCACTGCATGGTTGGATGAAATAAAAGCTGTTCTCACAATGAACTATACTAATGATCAACGGACGTTTTGCATAGAGACCTATTTTCGCACAAAATCATACAGATATGTGCAAGTACAGTTCCAGAGACACTTCGGTCAGCGCGATTTCTATCTTTGGGGGTTCCTGAAAGACAACGTCTACAGGAACAACCCACAGACAATCACAGAACTCAATTTGCAAGAGAGCCATCACAACAACCATTCGCGGAATCTCGCAACAGGAGTGTGTGCGGGTGATTGATAACTTTGCGCGGCGAGTTCAAGTTTGCCTGCAGCGGCGTTTGGAGCATGTTCTGTAGAATGAGCATAACTTTCCTGAAAGACAAGCTAGAACGCTAACATTTTCTGTGCAAATCATGCAGAGGCTACTTGTGTGTGTAAATAAATTTTATGAAGATTGCTTTATTTTTTTTCAATTTATGACGTTTTGTTTGGGTACTCTTTTTTTTGGGTCACCCTGTATAAACCAAATCCAAAAACAAAGAGACTGCCAACATTCCACAATTCAGAATCAAAAAACAAGAAAGGTAGGTTGTTGGAACGTTTGTTATTGACAAAACAATACATTCACAGATTCACAGATATTTTGCCATGTTCTATTTACCTATAGAACATTCTTTCGACACTGACGTCATTCCCTTTCTACGAAATGTAGTTCGTGTATGGTACACGTGGATGGATAAAACAGTATTTAAACAATTCTCCACACGGATAACTGTCCGGAATGGCAGACCACCAGAGAAGCAGACCGAGCCCAAGGTCTGGACATCGTCCAGTCTGCACCAAAGACCATTCTTTCCTTGACCACCGTTGTCCATACACTGACCAGTGTTGACCATTCGGTGCCCCTGGCGTCAGACCGGCGACCGCTTCCTTTGCCTGGCTGTTGACTTTAGGGAACTCTTACAAATCTTTCACACCCCAAGCGTTGGAGTCACCGACCACTACTTCTTAGTTTAGGGAACGTACCAGCTTACACTGAAACTGAACCCTTGGTTCCTTCGGGGTGAACTTACCCCTTATCGAAGCTTCTCTTTTCTCTTTCTCCGGGTGGACCTACCCCGGATTGAAAGCTCTCTTATTCTGTGACTCGTGGTGTGTGTTTAACGGGGGTTCTGTGAAGGTGCCAATGTCAACCGGCCTGTGTTGGACTTTCTCGCCCGATGGAGCGAGGAGAAAGGAATGAAAACAAGTGATTGCAGTCGCGTGGAGCGCTCGTGCCATGAGCTGTGATGACGTCATATGGCAATACGTCACGTGTCGGGCAGTGTTGAACGTGGTCTAATGACTGGAAATCTCCGCCGGGAGGGTGTTAGTGTATTGTGGGCAAAGCATGTAAGCCCTCGCGTGAATGGAGTAATGTTTACAGTGTTTAGTTGAAGGCGTGGTACTTTACTTGTTATTTTTCTTGCTCAGTTCTGATTGAAGGATTGATCTGCAGGCTTTCACGACTGTCGTAAAAGAACCAACATTTTGATACAACATATTCCGCCAAATAAAGAATGCAAAAAAACCACACACACACGCACATAAAATAGAAAACAAACAAAAGACAAACAAACACACACACAAAGCAAAGCTACGTCGGCGGTGGCATCAACATATAATATGAATAATTATTTTATTTGGGGAAGGTTGCCTAATATGGACCGTGCTCTTAGCGACTGTGAAAGTTCAAGGGTACTTTTGGACACAGCAGGATGTTTTTGATTCAAACAATTACTCCTTAGTTTTGGCGATTAACTTCAAAGACGAAATTTTTGTTTAAAATGTAAAATTCAATTAACCAACGCGATCCATTCTATAAGATATTAGAAACTACGAATGAACATCCGCATTGATTAAAACCCCATCGAAAACTGAAAACCTGAAAAGTATGTTTAAAATGTGTTCATTGCCAACTCCATTGGAACCTGCAGGAAAAATGATCGATGAACTTCTTCTTCTTCTTCTTGTCGATCACTCAGATGGAAACGCCGGTTCTCCGCGCAAATGTTGCCGTGCGCTGTAGGTCGTCCAGACTGCCATAGAGCTTCCCTTGCACCGTGGTCGCCTCCGCCCAGATCTGGCTCCTGAGGCCATCGTGTAGTGGGCAAGTCTGCAGCAGGTGTTCCGTTGTCATGCTGTCTGTTTGACAAGGGCACTGGTCTGACTGGCCAATTCTGAACTTGGTGAAAAGGTGGTGGTTCATTCGGTTGTGGCCTGTCCGCAGCCTGAATATGAGGACCTGCCCAGACCTTGTGAGCAGGTGAAAGGCGTCGTTTTTGTTGTAGTGTGGGTGCTGCTGCAACCACTTTTTGTGTTGCTTGGCCTTGATGATGGTCTTGGCTTCTTTGAAGGTGGTTGATCTGTCATTCTGGTCCTTCCTAGTGCCCTCCTTTGCCAGAGTATCTGCGGCTTCGTTGCCTAGTATGTTGCAGTGAGAGGGGACCCATTGCAGCACGACTGTGTGGGCTCTGCACAGGGAGGTCAAGGCGGATGACAGGTCATTCAGTTCTTTGTCTCTGGCAGTGTATTAGGCCTGCAGGACTGACTTTGTGTCGCTGAAGAACACAACGTTGTTGGAGGAGAGTGGACTGTGCTCAATGTGGGCTGCACCTGTCTGGAGCGCTACTGCTTCAGCCTTGAAGTTGGTGGAGTAGAGGCCGGTAGCGAGGGAGATGTCTTCTTCTTCTCGATCTCCTGGGTACTTTATGTAGATTCCGGCACCACCACTTCTGACAGCCTGGTCGGCAGATCCGTCAGTGTATACATGAGTCCATTGGTGTTGGGGGTAGGAGTTGTGGATGTGTTCAATGGTGAGAGACTTCAGTTCAGCACAGCTCTGGGAGTCTTTCTTGCCAACGCCAGGAATACTGCAGCGTATCTGTGGTCTTCCTTCATCACTCCAGCTTGGGTTTTCAAGGTATTGGGGGATATCTTTGGGTTGCTGGTCCAGGCTATCTTGGTGTCTCCTTTCCAACACCCTCGTCTGGCGGATGAAGCTTCTTCTCTTCAGTCTTCCTTTTTTTGGTTGGCACAGTCTGTCTTTGATCGATGAACTGAAAACCATCAACACACACGCTGTCCCTTTGTCCCTCAGATCATATACTCTGGGCATTCCTCGGGAGGACTGAAGGCAAACCCTCTTGTGCCATTAGGCATTACACTACTTCAACATTTCTGTAAAACTCTTGTAATTCAACACTCCCTACACGACTTTGTTACACTTGTTCACCCTTGCGTGCAGCGCACAGGATTGTCCTAAATTTTAGTTTATTGTCTACGCGACTGTATAAAACGGCTTTGCTGAGCTTACTCTGTTGATCGTACATGTAGTTTTGTGCTATTACACTACTTCAACACTTCTGAAAAAAACCTCTTGTAATTCAATACTCCCTACACGACTGTGATGAAAGTTTCACCCTTGCGTGCAGCGCACACAATTCTCCTCAATTTGAGTCCATTGTCTACACAGCAGTATGAAACGGCTTTGCTGAGCTGACAGTGTTGATCGTGCGTGAAGTTTTGTGCTTTTAAACTCCTTTTGGGGTTTTGTTGAACATGTTCACCCCTACCTGCAACACAAAGAATCGACCTCAACTTGAGGACTTCGTGAAAACAGTCGTAATTGCACTTGAAGGCTACGCTGACTGCGTTGATCGTACGTGTAGTTTTGCGATATCGCATGGGTAGTTTTATACTCTTGCACTACTTCAAATTCTGCTACCAGTCAGAGCGTAACTACCCGAGGGCCTAGTGGTCAGTGGAAGGTGACTGGTTTAAATACTTCTGTCCACACTACCAGCAGTTCAAAATGTGGTAACAGTAATGACATCGAAATATTGTGATAGAAAAAAAAATATGACAAAAACAGAAACGAAACTGATAAAAATGGCAAAAAAAAGGGATTAAAAAAAGTAAAATGTAATGTTAGTTGCCGTTCCTCTGAAGAATTCTTCATTTTAACATTTTCAAAAGAAACAACAAAGAGTGAAAAAGACACATACACCAAAGTGTATCCATATTTTCTATTAATAGACAGATATTACTGCTTTGAATTTCAAGCATAACTTAGTCCAAAAAATATTCATAGCCGTATTAATAAGGATCACAGTAACCGTAACCCCAAGTCGCGTGAAGCGATATAAAAACATTTAGTCAAGATCAACACCACAAACCAATCATCGCCGAGACTACATTCAGATAGTCTCGGTTAACCATACCGAAGGCCGAGACGGGTCACGCTCGCCGCCGCGAAGTATGCGTCCGTAGTACTTAGTACTGAACCTATTTTCTGTCATTCTCAGATTCTGAGCACATTTTTAGAGTAAACATGACATATCTATATATTTTTGAATTCAGGAGAAGATGAGGAATAAAATGCAATCAATTTTAAATCTGTTTGCGAAAAATCGATTTTAATGACAACTTTAATGAGCAAACTAATTTTTAAGGCTTCAAACTGAAATGCAATACCAAAGTCCGGATTTCGTCGAAGATTACGTGACCAAAATTTCAACCAATTTGGTTGAAAAATGAGAGCGTGACAGTGCTGCCTCAACTTTCACAAAAAGCCGGATATGACGTCATCAAAGACATTTATAAAAAAAAAATTGAAAACAAGTCTGGGGATATTATACTCAGGAACTCTCATGTGAAATTTCATGAAGATCGGTTTAGTAGTTTTTTCGGAATGACTTTATACACACACACACACACACACACACACACACACACACACACGCACACACATACACCACTACCCTCATCTCGATTCCCCCTCTATGTTAAAACATTTGGTCAAAAATTGACTAAATGTAAAAACACGCGGTTTCAGTGGGTTAAAGTCTTTGAAAATTGTGTTTACCGACTACTCAGCACTGTGGTTAAGGGCCCGCAATCGTTACGGTCAACAAGAGTTGTTGGACTTGTTCGCCATTTTCTTTGCTTTTCTTTGTTGGCAGGGGCTTTGCTCATGTCGCAAGCGACCCCGTACGTTAGCGAGCAATTGAAAAAGGCGCGTAAGTTCCCAGTGTTGCTTGTACAAGATTTGAAAACAGCCCAGATGATTTGTTTTCTTTGGTGTGAAAGACCCATCGTTCATGTTAAAAGGGTTAGAGAATAGCTGAGTGTGAGAATTAGCAGGTGTCAGTTTATTTCCTCTCTGCTCGCAGGTTTCTAGGCTGTTGCTGTTGTTATTGTTGTTGTTACATTTAGTTGAGTTTTGACTAAATGTTTTAACATAGAGGGGGAATCGAGACGAGGGTCGTGGTGTGTGTGTGTGTGTGTGTGTGTGTGTGTGTGTGTGTGTGTGTGTGTGTGTGTGTGTGTGTGTGTGTGTCTGTGTCTGTGTGTCTGTGCGTGTGTGTGTGTAGAGCGATTCAGACCAAACTACTGGACCGATCTTTATGAAATTTGACATGAGAGTTCCTGGGGAATAATATCCCCGGACGTTTTTTTCTTTTTTTCGATAAATATTTTTGATGACGTCATATCCGGCTTTTTGTAAAAGTTGAGGCGGCACTGTCACACCCTCATTTTCCATTTTTGTAAAACAATCTTCGACGAAGGCCGGACTTCGGTATTGCATTTCAGCTTGGTGGCTTAAAAATTAATTAATGACTTTGGTCATTAAAAATCTGAAAATTGTAATAAATTTGTTTTTTTATATAAAACGATCCAAATTTACGTTTATCTTATTCTACATCATTTCCTGATTCCAAAAACATATAAATATGTTATATTTGGATTAAAAACAAGCTCTGAAAATTAAAAATATAAAAGTTATGATCAAAATGAAATGTCCGAAATCGATTTAAAAACAATTTCATTGTATTTTCTTGTCGGTTCCTGATTCAAAAAACATATAGATATGATATGTTTGGATTAAAAACACGCTCAGAAAGTTAAAACGAAGAGAGGTACAGAAAAGCGTGCTATGCATGCACAGCGAAACCACTACCGCGCTAAACAGGCTCGTCAGTTTCACTCCATTATGCACAAGCGGCGGACTACGGTCATTGTGAAAAAATGAAGTGCGTTCAGTTTCATTCTGTGAGTTCCGGGGGCGGGGATGTAGCTCAGTCGGTAGCGCGCTGGATTTGTATCCAGTTGGCCGCTGTCAGCGTGAGTTCGTCCCCACGTTCGGCGAGAGATTTATTTCTCAGAGTCAACTTTGTGTGCAGACTCTCCTCTCCCCCCGCGGGTTAGGGGGAAGAATTTACCCGATGCTCCCCAGCATGTCGTAAGAGGCGACTAACGGATTCTGTTTCTCCTTTTACCTTTTAAGTGTTTCTTGTATAGAATATAGTCAATGTTTGTAAAAATTTTAGTCAAGCAGTATGTTAGAAATGTTAAGTCCTTTGTACTGGAAACTTGCATTCTCCCAGTAAGGTCATATATTGTACTACGTTGCAAGCCCCTGGAGCAATGTTTTGATTAGTGCTTTTGTGAACAAGAAACAATTAACAAGTGGCTTTATCCCATCTCTCCCCTTTCCCCGTCGCGATATAACCTTGAACGGTTGAAAACGTCGTTAAACACCAAATAAATAAAGAAAGAAGACTCTCCTCGGTGTCCGAACACCCCCGTGTGTACACGCAAGCACAAGACCAAGTGCGCACGAAAAAGATCCTGTAATCCATGTCAGAGTTCGGTGGGTTATAGAAACACGAAAATACCCAGCATGCTACCTCCGAAAGCGGCGTATGGCTGCCTAAATGGCGGTGTAAAAACGGTCATACACGTAAAAGCTGTGGGAGTTTCAGCCCATGAACGAACAAACACAGACAAAATTCTGTGAGTTCCACAGCTTGACTAAATGTAGTAATTTCGCCTTACGCGACTTGTTTTTGGCTCACGTAAGTGTAGCCTATCCGTTGCTAACTTGTGTCTGTCTGTGCGTGCGTGTGTGTGTGTGTGTGTGTGTGTGTGTGTGTGTGTGTGTGATAGAAACTTTAACATTTCGTCATTTGAAGACGTCACACGCACGTATGTGCGTGCGTGTGTATGTCTGTGGTAGAAAGTTTAACATGGCGTCATTTGAAGACGTCACATTATGGCGTAAGAGGGTTAGACGTCACGCGAAGGAATTACTGAAAGTCTCGGTCATTGTTACTTTGAGCGGGCCGAGACTAGTTGGCAGTCGTGTCGCAGGTATTGTTGACACTCTCTCTCTCTCTCTCTCTCTCTCTCTCTCTTTCAACTTCAGGCCCTTCAAGCGTTATTATTCTGATTTGTTTCATTGCTCATTTTTCTTTTTGATTTATCTCCCTTCCCCCTTCTTTTGCGCTTGGAGGACATCATCTTCTCTGATAAGTCGTTTTGATATTTGTATTGTTGTTTTCATTTTTTTTTTAACCTGTTGAAGACCATTAGGTCGAAACGTTGTTCATTGTCATTTGTTTGTATATTTCGTTGCGAGTCCAGAATATTAGGTATTACTCTTAGTCGTGTCCCTGTAAGTAGGCTACATGCAGACAGACATATCTAGATCTAGTGTCTCGCTTTCTTGCACAGTGTCACCAATGCTTACTGTGTGTGTGTGTGTGTGTGTGTGTGTGTGTGTGTGTGTGTGTGTGTGTGTGTGTGTGTGTGTGTGTGTCTGTTTGTCTATTTCTTACGTGAGCCTTGAAGGCTTCGCCTCTTGTTGTTGTTGTTGTTGTGGCCGTTGCCCAGGGCTGTTGCTGTTGTTGTTGTTGTTGTTGTTTTTAATGTCACACATTTGTTCACAATATCATTTTTCTTGGTAATGATTCATTACTAAAAAGCATAAGTCCATGACTTCGTATCATCCCGACTGTTACTTAAAAATGTTGTATTAAAAATAGAGATTTGGTCTAATGATTTGAACCCGAATCGACTATCGTAGAAAAATAGTGATTTTTTATTTTGATTTGTTAATTTTTGTTTAAAGTAGTCGTTACCGTTAACATCAAAACTCTTCTTAGCTTAAATGAGGCTTTCATTTATTCTTATGAAAGAGACGATTTTGCATTTTTGAGTCATCAGTGTAATCGGAGGCTTGTCTAGTTGAACTTGATCCAGTGTTTTAAGGACTGCGATCTCCTTCAATGGGACAACACTATAATCAACTTGTGTGATGTTTTCCATAAACGAGTGACGATTGGCAATACATAAAGGTACCGTCCTTTCCACTGCTTTCTGGTCAGAATTTGATTTTGTGACGAATTATTTTCTTCTTTTGAGAAGTTTATTCATCACAGCGTTCCAACTCTGTATTGGAAGCAGCCAGGATGTTAATTTGTGGTATGTCTCCAAGTCGAGGCTTGGTCTTACCCCGTGTAAAAGCCTGGTAAGATCTGAGGTTGCGAGAAGGAATGAATGTATGATTCCCTGGGATTTAAAGCACACAAAAGTCCATAATTGTCCATTTTTGAACATCATTCGACACTGTTGACAGTAAAAAGAATCCCCAACCTTTGAGCATCCTTTCTGTGAAAATGTGAAGAGACAAGACTAGAAACAAGCACTGCAGTGACACGCTTTCTCTCCCGATGACTTCGCGACGTTTCTGTCCTCCTACAGGAAATATCTGTCGTCAAGGGGAAGAACCCAGCGCTGCCGTTGACACGGGAGTTCGCTCCCTGCCCTGTCATTATCAGGGCCGCTAACCACAGCCCGTCAGCGCTAGTGACTTCCCCTGAGTGACAACGCCCCCAGGTGGAGGCTCTGATTGGTTGTCTACCCTTTTATTCTCTTTCTTTAATGAATTCATATCGCGACACCAACACTTCTCCTGCAGAGTTGGCTGAAAGCAAGGTTTTTTTCAATATTTAAAAAAAATGTTGTTTGTAGAATTGTTTTGCTCTATTTCTGTCAGTGTTTGCTCTCTCGTGCATTCATACTGTCAGTATAGCGTTATTTTTATCGTGTTCGTGGTTCACTTTCCTCGGTACGTAGTATTAGCTATCATAATATCCGTTTCACACATATTTTCTCTCGCTTCGTACGTGAATGTGAAAACAAGAAAGGAAACCGTGCCACAGCGTTTTTTTCTGTCCACTTGCCTTTCACACTTTCATACATTGTGCATGCTCTCTGTGCCCAAGCAAAAGCTAGACATAAATTTCAAATCAGAAAAAAGGAAGCAAGGAGGGATGTGGTAAACAGTACAGCCTACTCACTCCCCCCATCCTCTCCCCCTCCCCCCCCCCCCCAAGAGACATGAAACAGGCTTATCAAACTAGGCGTGTGCGTGTGAAGATCGAATGTGAAATACTCAACCAAGCTACATAAAGGTAAAGAAGATTTGTCACAGTCAAAAGTGACCCCCTTCTCCGCCCCCCACCCCCTTTTTGCTTTGAAGATGTGTAAGTGTTTTTCTGTTTTGTTGTTTTTTTGCAAAATCTAGTGCCATTTTACAAATTGATATAAAAAAAACCGCTCTCTGTGAGCAGCAATCAAATTGGCTGTTCTATGTCAGGCCTTAGCTGGTTTACCCGAATGATAACTATTTCCTGTCGTTTCTGTTTTCACGGTTGACTAACTCGAGACAGACACAATACAAGACCGAACAGGTTTGCACGGCTCAATCGCTGGCAAAGTGGTTTAATTCTTCTTGAGATAATTCCTGTCACCGACCATGCCATCACTCTGTCAACCGCGATCCCAGTTACGTCCCCTTGTCCGAGAGCTCTAAGGGAGAGAACTTTTGTCTGGAACTGAAAGAGGGGAGGGTGTTAACCGAGACTAAACCCCACCGTGGAGAGTGAACAAAGGGAGACGATTATCGCTACTCTGCCGATTTATGATGGGCCGTTTTTTTCGGT
Source organism: Littorina saxatilis (assembly GCF_037325665.1). Classification (NCBI taxonomy): domain Eukaryota; kingdom Metazoa; phylum Mollusca; class Gastropoda; order Littorinimorpha; family Littorinidae; genus Littorina; species Littorina saxatilis. The sequence goes on from NC_090247.1 coordinate 19,938,815, forward strand.
TTGAAGAACTCCGCTGAAAGCACAGGTAATATTTAAGGCACACTCCTTCTCCATTCTGATCAGTCATCGCTCAACGGCTATCGCCAGTTATCTCTCTGACCGGACGCTACAGTCCTACGCGAATCTATCAAAATAAGAATACAGAGTTATCTCCCATATGTTTTTTGCGAGCACTGATCTAAATTTGAGATCAGTGTTCGCGAGACGAAAATGATTGCAGATTGGCCGACTTCGACAGTGATCTCCGTTCTGTTCTTCACAGTTATGATAAAGACATCGTTCTAAGGTCAAAACAAGTCGAAATTTTGGGACTGCTGCCGGAAGGACACCGTAATTATATGGTTTCATCACTGTCAACTGGTTACAGAAAAAATCGTCTGCTCCCGTGAGCGCCGAAACCAAACGGTTGATTATCACGTGACACTTTTGCCATATTTAGAGTTGTTTGCACAGTAAATACAGCCGCGAAAAATAGCTCGCTTGAAACTGTCTTACATATCAATTCCTTTGTAATTTAAAAATGACAAAACACCATGAAAAATCATTATCGACGATCGCGAATCTGCTTATATCAATAATACATTACAAAAAGCTCTAAATATGTAAAAAAAAGAAAGAAAAAAAAAAGAATCGGTTTCCTTGCCAGGAAACTCGAGGCATCCTGTCAGGGAGAGAATGAGCCGAACTCATTTTGACCTGAGGTCAGGATGACTCCTTCTCGTGATAACAGTGCGACTCACCGTGTCAGACCCTGCCAGGCTTTTACATGGGATGAGATCATCCCTCCACTTGGACACGTACCAAACAATAACAGCCTGTTGGTTCTCTGTACGCAGTTGGATTTTTCGATTATTTGAATTCGTAAACGCTATAGTGGTTTTTTAAGAAAGTAATTCACACACAAAATTCAACTCACCACACCAAGCGGTCAGGGTGTTGGTTTTTGGTATGTGGCCACGTGGAGGGATAGTCGTGTCCCATGTAAATGCATGGCCACATCTGAGATGGCGAGCCGAAACGTTTACATACACATTTTAACTCATCACACCAAGCGGTCAGGGTGTTGGTTTTTGGTATGTGACCACGTGGAGGGATGGTTGTGTCCCATGTAAATGCATGGCCACGTCTGAGATGGCGAGCCGAAACGTTTACACACACATTTTAACTCATCACACCAAGCAGTCAGGGTGTTGGTTTTTGGTATGTGACCACGTGGAGGGATGGTCGTGTCCCATGTAAAAGCCTGGCCACATCTGAGATGGCGAGCCGAAACGTTTACACGAGGTGAAGCGGGCCTTTTGAAGGTACTCTCGTTCTCGTGTAAGCGATCATGTTCAGTATCTGAGATGATGAGACGATATGTTTTCACGCTATGCTATGCTAATTTTGTATTTCTGTCCCCAGTACAAGAGACTATATGGGACATGCAGTGTTAATACGCTATGTTTTCACAAGAAGGGGTGTGCCTTTAATGCTACGTGAATTTATGATGGGGTCATTTTGTGCCGGTGTAACACGAAAATTTTACTCCACGAAAAATTTACTCCGGAGTAAATATTTCGTACGAAATTCTTACTCCGAGTACACTTTTCGTACGAGAAAAGAACTCCCCAAGGCACGGAAAAAATACCCCCTCCACGAAATTTTTACTCCCCATTTTTTTTACTTCCAGTAAAAATCTCGTACGCAAAAATGGGATACGGGCAAAGGGATAATGCCAAAAAGTGATCTCGCGCAAACGAATGTCGCGCTACCCTCCCTCCACCCCTTCCACCACCAAGACTAACAGGGGACAAGGGAGTAAAAATTTCGTACACCTGGCATGGGAAGTTAAATTGCTCGTGTTGGGGTGAAGTAATTTACTCGTTATTTATTCGTCAGGGGAGTACCATTTTTGTACGAAATGTTTACTCGGAACTCACCTGTCTTGGGGAGTAATTTTCTCGTGCAATGGGGGAGTGCTTTTTTCGTAAAGGGAGTCACTTTTTTGTACGAAATGTTTACTCCGGAGTAAAAATCTCGTGGGAGTAATTTTCTCGTGTTACACCGGGCTCGTCCGAGGAGAGGTGAACGTGCTAAGTGAGGGGAATGCAGAGTTGACGAGTGAACAAAACCCTCGACGATGATTTACACAATGTCGCCTATTGAAGGGAGATAACGAGTATGGCGCTGTTCATACATCATCTGCCCCTGGCCTTTTCTGGCCAATGGACGCCGTGTTACAAAAAAAAGTCACCTATTATATTGCATTTAGAGGTTGTAGCTTTCATTTTTGTGTCCATAAATATGCATATAATTTTGCATTCAAAGAAAATTGAGGACATGAATTGGAGTCATCATTTGGGTTTCAAGATTGTTATAGCTGACCTTTGCGTTCCGGTTGATGCTTTATGCTTGCCAGGTCGTGTTCGTAGTGGTTTCTTTTCCTTTGAGTCCTGAGCACAACAGTCGCCCAAAGGCGTTCACCAAGAACAATTTCGTTTAATACAATGAGCTGTTACACGTCACCTTATAACCAGAAAGCAACTTTCCTTTTGAATCAGAGGCAATACTACTAGCCTGTCGTCGTACCAACAAAATAAGCCTAATTTGCACCAAGAACAATGTTTGACGAGTTCACCACATCCGTCAAACTGATTACAGAGTGTGACCTATTGAATGCCGATATCTCCCAGAACGATGTCCACACATCATATGCCTCTTATCTCGTTTGTGAACGCCTTGTAAGGACAAGTCAACTTTCATTTTGCACTCGACATCTGGCTTTTATTCTTCGTTCCAATTTATGGGGTACGCTTTGCGCGCGAAGCTATTTTGAATATCGGAACTGGTGTCATCGTTTGCGGCAAAGATGCGTATTACCATTCCTATTTCTCTTGTAGCAAGACCAGTGGCTGTCGCATTGCGTCTAGGGCAGTTATATTTCTATCCGATTGCGTCCAGGACCACACTGATTTTCCGCAATGAACATTTTCTTTTTGTGTTGACAAAACTTTTCTTTAAGTTTTTTTTTATCTGCAGGTCAAAATTTTGTTCAATAGAGGCCAGGGTAATTCGACGGGCGTTCGGGGTAAGAACTTTTACTTTGTGACCAGATTTTTTTTCTTGAGCCTTTCTTCAGATTACCTTTCCGGTCAGGACTTAGCTACAATGAAGCAGTTTTTCAGAGTAATAATGTGTGAGGCTCTATCGGGCCACCCTTTATGTATGTCTTTCGTTGCACATAGGCCATGTTATTTCATCTTCACAAGACAACATTTTAATAAACGATGTTCGGAAATAACTCTGTCAAGTCTTAATGGGCTGTGGAAGAATGTCTTTCTCTCGTTTCTATAGCTACAATGAGGCAAGCTTACAATGTCACGAGGACAAACAAGGGAAAGCAACTCTTCCACAATCCATAAAAACCCGACAGAGTTATTTCCGGAATTGGTCCATTTGTCCAAAAGCCACGTGCAAAGAACTCCAGGCAGAGATGACTGAAATACCCGTCACAAAGCCTCAACATTGAGTCAAGTTTACTTTGCGAAGCTGGCCGCACGAAGCTTTGACACTGACGTTTCGGACAACTCTTCCAGAAGTCGACTTCTGGCTTAATTTAAGGACATGCTTTGGACTACTGGTGTCACAGAGACAGAGATGGATCGTCACCATGTTGGTTTTGGTGAGGCGATCACCACACGTCGGTACAGAACACTCCACAACGAACCCACCTCGTCAACCTTCCAGCAATCGAAAATCCTTAACCCTTTTTAAAATTCAACCCCAAATCCTTCTGAGGAGCGTTAATCTTCAAAGCCACGCGCACCCAATTACGTTTAGACTGTCTGCTTGAAATTCACAAACAAACAGACGCACGCGAACGCACTTCCAACGGTTGAAGTGTGGCGCCGGTAAGTTGGGTCTCGAGTGAGCGCTCCAATCCGGTATCGTGAACTCTCTCGAGGACGTCGAGAGGGCCGCCAAAGAGAAAGGAAACGGAGGAGTGTTTAACACAATCAACATGGGTAAAGTATTGTTCGCTGCTGGTGCTTCAAGAAAGCGTGTGGGGAAAAAGTGTTTTGTTTGCACACTGGAAGGTGGGGTGGGTCTAGGGGGGTGGGGGTGGGGCAGAGGTTGGGGGGGGGGGGGGGTTAGCAGTGCTTGGTACCCTTCAAGAGGTCGTTGACAAGGGCTTGAGACGGGTGGGTTCTGTCCACCCTGTTTGCTTTGGGTGTTGTGGGCATGATTCCCTTCTCTCCTCCCTCTCTCCTTTTAACTAACTCAGATCCCATTACTAAGTGAGTCCTTTAGTAAGTGAGTCTCTCGTCGTCGTCTACATTGTCGTCATCATCATCATCATCATTATCATCATCATCATCATCATCATCATCATTGGACGTCGACGTTGTCCTCTCTCTCTCTCACACAGTCACACACACACAGCACACAACACACAACACACACACACACACACACACAAACACAAACACACACACACACACACACACACACACACACACACACACTTACACCTACCTAAACGCATACATAAGCTCCATGGCGCCTTGACATAAACATCTCAGATAATCCTTGTCTCGCATGCTTTTGTATCTTCTCTCTTTGATATTCAAAAGAACCACTCAAGAAAGAAAATAAACATTGAAATGATGCATTACAGGAAAATGTGACACTCAAATGCTATCGTGATTAAAGCAGTCTGATAGAAATCTGACTTGAAAAGACTCGCTAAAATGTGAACGATTAAAATGACATTACAGGCGAATATTTCATGTTGTGGGCACTGACTTGTGTTCGTCTCTAATCCCTGCCGTGTGTCGTTAATCCTTTCTGTCTACGTTCAGCCTCGTTAAGAAACTCCGACAATGTTGTACATAGGCTCAGAACCCTCAGATGCCGTACGGCAAGACTCAGAAACAGTTTCTACCCCCAGGCTGTCCTGGCTTTTTTTAACCGGTAAATGAACTCTACAGATTGTGTCACGTTTTAGGATGTTCTAGGAGTATGCTTTTAATAACTGACATTACATACTGTGATCTATAGAGTGGGTTTTAGTATGGTGACACCACTGTGACGCGATGAAGCCAGACTATGTTTTAGCAGCTGGTTATATTACCGGAATACACATCTAGTATGTTTTAGTAGTTTTAGTCGTTCTTTAACCACTGTGATGTGTTGGAAGAGTTTATTTTTATGTGCTGTTTTAGAGGTACATTTTATCAGTATGGAACATGTTCAGTTCTTACAGTAGTTGATAGTGGGGGGGGGGGGGGATCCTATCTTATTCTGCGTACTTTTATTGCGGGACGGCGGGGGGAGGGGAGGGGGGGAGGGATATGTTACCAGTGCGGGAACAGGGGTTGGAGAGGGGGGGAGTGGTGGGGGGGGGGGGGGGTCCTAGGGGTTCCGATAGCTCTTAGAGTTTCATAGTTCTCACCATGTCTGTATAGTGTATGTATTAGTTACTGTGATACCAAATTGTCTTACCCATGTATGTATGATGCTATGCGCCAGTGATGTATGAATGCTATTTATTTTTGTTTTTATCACACAGCAAGCTGCTTTCCTCGTGTATTTTTTATGTTCATTCATGTATTGTACACTTCGCAATAAATTATCTATCTATCTATCTATCTAAGACCTAAAACAATCTGAGAAACTTAACTCATCGTCTCCCAGGTACGAATATATCCGTACCTACTCATATGGCTCTATCTGACCAGGTACGGATATATCCGTACCCACTCATATGGCTCTATCTGACCAGGTACGGATATATCCGTACACAGTCACTTCAGTCGCTTCCTCTAACGTCGATCTAACGCCTGCATTCCAACGTGTTGATACACAGTTACTACAAGTTACTACAATTCTGAGTGACTTGCTGCAGGACAGCTGGTCTCGGCAAACGAGAACTTGGTCAACATAGGTGGGGTAGAAAGCGTTAAACAAATGAGGCAAAGAGAAAGTTGACTCTCAAAAGGGATGGAGTCTCAAAATGCTGGTAAATGTACAGTCGTTATGTACGCATTTTCAGTTTTGTGTTTTTCTTTATCCACTGGCGCCTTATATAAATTATGCAAAGTGTTGTATTTTATCTCTGTGCATAATGCACACAAAATACCGACGTAGCATGCACCACAGAGTCTGCAACCATTCAGAACAAAGAAATGTGTGTAATATTATTTATATGACTATAAAAAATAAAAATAAAAAGTATGTCCCACTTCTATGCAAATAGGGTGGGTAAAGAAGCTTCGCCTTCCGTGTCTGTATTGTTTGCTATCACAATATAAGCTGAATTCTATCATTTAATTTTTTTTTTAATCTCTTCTCCTTCATCTTCCCTTTTGAAATCTTAAAGAATGGTTAACACATACAATTACCGAGCGTTCAGGCTCCATGTGAAGAACCATGTATAATATAAAATAAAATAAATATATAAAGAAATAAAGGCGAACCTGCATACATATTAACTCTTGTAAGCAGTCACAGGTTGTGCCAAAACTGGCTTGAACGCTTAACATGTGGTCTGAAAAGTGTAAGGTTTTCATTCTTCATCACAAAAAAATCATCTCACGAAAATGCCAAATGACACCCAAACAAAATGTAACGGTTACATCCCAGTCTGTCGCAGTCCAGTCTGTACGGATCTTTTGTGGTTTGCAGAATGATTTGCGCGTACATCTATGCACAGTGTACGTGGACATTCCAAATGTTTAAAACATTGGATTGGTTTAAGTCATGTACATTGTGCCAATAGAAGAGATTGTCAAAACACCATTAAGCACTTATAAAATGATATGAATAGTAAAAGTATAACAAATCAGATCGCAAACATGGCCTAGTGGTAAGACGTCCGTGATCGGGAGGTCGTGGGTTCGAACCCCGGCCGGGTCATACCTAGGACTTTAAAATTGGCAATCTAGTGGCTGCTCCGCCTGGCGTCTGGCATAATGGGGTTAGTGCTAGGACTGGTTGGTCCGGTGTCAGAATAATGTGACTGGGTGAGACATGAAGCCTGTGCTGCGACTTCTGTCTTGTGTGTGGCGCACGTTATATGTCAAAGCAGCACCGCCCTGATATGGCCCTTCGTGGTCGGCTGGGCGTAAAGCAAACAAACAAACAAGACAGTAGGTTAAGGCGAAATTACTACATTTAGTCAAGCTGTGGAACTCACAGAATGAAACTGGACGCACTGCATTTTTTTCACAATGACCGTCGTCCGCCGCTTGTGCATAACGGAGTGAAACTGACGAGCGGTAGTGGTTTCGCTGTGCTGCATAGCACGCTTTTCTGTACCTCTCTTCGTTTTAACTTTCTGAGCGTGTTTTTAATCCAAACATATCATATCTATATGTTCTTGGAATCAGGAATCGACAAGAAATAAGATGAAATTGTTTTTAAATCGATTTGGGAAATTTAATTTTGATAATAATTTTTATATTCTTAATTTTTAGAGCTTGTTTTTAATCCAAATATAACATATTTATATGTTTTTGAAATCAGGAAATGATGTAGAATAAGATGAACGTAAATTTGGATCGTTTTATATAAAAAAAAATTATTACAATTTTCAGATTTTTTATGACCAAAGTCATTAATTAATTTTTAAGCCACCAAGCTGAAATGCAATACCGAAGTCCGGCCTTCGTCGAAGATTGCTTTACAAAAATTTCAATCAATTTGATAGAAAAATGAGGGTGTGACGGTGCCGCCTCAACATTTACAAAAAGCCGGATATGACGTCATCAAAAGTATTAATCGAAAAAAAGAAAAAAAAACTCCGGGGATATCATTTACAGGAACTCTCATGTCAAATTTCATAAAGATCGGTCCAGTAGTTTGGTCTGAATCGCTCTACACACACACACGCACAGACACACACACACACACACATACACCACGACCCTCGTCTCGATTCCCCCTCTATGTTAAAACATTTAGTCAAAACTTGACTAAATGTAAAAAGCAAACATGTTACTGTTAGTACAAAATTGCCAAAACGTAATTCAAAACGACAGCGTAACCAACTTTTTTAACCCTGTTTAGTACACGAAAGACCCTCGATCTTTGGAGAAAAAAACCAGTCCATGTTTGTTCACAAGCGGTACTACAGTAAAACCTGAGTCTAGCGGACCCTTGTTGTAACGGCCACCTGCTACATACGGACAGTTTATCATGGCACGAACACGATTTCAACAATAACTAACCTTTAACGGGCGGACACCTGCCACTTACGGACGCGGACACGATTTTTCGGACCGTAGGAAGTGTAAACACTGTCACAAACGGACACAACGTACATAAAAACGCAACTTCGAAAACTCGACTGTTATGCAGTCAGTGCTCGGCAGCCGTAGCCGTAGCACAAATGGTTGTTGATTGGTTGTCCTGTCCCTTTTCTGACCAATCAGTGGCTTGTTTAGATGGAGACCCACTTTCGCTTCGCTCACTTTCGCTTCGCTCACTTTCGCTTTTTCGCATTGTGGATACAGTCACAACCAAAAGCAACAGTAGACTACTGTGTTTGAAAATGGAATCTCCAGCAGGAAAAAGAAAAGCGTTGACTTTAGAGCAGCGTGTCGCTGCCTTGAAAAAAACTAGATAGCGGCCAATCATGCCGAGATGTGGCGAAGGAGATGGGATGTGGTAAAACACAGATCGCGAGGATCAAATCGGAAAAAGAAGACGTGATGAAGGAGTGGGAGTCAGGTGCGCGAATCGACCAAAAAACTGTGAAACGTCGGAAAACGCAATATGAAGACCTGAACAACGTGGTATGGGAGTGGTATGGCAACCATTTATCATTTACCACTCCCCCCTTCCCCCCTCCTACTAATCTCTCTCTCGATCTCTCTCTCTTTGTAAGCAATCGTTCGAAGGAAACAATAGTTAACACAGCTAAATTTCTGTTCCATGCATTTATGCTGAGACTAGAAAAACTGAATGAAACAAGAGCTGACCCAATTTGGTCGAGACACACTGCGGAATTTCCCGTTGAATGACTGATGAAGAGTCAGCTATTTTTAGCTTTGTGACGTCCGACTTGCGTAAGTTTGAATGCACAGTGTGTGTAGGGAACGGGGTAGGTGGGGGTGGGGGAATGTTGGTGTTGTTGTTGTTTGCTACATGTATCATTTGTTTACTCACATTTTCAGTGAGTCTCATGTTCAATCCAATAAATACATACTACAGGACTGACAAAAAGTGTCTTGTTCATTTTACGTGCTCTTTGTAAAATATTGCCCCGGCCCCTCCACCTGTGAAGAAGGGACACCTGTCTAATAGGGACACTATTACCATTCCCCAAGGGTGTCCGTTAGAGACAGGTTTTACTGTAGTTCTGTACCAAGAACAGGTCTTGTACGCAGGATGTCGCTCGAAAGCGGCTATAATCCCAAACGGCCATTTTTCACCTCAAAATGACACCCGACTTGATCATCGGCCGTTAGGATAGAAAATATCTTCGGAGCGCAACCTGCAATTTTCTCTGACACGACGTAATTGATGCACAGCCATTTATAAGTGAGTTAAGGAAGAAGAAAGAGTGAAGTAAAGATGGTGTAAGCTTGTAAACGTTGGTAAGCATATCCGTAACAATCAAGACTGGTTGAAGGGGAACTGTGTTATACGAGAGTGTTTTATCAGAGAAAGCGTTTTGTCTGCGGTGAGGATCGGAGTCTCTGCTCGTCTTTGTGACAAAACTCATAGCGTTCGTTTAACTGAACTTGCGAGCGCTTTAGAGAGAGAGAGAGAGAGAGAGAGAGAGAGAGAGAGAGAGAGAGAGAGAGAGAGAGAGAGAAGGAGAGAGAAGGAGAGAGAGAGAGAGACAGAGAGAGAGTGAGAGAGAGAGAAGGAAAGAGAGAGTGAGAGAGAGAGAGAGAAGGAGAGAGAGAGGGAGAGAGAGAGAGAGAGAGAGAGAGAGAGAGAGAGAGAGAGAGAGGCACACAGACATGATACGGAGAGAAATCTTTTTAAAGAGGTATGAAATGGAGGTGATGGGGGGGGGGGGGGGAGGGGCAGAGATATCGAAAGGGACACAGACATGGAGCACAGAGAACCCAAGTCCACACCAATGTCCATCCACCCAGTTCAATCATTGATCGCACTCCGCGTGACCGAGCACCGAACCAAGCTCGCTCCCCCCTCCCTCTCCCTCTCTTGCGCTCTCTCTCCCTCTTACCCCTCACCCCCCCTCTCTCTCTCTCTCTCTCTCTCTCTGCCTCTTTCTCCCCTCTCTCTCTCTCCATTCATCTTTCCCTCCTTCCATCCCTCCCTCTCTCTCTCCCTCTCATTCTTTCTTTCTCTCTTTCTCGCTCTCTCTCCATCTCTCTCTCTCTCTCTCTCCCTCTCCTTCCTTCTCCCCCTTCCTTCTCCCCCCTCTCTCCCCCTTTATCCCTCCCCCTCTCTCTCTCCCCTCCTCTCTCCCCCTCTATCTCCCCCCTCTCTCTCGCTCGCTCCCAACACCTGTGCAGTGAAGGCACGCGCATGGCTCGCGCACCCCGTGTGAGTGACAGGTGTCAGCGCGGCCAGGGAGGGACAGTGGGAGGGGTCTGTCCCCCTTGTCACGAGCCACCACACTCGGCGCGCCACCCCCGACACGGACACAGCACGGGTACGCTCGCTCTATCCACCCTTACCCGGATTTGTCTCGTGCTACTATAGCTTGACCATCACTGCTTGGCAAGTCAGACTCGCGTTTTCTGAACTCTTCGCTATAACGGTGGTTGCTCAGAATTTTTTCGCACAACGGTGCTGACATTTCTATTTCTTCACCTGCGAATCAATATCGGCCACGATAGCTTATCGGGATTCAGTGATTTGAGGAGGACGGTGGTGTTATCGCAGGTGAGAGGGTCTGGGAGGAACACGGCGAGAGACTGGGGGGGTTAGGCACCGCCCTCTGCGCGCGTTGAGCACGGGCTTTGTCAGGCGAGGCACGCGCCCTTACCCCGTTACCCGGGCCCCGATGACAGAACCTTGGCTCATCCGTTTCTTTCAAAACCTACCACCGACTCCGGCAGCGCGCGCACACATGTAAATTTGAGCGCGTGTGGGAAAGATTTGAGTTCATACGACAACTCGCCTCGGCCAGTGACAGACAGACTGACCGCTACGCTCTGTCCATGCGTTGACCACTGTTACTTTACTCTGACTTGTGACCATGATCGCTGCAGCGCTTCTGTCCGCTCCGCCCGCCTCCTCTTCATCCCTGTCCAAGTCATCATCGGCGACGATGACGATGACGACTGCGATGCTGAAGACGACAGAGCAGCAGGTACGGACTCTGATCCCTGTGACGACGTCGGATGGGAGCAAGCTGTACGTTTCCGGACCGTGCATCGTGCTCAAAACTCAAACCCCGACTGTCGCTCAGCAGATGCAGGCTCTCAGACCTCTGCTCAAATCCGACAACAACAACAAGAACGTCAGCAACACGACTGTCGACACGAAGAACATCATCAACAACAATGACGACAACAATAACAACAATAACAGTGAGGCTTTCTTAACCGATGACAATAACTCTGCGACGTCCCCAGGCTCTAACACAGAGAACGAACCCGAAGCCTTGCGGGTCAAACGAAGGATAGACTTCACGGCCCTAGGACTGCCAAGACCTCAGCCACAAGCCATGGCGCGTCGCAACGAGCGGGAGCGGAACAGGGTGAAGCAGGTCAACCAGGGGTTCGAGACGCTCCGGCAGCACGTGCCCCAGGGCCGCAAGAACAAGAAGCTGAGCAAGGTCGATACGCTGAAGGAAGCCGCCAAGTACATCAAGTACCTGCACCAGCTGCTCGTCGAGGCTGACCAAGATTCAGACTCCTCGCTCACTTCCGCCATCTCGGACACCATCACCATCGTCTCTCGCCCAACCACCAGCACCACCACCACTACAACGACTTCTGCTTCTGTCGCTACTTCCCCAGCTCCACCATCCCCGTCACAAGATTCTCCGACGACCTCTGAAACGTCGTCAGCGTCAACCAACACCACGGCCATCACTGCTGCAGATCTGTTACAGCTTGCAACTCCGATGGAGTGTTCTGGTACAACTGCGGACTTCGCTGCTGACCATACACCTAACGTCGTGTCTGACTCCCTGGACTTTGCTGATGACCATACAACCAATGTCGTGTCTGACTCCCTGGACTTTGCTGATGACCATACAACCAATGTCGTGTCTCATTCTCTTGACTTTGCTGATGAACATTCAACCAACGTCGTGTCTCATTCGCTGGATTTTGCGCCGAACAACGGTAGCCCTGTGTTTGGTATGGACAACGGCTGTGTGACCTTTAATTCTCAGGTAGATTATGGACACACAGCGGCTCAGTTAGCGAACGTGCAAGACTTTATGAACGTTTCCCCTATGGGTTCAACCTCTACGGACATGGGAGAGAAGTCTCCGACACATTTGTTAGAACTGGCGCCAGCACAGCTTCACTACGGCAACCAGCAGCAATCGCCGCACCCCTCCCCGGCCATCCCAGCTCCCATGGAGGTGGACCACGTTCAGATCGCCATCGACAACTCGGCGCACTTTCTGCGAGCACCTTTCAACACTCACCAGCAACACCCGCAGGCAATGCACTTCCTGGACTTGAACCATTCCACCAGCTCCAGCCCCGACTGCTCTCCTGTGGAACCGCCACGCCACCTCGCATTGCAGCAGCTAGCAGGGTTCCAATCCCTCAAGACCGACATGAGCTGCGGAGGGTCGGAGGGGTCGTGCCCCGTGTCCCCCAGCGAGTCAAGCGGAACCTCCGAGGCGTCGCAAGAGGAGGGTCTGGGGATGTGTGGAGGAGAGAACTGGCAGGATCTGTCTGCTGACATCGCTGAGTGGCTGTGCTCTAAGATCGACATTGAGGACCCCGAGGTCTTTGTCTGAGACTGCGAAGAGGAGCAAGTCTATGCTACCATCCACGTCTGGTGAGTGAAGCCGTTTTGTGTTTGGTTGTTTTGGTATGGTGTTTGTTTGTTTGTTTGTTCGTTTGTATGTGTATGCGTAGTCGGTATGTACTGCAATCGCAAAAATACGACTTCAAACCATCTCGTTTGTTGCTAGTTGTGTAATGTGTCCGCCACTTTTGCAAAATACGTTTGTTCTGTATTCATTTGCATGCTCAAAGTTAATGATTCTTACATTCGTGCGTTTGTCAACGTGTCACTATCTTTCTGCGTGGCTTTGTGTTAAGTTTGTGCACATTTTAATCGCAACACATATATGGTTGTTTTGCTTTTGTACTTTGTTTACACAAAGTTGTTTTTCATCTATGAATGCATGCGCTATATTCAGCGCCGGCTTAGGCAAAGCACGACACCCAGATTACGCTAGCATTGCGTGTGACCCCATGTTCCCGTCGTAAGCTCGTTCCGGCTTGTGCCACACTCACGCGCACGCTCAGGATCCAGTTACCTCATTGGCTGAAGTCTCACGGCACGTGCCAGGCCCTGGTTTTGATTGGTCTATGCAAATTAAGCAACGTAAATGGGACAGGGACGCGCGCGCGTTTCTTGTTTACCCCCAAGCCGCTAGCTACCCTGTGCCGGTTTGAAACAAAAGGATTCTCATTGGTTTTGTGTTGTCAAGTCTTTGTTGTTTGGCGTTGGCGCGGCCGAGTGATAGTATGGCGGGCGAAAGCTTGATCAATGTCTTGCATAAGTAATTAATGCGTGAGGTCGCGTGTCGGGGTTTGTTGTTTGTGTCTGCCTTTGACAGAGTTGGGAGAGGTGTGGTTGTTTTACAAGTATTGCTTTGTGCTGTTTTCTGCTTGACTTTGTTTTTTCTTTTTCGCCGGTGTTCCAAGGCGTTGCTGTTGTCATTTTTTGGGGGGAGAGGGGGGTGGGGGGGGGGGGTAGGTATGGTTATCCTGTATCCTTTTTTAAGGGGGGGGGGGGGGGGGAGGGGGTCTGTGTGTGTTACAGTATTAGCGAGGAACCACTGAAACATTGGATTGACTCATCTAAAGTATATAGCGGGGTATGGTGAGTGAGGTGAGTTTGTGGGAAGATGGTGAAAATGGAAGCATTTCGCATCATGTCTGCTCAGGGGACCTTAGCTGCTTGCTTTGAAGTTAGTGTAGGCTAACTTCGTCCCTTTTTCATTTTTCTATAAAATCGATTCTTAGACACCATTCAACTTTTTCAGATCTGAATACAGGGAGTCTGAAAAAGGGGTACATTTACAGATGGTTTAAACAGAAAATCGAAAAAATCAAGGTCTTAAATAGCGATAAGTCATAAGTCTCGAATTGGGGGGGGGGGGGGTGGTGTCTTAAACGGGGGTTTTCACTGTATTCGTACAGCAGTCGTCATGCCCGTTCTTGTCAATATTGGTGTCTAACGAGACGGATACCAGACTGGGAGTATAAATCACAAAAAGCGCACTTAATTGCCTTGTGCGCACTTCACTGACATGATACTGAACATGAACTTCTTCTAACTTGACCTTTTGCACTCTCGAACTCCCAATATGATCCCTATTGCAATGTCAGCCAGGGTTTATAAGTCAGTGTTGCGATTTCTGTTTAATGACATCAGTTCAATACAAAGACTGAACCCCGATGAACTTCCTGTTTTAATTCCCGGTCTATTGCCTGGGCTACGCTTGAGCGTTGAGCGTTGTGTCTATTCATTCTGATTACAACACTGCAAAAAGACTAAACCCGAATTAACCCCCAATTTACAAGTAAGCGTTTATTCCACTCAGCCCTCCCCCTTCCTCTTGTGAATGAAACGCACGCTTACGCGGAAGGTCAGGCATTTATGACACGGACACAGCATTCAATCTTGAAATCAAGGGGTAAAGACAAGCCTAAGTCCCGATGTTTTAAAGGCCCATTTTAGAAATCAACATCTTCATGTTTTTGGGAACTCAGACCCACTAAGAAAAGGGGGCACAGAGAGACCTCGGGCGTTTAAGCCCTTCACAGAATTGTGTATCGTTTTTTGGACAAAGTTAATATCAGGTTTTCGTCTTCTGTCTCTGCTCTTTCAATACTCGGGTCTTAAGTGCTGTCGTACGCCAAGCAAAAACCCGGAGTCCTTGAAATCAACCCAGCCAACCAAAACGCAAGACACTATACGCTCGAGACAGCACTCGACGGAAAGGTCAAAAAAGTGCATCTTACTCTACTCCAATTGTACCTATTCTTACCCCCATTCCCCTCAATCCCCACCCCCATCTACACCCCCCCCCCCTGTCTCTCTCTCTCCCTCTCTCTTTCTCCCCCCCCCCCTCTCTCTCTCTCTCTCTCTCTCTCTCTCTCTCTCTCTCTCTTTCTCTCCACTCTCTCTCTTTCTCTCTCACCGCCGCCCACACAATTTCGTCCCTTCGCCTTACAAAGCAAAGCGAAATCGTATGTTTTCCTTCAGTTGAAATGCGAAGATTTGCCAATTATTATACCCACAGGAACGGAGTGCTTTTGAGTCAATACGGCCTCTGTAGGGCAAAGATGGCTTTTGCGTGAGTGCTGAGTATGTTGCCCCCCCCCCCCTCCTAGTTATTGACAAAAAGGGTAGGTTTGGAGAAAGGAACGGGGACCCCTGCTTGCTGAGTATGGAAATGGAGTGTATGAAACAGGCCTGATAACGTATGTGGATCACAGGGAAGGCAATCCAAACACCATTAAAAGAAAGAAATGAGAAGAAAAGGTCGACAGAAATGCCTCGTTCAAGATTTAGGAATAGTTCGAATGGACTTAATTGAGAGTTTGTGTCCTAGCAGCAAAAGAGCAGTGGAAATATTTAGCTATAACAGTTTTATTTAGTGCACTAGGAATACCATTAAGAAATTAATTAAGAAAGCCCCACTGTTGTTATTGTGTTTTGAATAAGACTGGCAAAGGACTCACTTCATGTTTTAGCGTCCCTTTCTGTTTGCGTATTTCATGGAAACTTCTGCACAGCCAAAGCCATTGGGAGTTGCAGGAAAAAGCTAATTTGTGGGCTTTAATTTGAGACTTGTCAGCCTCCTTTTTCCTGTAATACCGAGCCTATCGATGTATTGAAAATACAGTGTTCTTTGTCTCTGTGCAGAATTACCTGTTACAATTTCATTACTAACTGATCACCCATTGTCCAAACCGTTGTATTCAGGAATGAGTCTTTCTGGCAAGATTAATCCTGAACCATTCACACAATCGAGGGTTGGTTGGCCTTATAAGAAATGTACAAATGTAAGTGGAGGAAATTGCTCTCTCTCTCTCTCTCTCTCTCTCTCTCTCTCTCTCTCTCTCTCTGTCTGTCTGTCTGTCTGTCTGTCTGTCTGTCTCTCTCTCTCTCTCTCTCTCTCTCTCTCTCACTCACTCCATCACTCTCTCTCTCTCTCTCTCTCTCTCTCTCTCTTACTCTCTCCTTCTCACCCCTTCTCTCCCTCCCCCTCTTTCTCTCTCTTTCTCCGGTTCCACCCCTCCCCTCCTTGCCACACTACCCCCCCCCTTTCTTTCCGTTTGAGTTTCGACGTTTGGCTTGAGGGTTGAGGGTCTGTGCCTAGGTGCACAAGTAAAACAGCCAAGCGTGCCTGGTGGACAAAAGACTCTACGTCCTCACACATCCATTCCATGTTATCCCCTTCCCCGGCAGCGTGTTTGGACAACCGCCAATCCTACAGAAACGAACCGAAACGTTACTTTTGCCACTTCAACATCGTTTAGAGTACCCGGGCATTGTTCGTCAGCATTCGACATAGGCAAATAGATGTCTGGCGAGTGGATATTAGAGCCTGAAGAGGGTCGGGCGTTGTCCCGTATAACTCGGGGTCTTTTGTAGCCCGATATTGTAGCCATTGCATGTAATATTTGCATGTTCCCGTCTGTAACCTCTCGGGGCTATGTAATTACGAGATACCGAGTGGACTGACGCTAGCTCTGTGTGCGGTGACGACGGTGGCAAAGTGGGTGCAGATGCTTGCTGCGAAAACCTGCAACTGACTGTCATGTGTGTTTATGGAGATATGCAATAGCATTACACACTGTGACAAGCTTGGGCTTTTTTTTAATGTAGATGTTTTCTCTGACTGCTTTGTTTTCGCACAGATGTAGTCAGGGTGAACGTGTATTTGTTGACATAACAGAGAAGATAGGGTGTAGGGGGAGGGTGGAAGCTGGGGTGGGGGATGCTTAAGCGAGGATATATAACAATAACCAGACGACGAAGACGACAGTGACGATGATGTGGTGAGGACAAAACAGATGAACAGAATATGATATTGCTGAAAAATAAAGTTAAATCCCTTCCCGTCCTCTGATTCTTTTGCTATATTTTTCCCTCTTTTTTTGTAAAAATTGTATCTTGTCTGTCTTACATGTCTAATAAGGGTATACAGCGATTCTCTGACCTTGACATTACGTGAAATAACATTTCCCATCTAGATGTACATATTTATAACCACACTTAATATAAGCTTAGCTTGTTGTGTGGTCACAAATGTTTATATCGCATATACATGCCACCCTGTATTTCTTTATAACACAATCTTGTTTAATTCAAAAGAATATGATGGTGTTAGTGATCACACAGGGGATGACGCCGTAGGCTTGTGATTGTTTTCATATTTATAAATGCATGTACATTTCATCAGTATGTTAGCAGATATAAAACATTGTTTTAACAATGTAACCGAGTGCCGTAACACTACGATCACCTCGGGAGGCGAAGTGCAATCAAACAGGATTGAAAATGTTAGGGCTAATTTCTTAGCCCTATAAAAACTGTTATGCAAACCCGAAGGTGCCCATTAACATACAGACAATCGGAAACCACCAGACCCCATCACAAACAGAATTCCACAATCAACCAGTGTTGACTTAAAGGCCAACAACTCGGGTGCAGAGTCTGCTGTGAAAGGAGCGGTAGCCTCCCCTGTCACAACAATATGGGGGATAAAGGCCAATGGTCTTGTGCAAATGGGATTTAATAGCACAGATTGTATAAGATTTTGCTTGAAATGCCTTTGCTTCTTTTCTTCAGAAATAATGTCTTATCACATTCCCAGATTCATTTCTGTGAACTATCTACACTCATTAACGGTCGTGATACCGAGAAGACCTCCGCACGAGGGGCACAAATCTGTGCAATAAGTTAAACCGAGCCAACACAAATACAGAAGCGAAAGCAGAACGAAACGACCAGACACAGTCCGAGCCAATACACGCTAGATCCTGTGTCGCGAAATGATAGTTCTCGAGGCGTTCAATTTCTACACAGGTCTCTGAATTGCAGGTTAAGGACAGATTAGGATCCCCTTTAATCCCCAAACGATCGTCGACAGAGACATAAAAGGGTGTTTCTGTGCTTGGTGTGTCTGCTATTACCATATCGTCTTCTGTGCCGACTGGGTTTGATGTGTATTTCTGGTAGTGGAGTGTTAGGTTAATGTTCTTTCTGTGCTATTTTGTGTGTGTGTTGTCTGTGGTTAATATGCTTTCTCTGCCAGTGCTAGGCCTCTACTTTGCGTACTTTCTCTGCCAGTGCTAGGCCTCTACTTTGCGTACTTTCTCTGCCAGTGCTAGGCCTCTACTTTGCGTACTTTCTCTGCCAGTGCTAGGCCTCTACTTTGCGTACTTTCTCTGCCAGTGCTAGGCCTCTACTTTGCGTACTTTCTCTGTTGGTTTCTTCTCTCTGGTCAACATCATTTATTTTCGTGTATGTTTTTAATTCGTGGTTGCAACATAATTTATTTTCGTGCATGTTTTTAATTCGTGGTTCATGTCCTTTCAGTGCTGTCGTGTACTATTTTATTTCCACCCCAAAACCCTGTATATATATATACATACACACATATATATGTATATAACTCTCTCTCAATTGTTCTGCCCAGCCGCCTCAACCCCCTCTAGCTCTCCTTCCTCTTCAGAACTGTTCTTGAATGTTATCAAGGTCACATTTGCACCATTCTAGATTTAGAGTGCTTTAACACTTCCTGTTCACCGTGGTAGCTTTCTTGGCATATTGTTACTTGGAAGACAAGGTTGAAGTAAAATGTTGTTAACGGTTTTGACCATGGTTGCTTTCTTAACATATTTTGACTAGAAGACAAGGTTGAAGTGAACTTTTATTAAACCGCTCTTTGTCTTTGCTGTGTTCCAGGTCCTAGAGACAGTACGTGCAGTACCGAGATGCTGGGAAGACCCTTTGCACGTGCAGCTTTCACTGTCCCAATGACCTGATTCCAGCAACTCCAACGCCAGACCAAACGCGGTCCTCCGAAGTTACACTCGCTGGAAACCAGGTCTGCTCAAAGATGGGAGCGCTGCAAGTTATCATTCCCGCTCAAGGTGGCTGAGATTTAGCCTCGATGACATCATTCTGTGACAAACAGCGTAAGAGACAGCGTCCGGTGTGAATTTCAGCACCAGAACGACGTGACATTAGTTGGAGAACCAGGCCACGTCAAGGTTATTGAGGTGTAGCCTCTGTGATGTCATTGTGCAAACACTGACCGTGACGTCATTCTGTAAACACTGAAGAGAGGAGTGACGGAAGAGACTGCTTCCAGTGAGAACAACAACGCAAGAAGGACATGGCATAAACAGGAAAGTAATCCTGTCATCATCCATCCCCGCAGTGACCACAGGAACAAAGAGGTTGCATTCTTCGAGTTCCGGTGTTAACAAAAGTTAAATAAGGGCATGACATAAACTCAGTAGCAGCCCTGGCATCTCCAGAGTGACCATAAGAATAAAGTCGCTGTATTCTTCGAGTCCTTGTGTTAAAAACTCGATCAGGGACAAATGCAATGCTAGCTTCTTCTTGAAACAAAAACTGCCTCCCGTGAACACCAACTGGACAATGACTGGCGTAAAACGACCTGTTTCTCTGAAAGCAAAGACGGCATCCCGAGGTCTTCGGTGTTTAGGCCACGATGACAAAAACTATCGTATATAACCCCACATTTTCTTTGAACAAAGACTGCTTCCTTCGATCTCACGTGAATGAGAACACGTCACGGACAAGTATTAGTGCAGACATGTATGACAATTCCGTGTAATTATCATCTCAAACTGACACAATGGGGACAAAGTGTAAAATGAAAGTGCGTTCGATGGAACACTGTGTGGACACCATTAGTTCACTGTCAGGGTAAAGCATAAAACCATGGCCAAGACATTCCCTGACTTATCTGGTCCTTAATTGACCAATTCAGTAAGCTGAGCTTTAAAATATATGTTTTTATAATGATTTTCTTTTATGTTGTTAAACTTGAAAGAGATTCGCATTCGTCATGACAAAGACAACGCTATACTGTCGAATTGTGGCTTATAAAGGTTTATCACACCTTCTTTAGTCCCGAAAAAGCACCGAAAAGAAAACATTCGACATCTGTGTTGTCTTTGCGATGGTCAGTGAGAATGTCTTCTACTTTTCACGTCGTCTGTCTCACCAACAGTGATTTATGTTTAAGTTTGGTTTTAATGTGTCAAGATAGACGGCACATTTCCCAATATTTAGCCAAAGCACCGGACAGGATACGCTCGAACCTTATCATCTCTGCTTCCGGTTTGCATAAAACGCTTATACGGTCTCGTCTCTGTTTTCACGACCACAAAAGATGCGTTGAATGCTGTGAGAATATGGGAAAGGGACAGGTTTCAGTCAACCAGAGAGAGAGAGAGAGAGAGAGAGAGAGAGAGAGAGAGAGAGAGAGAGAGAGAGAGAGAGAGAGAGAGAGAGAGAGAGAGAGAGAGAGAGAGAGAGAGAGAGAGAGAGAAAGTGAGAGAGAGAGACACACACAGATGCAGCGAGAGAGAGAGAGAGAGAGAGAGAGAGAGAGAGAGAGAGAGAGAGAGAGAGAGAGAGAGAGAGAGAGAGAGAGAGAGAGAGAGAGAGAGAGATGGGGGTATAGGTGGTCATCCTTGTTTTCACAGGTGCATGAGAAGAGCGGGGAGGGGGGTAAGGAGGGAGGCAAACATGGGCTGAATGGAGGGGCAGGGAAGTGGACAGCCCTCGCCAATCTCTCGAGAGCGAGATGAGCCTTGGGTTGGGATGGAGACACCATTGATATGAGCAGTTGCTCAGTCTGAGTTGCTCATACTAAGTTATTGATTTGACCTTTCCGTGGTTTCATTTTCTCTGAGACGTTGTTGATATATGAAGATATTGGTTTTGTAGTATTTTCTGCATTTTATAACAAGACTTTTAGTGACAGAACAAAATTGTTCCCAATTTGATGTTCCCAAATACGTGTTTTTGCTTCAAGCTTTGCTATCCATTTTCACTAGTGAATTATGAGTGCCTAATTCTTGGTTCTGACTCTTGTCTCTCTTGCTCAAAAACACATGTCAAATTTTCAGACATGTCATCAGTGCCTTTTTGCGGATCGGGATAAGGGAATAATTGCATCTATGCTGCAGGAAAGTTCATCTTTTCTAAAAACCCTATGTGCAGACAACCCCATAACACTTTTAAATTTTCCCCCCAATACAATTTCCTTTTTGATATCCAAGATACATTTTGTAAAAGGTCTAGGTTACTACTTTCACAACTACCCATCATTCCCCCCATATCCACCCTCCTCCGCCCGTTTCACTCACCCCGGGTGGATGTGTGTCTGAGTCTCGTGGCCGGTAGATGACCCTGTCGGGGAGAAAACTACCCCTCCTCGTCACTGTCACCCCCCCCCCCCCCCCCCATTGCTCTCCCCTTTAATTCATCCTCCTCTCATCCTCTGCCCTGTGTGTACGTTGTGGTCTGTTCAGTTTTCTGTCTGTCGCATCATCACTTGGGGTGGTACACACTGTGGTGATCATTGCGCTGAAGCAATGACAATCTTTCTCTGTCTGTCTGTTTCTTCATTGCCCATATATATGTATTTGAAAATGCAATCTTGACCTTTTTTTTCTCATAATCGTGATCATTCAGCCTTATTTTTATGTACATTCTCGTAGATCAAGACAGATCCTTGAAGCCTTCCTACAGAAAATAAACATCGCTGTTATCATTTAACCACACCACAACGGTTGCTCTCTCTCTCTCTCTCTCTCTCTCTCTCTCTCTCTCTCTCTCTCTCTCTCTCTCTCTCTCTCTCTCTCTCTCTCTCTCCACAGTCGGTGTTTGTCATTCCGCCACCCTGCCTTAGAACTCCTGTACTGTCCGTTGGCCATCCCTTCCCTGCCTTCAGCTACCCGTTTAGCTGAGAGCCTGGTGTGAAGGGTGGCTACCCGATTCACACCTCTCAATGGTCTTTGGCACCCTGGGCGAGAACTCTTTTTCTCGCGTTCATTGTTCTGATGGAATCGCGCCCCCACGAGTTACTTTCCTTTTTAACGCTGTCTGCTTCTCTCCCCCCTTCAACCCAAATTACCTCCCATTTTCGTAGTTACTGTTCCTTGATGACAGCTATGTATAGCGCCCTGTCATTGGCTGAGGTGGAAAATTGAAAGATGACGAATCGGGAGAAGAATGGAGAGAAAAGATGAGGAAAATTGATCAAACCATGAACAGAATTTTGATATAATTTACGAAGGTAACCGCGTTTTAACACGAGGTTTTATTTTAGGTTTGTTTCTATTACAAATTGTTGAACGATTCAGCAGGTTTAGCGAAACTAGTCTGACGAAAAATAAAGCGCTCGTCATATAATTGCCAAAACTCTGCATAGATGCCATACACTCAAGTCCTTAATGGCTCAAAACCGTAGGACTTTTAATATTAATTTTAACTAAGATGCCATACGAAAGCTTCGTGGATCTGTGTGGAGCTAAAATCGTTGCTTTATGAAATCTCAATTTTTCCCTCTTTGATTTTTCTGTTTGTTCACATTTAATAGGAAGTACCTTTTTGCAACGCTATGTCTCGTATTCATAAAACGCCATGCATTTTGTCAGCTTTAGCGAATTGCCATAACAGTTCCTAGTCAATATCAGACAGATAACAAATCTTTAGTTTTAGTTTCGTATCCGCCCAGAAGACGGAAGAGAATTCTGTTCGCGCTTGATATTAAGTTAAATGTGTGTACATGTGTGTTTTTGTATTGTGAGAGCCTACTTAAGACAGATTTGCTATGTTGTTTTAAACACTGCGAACATCCACGATGTTGTTATGTGATTGTTGCTACTGTTTTGTCAAAACACAGATACCACAGCGAATGATCTTCAATACACGCTTTTACATCATATCACTGTTACAGATGTGTTGTTTGATCCCTCTCTGAAAGATATCGTTACAAAAATCTGGTTTAGAAGCTGACATATACAATGCTTTGTTTTTGTTGCAAGCATTGAAGTTTTCTCGCTTTTTATTAATGTTAGATCTGTAATATGTTTTGTTACGGACGTTACCACCTGTTTGTGTTCAAAGAAAAAGCCGTATAAAGGTTTTCGTTAAGCGTATGTCAAAATATACCAAACAGTGTTCAAGAGTTCTATGTTAAATCGATTGAAATTTAAATACAATATACAAAACAAAGAGCCTTATACAAGTAAAAAAAAACCCGCGGGTTAGGGGGAAGAATTTACCCGATGCTCCCCAGCATGTCGTAAGAGGCGACTAACGGATTCTGTTTCTCCTTTTACCCTTGTTAAGTGTTTCTTGTATAGAATATAGTCAATGTTTGTAAAGATTTTAGTCAAGCAGTATGTAAGAAATGTTAAGTCCTTTGTACTGGAAACTTGCATTCTCCCAGTAAGGTCATATATTGTACTACGTTGCAAGCCCCTGGAGCAATTTTTTGATTAGTGCTTTTGTGAACAAGAAACAATTAACAAGTGGCTCTATCCCACCCCCCCCCCCCCCCCCTTTCCCTGTCGCGATATAACCTTGAACGGTTGAAAACGACGTTAAACACCAAATAAAGAAAGAAAGAAAGAATACAAGTAAAATGATATGGTCATATGATACCATACAATTCTGTACATCAAACAAATCTAATAATTGAATTGTTGACTGTTATTGCGTTTATACTTCAACGAAGCGATGCATATAGTTATTGCTTTACTGTCTATTGAATCAAATGCTCAGGTTGTTGCGAACTCGTCCATTTGCTGTATGATGGTATCTGATCGGTGATTGGCCAGCTACGTATCATTTTGACATTGTGTTTTTGACACCTGCGCGCACATTGGCCAGCACTTTGCATATCATTAATGTTGTTGTTACCTAACCGCTGATTGGCCAGCTTGTAAATTCGGTGTTAATGTCTTGCGCCTTTTCCAAAAAGGGTCAAGTGAATGTACATTCCTGTTAAATATAATATTGTCTTGTTTAATCATCGTGTTTGACCAGATGTGTTCAAGGATGTATTGTTATACAAAGTTAAGAATCACAACCATGTGTGTTCACTGTTGAACAGTTGTTGGCTGTATTTTGTGAATACATTTACAACTTGGAAATAGTATGCTTTTGGTTCATTATGGTTGGATGTTCGTTTGATTTATATATATATGTGTGTGTGTGTGTGTGTGTGTGTGTGTGTGTGTGTGTGTGTGTGTGTGTGTGTGTGTGTGTGTGTGTGTGTGTGTGTGTGTGTGTGTGTGTGTTACCTGAGAAACATATTGCCGCTGACCAACTAGCCCACTACCATGTGATGCTTCAGACCCTTAGTCACTTTTTCACACACACACAGACACACACACAGACACACACACAGACACACACACACTCACTCACACACACACACGTACACACCCCCACACACACACTCAGACACACACACACTCACACACACGCACACACACACACACACACACTCACACACACGCACACATACACCCCCCACACACACACACTCACACACACACACTCACACACACGCACCCCCCCACACACACACACATGCACACACACACTCACACACACACACACTCACAGACACGCACATACACCCCACACACACACACACACACTCACAGACACGCACACACACACACACTCACAGACACGCACACACACACACACACACACATACAAACACACACACACACGCACACACACGGTCAGAGGTGAACATATCAGTTTTGGACGAACCTTCTAGAACTTCAAATATATTTTTTTGTTATTAGTTGATTTTGAGCAGACTGTTGTCTCATTGTTAATCTTTGGCAGGTGAGGCGTACAGTACTATAATGCTGTGTGCTTACACAATAATATTCTCCAAAACAAATTAAGACTGTACTATACAATCATTTTCAAATCTTTCGAGTCTAAACAGACTTGAACCTTGAAACTTTAGGCACAAGTGTCACCACGAAAGACGTAAAAAAATGGCACTTCAACTGCTAGGCATTCATGAACTTGGAAAAGCCTCATCTACATTTCCAAAGGGAACACGGCCAGTGAATGAAATTGTACGCCTGGAAGGATAAGGACGTCGTTAAAATGAAGACTTTTCAACGGAAACCCACCCGGCTCGCTCAAGCGTCGAAAATGCGTTCATCTTCTCCTTTCTCTGGATTCGCTCGACGATATGCAGGCATAGAAAAGGAATAGGTATTTGTCACGAAAGACGCTTTTGTTGGAACAACGCCAAGGGACTTAACTGTGTATGAGCGCGTGCTACGGCGCGCGCTGATTTAAGTTCTGTTTAAGGGCAGATTATACCTGCGCAGAGTCAGCGGCACAGACGATGCACTGCATATTATTGATGCTGCGATAGGGATTATGACGAGAACTTGGCCTGTTTTTGTTTCACGCAACGTGTAGCGGGTTGGGATAATTTGCAGTGCGTCGTCTGTGCCGCTGACTCTGCGCAGGTATAATCTGCCCCTTAAAGGTCCACACAGTTCAGTTTAAAGGCCAAGATACACGATACACGTTCCGCACGTACGTTTGAGGCGGACGAATCAGACCTCATCGTCTCAGAGGAACGGAACGCTTGCTACACCATGCTCCTGAGACGTACGAGGTGAAGGTCGTTTTACCCCACATTTGACGTGGAAGTCTGCTGCATGGACAGAAGGAACAGGTTTCGATGTTGCTGGTTTTTACTTCCATGGTTCCATAGATTCCAACTCGTCGCCAATATTCAGGTTGATGAGATATTTCGATTCCGAATCGGCAAGTTTTGATGCTGAACTGACCGCCATTTGCAAAGTGGGTGTCGACTGAAAGACGTGCGCTCATTGGCTGGAGGATGCTTGCCATCCGTTCGGAATAGATCCAGCTGTATTTCGAACGGACGGGCTGTCAAGCGTGTGGGACGTACAGTTCGGATGCCACACGATCGGTTTGTGGTCAGTTTCGGGCGGTCGGTCTCAAACGTACGGGCGAAACCGATCGTGTATCTTGGTCTTAAAGGCCAAATACGCTTCGTGAAAACACTGACTGAAGAAGTGACTGAATTTTCCCGTAACGCCATCTCATTCGCAGTATGACGTCTGTTTGGCTTGTGATGTCAGAGATTTCACTTCGAAAGACAGGGTTGAAAAGAGACTTCTTGGGATTGTTTATATAATCGATAGGTAGGTAGGTGTTTAAAAGGCCCAATACGCCTCGTAAAATGTGGTTCGAATCACCGTCTCTGATCTGGTCAGGCTTCTACATGGGATAAGACCATCCTTCCACTTGGTCACATGCCAACAATGAACAGCCTGGGTGCTGTCGGTGCACAGCTATATTTGTTTAAATAGTTAAATTCAATACGGGCACTGGTGTCTTTTTTGGAAATTAATTCATAAAACAATTCAATCTCCCCACAGCAAGCAGTCAGGGTGATGTTTTTCAATTGAATTCAATCTAATACAACTTTATTAATATCTGAATGTAAGACAAACAGACATTTTTCTTTTGTTTCGCATACACAAATAACATCATATAAAAACACACTCTCGAAACATATAAACACATAAAATGTACACATAAATACACACATAACCCAAACCACACACATCCATACGCGCACCCTCACATACATCTCCACCTACATACTCTCATGTGTCTGATATAATAATTTTCCAATGCAACACTTATGGTTGTAATATTTTCAAAGCCATATAAACACTGCAGATGCATCAAGTGCGGGCCAACGAAAACATTCGGGCGGGCTAGTAACTTTCTTAAAGTGACTCGCCCGGTTGGCGAGTTAACATTTGGAGATTTGGCCATCCCTGACCTTCTTCTTCTTCTTCTGCGTTCGTGGGCTGAAACTCCCACGTACACTCGTGTTTTTGCACGAGTGGATTTTAACGTGTATGACGGTTTTTACCCCGCCATTTAGGCAGCCATACGCCGATTTCGGGGGAGGCATGCTGGGTATTTTCGTGTTTTTATAACCCACCGAACTCTGACATGGATTACAGGATCTTTTCCGTGCGCACTTGGTCTTGTGCTTGCGTGTACACACGAAGGGGATTAAGTCACTAGCAGGTCTGCACATAAGTTGACCTCGGAGATCGGAAAAAAAATCTCCCCCTTAAAACCCACCAGGCGCGGCCGGGATTCGAACCCACGAGCTTCCGCTTTGGAGGCCGGCGTCTTACCACCAAGCCATCGCGCCCATCGCCATCCCTGACCGACAAGCAACTTCCTGGTAATTACTGTCCACATGTGCAATATGCAAAATACATTCAGTAAAGTAGTCCCTTCTGCACGGAACACTGTTGATTGTTGGTATGTGTCCAGCTGGAGGTATGGCCTTACTCTTCGTCAATGCGTGGCCTGACTTCACATGGTGAGGAACATCGTCAATGCGTGGCCTGACTTCACATGGTGAGGAACATCGTCAATGCGTGGCCTGACTTAAAATGGTGAGGAACATCGTTTGCATTGGAAGGAATTTGCTACCATTTTATGTACCTTACTACCAATCGTGTCACAGAACCCAACACTGATTTACGAAAGAAGAACACAGCCCACTTCGTCAACATCACGGGCCAAAGAATCTAGACACAGCCATCGTCGAACGCTGAAGAAGAAGAAGTAAGAAGGACGATTTGACGTATTAACTCAATACGACAAAAGCAATATATAACAGTGTTGGAAAATATCGAGAACAACGAACTCGAGAATAACAGAAGACGTCAGAATCGTAATTCATGGGCAAACATGTTTTAGAAAAAAATGCAGGCCTTTCTTTTTGACAAATGATACATACAGACGAGCCCAGCCAGGTAATTTGTATGGCAAGGATCACTTTAAAATCCTGTTCTCTCTTCTTGGCGTCTTCGGCTTTATAGAAAGACCCCAAAAGGTAACTGAAGACGCTCTCGGACCAGCCCTCGTCCCGAGAGCGTCTCTGCTATTTTCCACAATTATCTGCCTCACAAAAAGAATGTCAAAATCCTAATCACAGAAAATTACATACAACTCTCAGAGATCGGCTTCAGGCTAATGTTTTTTTGTGTGAGGATGCTATATTGAAAAGTTGTGTTTCTGTCAGTGTGCGCCCCGGAGTGCTCAAACTCAAAATGCTGTATCGTCGTTGAAGTTACCGCGAAGAGATTTTAGTTTTGTTTCTAAAATGATGGAATGAAGAATGTCATATATTTCTTAAAAATGTATGTAGCTCCCCATCCTGAACTCAGGTCAAAATGAGTTCGGCTCATTCTCTCCCTGACATGATGCCTTGAGTTTCCTTGTCTGGCAAGGAAACCTTTTTTTTATTATTATTATTATTTTTTTTTTTACATATTTAGAGCTTTTTGTAATGTATTATTGATATAAGCAGATTCGCGATCGTCGATAATGATTTTTCATGGTGTTTTGTAATTTTTAAATTACAAAGGAATTGATAATTATGTAAGAAAGTTTCAAGCGAGCTATTTTTCGCGGCTGTATTTACTGTGCAAACAACTCTAAATATGGCAAAAGTGTCACGTGATAATCAACCGTTTGGTTTCGGCGCTCGCTGGAGCAGACGATATTTTCTGTAACCAGCTGCAGTTGACAGTGATGAAACCATATATTACAGTCTCCTTCCGGCAGCAGTCCCAAAATTTCGACTTGTTTTGGCCTTAGAACGATGTCTTTGTCATAACTGTGAAGAACAGAACGGAGATCACTGTCGAAGTCGGCCAATCTGCAATCATTTTCGTCTCGCAAACATTGATCTCAAATTTAGATCAGTGCTTGCGATAAACATATGGGAGATAACTCTGTATTCTTATTTTGATAGATTCGCGTAGGACCGTAGCGTCCGGTCAAAGAGATAACTGGCGATAGCCGTTGAGCGATGACTGATCAGAATGGTAGCTCCCTATACATACTTGCGCTAAAGGACAAACAACGTCATCCTTCTGTATCTGAAAACATTTAAACTTTAATCTATTATTTTTGTATCTTTTAGATTCTTTGTTCAAGTTTCATTTGTTTGACCAACGAGTATCTGAGCACATGCACTTACTGAGAAAAAACCACCCCACAATTGCCTAAACGCAAAGAAATTTATATCAAAAGAGGAACATTTTGTTATTGGAATGTTGAATCAGAGACAAAACAAATCCTTCTTTTTGATTTTTGATTTTGGGTCATTAGCATTCTACCGGTTTTCAGCAGTTCAGACTTTCTTCGCAATTGCATGCAGCATATTCCGTATTTTGTAAGCACTGTTTATTCGTCACACAAAGACAGACAAAGAGACAGACAGACAGACAGACAGACAGACATACACCGACCCCACCTCCACCCCCCTCCCCCAAATACACAAAATACACACACGCTGATCAATTCCAGCCCAAATATCACATGCATCTATAACACCACCCTTCTTACTTAAAGAATCTTTAAAGGTCAAACCTCGCTAAAATGGTAGGTTTTACAGCACGCAGAACTAAATAGCACTTGCGTTCACGGAGGCGTGCGCACGGATGCTGTAGCGGTGCTCACACAATGAAGCTTTTTATTTCCCTCCTCGTGTCAGAGACTAAAGGGTGATTTTTTCGATGCCACAAAAAAACTGAAGGCTGTCACTCCACCCGTGGTCTAATGGGCAGGTTGGGCCGGGGCTCATTTCAACCCGCGTTACATGAAGACGTCAACCAAGCTAGGATGGGGAGAATCTGCTGGTAAACTGGTATAAAAGTTGGGGTGGGAGTTGGGGTAGGGGACAGGGAAGGACTGAGAGAAGATGGAGGAGGGGGAAGGGGAGGTAGATGAGGGGGGTGGGAAGAAAATATGACAGGAGGGGTGGTGGGGGTGGTGAGAGATGATGGAGGAGGAGAGTGAAACAGAGGAGGCTTGGGAGGTGGAGGGGGGGGACAAGAAAAGATTATAAAAGGAAGAAGTAAGTAATATGGAAGAGGTATGGAGAGGGTGAAGGTAGAGGGGGGGGGGGGCAAGAAAAGATTACAAGAGGAAGAAGTAGGTACTATGGAAGAGGTTGGGTGAGGGGGGGGGGGGGGGGGGGTAGGGGCAGGCTGAAGGAGAAGGCTGTAGATAAAGCAACGTCTAAGGTTTCAAACTTTATGCAAGATCAAGTGCGCGTTATAAATTCTCGTATTATTATTTATTATTATCAAGTACGATTCAATTCACAGAAAGCTGACTGGGGCAGGTTTTTTTGCACTGTGGAAACTGATGCACAATAAACGCTTCTCATTGACACGCTGTACATGCTTTTAGAGAGGATGCGTTTTTTAGGTTTGAATTGTCACCAAAGTAGATAAGGGTAACTGATTTAAATGCTCGCTCAGCCGTCACGTGACTAGGTGTTTTTGTCAGAAATCGAATCACTTCTCTTCAACAGATTTTCAGCTACGAATTGGTAGTAGCATGACTCCAGTGGAGAAGTTGATTAATGATCAAATGATGTACATAATTATAGTCGGCGTACATACTTTAGAGTAGCGTCCCTTTCTTTCTTTCTTGACTTCTCTTCCTTTCCACGGCAAAGACGACTATACCTAATTGACTATGACGTATGTCAACTATTTACCATACAAGAAAAATGTAACTACGTTCGAAAAGGCATAAAAAGACCAATGTGGCTTTCCCTCTTTCTTTTACTTTTTTTCTTTCATCCTTTTTTTCTCTCGTTTTTTTTCTTCTGTTTTTACTTGTGTGGTTGTTAGTGCTGAAAAGCCAAAGACCGAAAAGTGTCCCATTAGTGTCTTGAGCAGTTATGACTGGCGACGTGACTACTGACACATCAGAAGCGATGTTACGCTGGCAGGCCATAGTTAAAGTCACACAGACGTTCGTTGCGTTCAGCCATCCCCAAAGTGACGTGCCAAAAGCGACACGACGTCTCAACTACAGGACGAGTAGCGAGGGTTATCCGTGCACCAAACAAGGCAGGGTGGTTTGAGGGCGAAAGTGTCGAGTTTGCAATGTTTATCATACATTTCTACTCGTCAGTCTACTTACTAGACTCAAGACTCAAGACTCAAAATTGTACTGTCCTTCTAAAAACAAGAAAAATTGCCATGCAGTGTCATAATTTCGCAGACCCTTGTCTGTCAACAACAACAACAACAACAACAACAACAACAACAACAACAACAACAACAACAGAATCTCTAAAAATGTCTTTGAGCTTTAAGGTTTCAAGCGCATCTGCTTTGGCGGGGGGGGGGGTGTTCTTTGAAATCAGAATAAAGTTCTGTACGATTTCGAACCGTTCAGTAACATTTCTTGGCGTCAGACATGTGGGTGAGACATCTGACAGTTGCTCTGATCTTATTATTTCACATTCCCCTACATTTCTCTGGATCCTTTGTTTACGTGTTTGAAAGGATGTAGAGAAAGAGGCCAAAGGTTGTTGGGAGTGCAATGAGTTCCCAGATTTCGTCCACTCAGCTCATATTTTGTCAAACACATACCAACGTTAAGCTAATCGTGAATTATTGCTTAAAATGATAAGGACGCTTCCCTTTCACCTGAGAACAGGGCATAACAGACTGCATCAACTTCTGCACAAGAAAATGCGTGCTGTGCATGTTGTCTTAAAACATTTTGCTCATAATTTTGTTTGTTTGTTTGTTTGTTTGCTTAACGCCCAGCCGACCACGAAGGGCCATATCAGGGCGGTGCTGCTTTGACATTTAACGTGCGCCACACTCAAGACAGAAGTCGCAGCACAGGCTTCATGTCTCACCCAGTCACATTATTCTGACACCGGACCAACCAGTCCTAGCACTAACCCCATAATGCCAGACGCCAGGCGGAGCAGCCACTAGATTGCCAATTTTAAAGTCTTAGGTATGACCCGGCTGGGGTTCGAACCCACGACCTCCCGATCACGATAAATTTGAGATCAATGTTTGCGAGACGAAAATGGTTGCAGATTGGCCGACTTCGACAGTGATCTCCGTTCTGTTCTTCACAGTTATGATAAAGACATCGTTCTAAGGTCAAAACAAGTCGAAATTTTGGAACTGCTGCCGGAAGGAGACCGTAAGATATGGTTGCATCACTGTCAGAAAAAAATCGTCTGCTCCAGCGAGCGCCGAAACCAAACGGTTGATTATCACGTGACACTTTTGCCATATTTAGAGTTGTTTGCACAGTAAACACAGCGAAAAATAGCTCGCTTAAAACTGTCTTACATATCAATTCCTTTGTAATATAAAATTTACACAACACCATGAAAAATCAATATCGACGATCGCGAATCTGCTTATATCCATAACACATTACGAAAAGATCTAAATATGTAAAAAAAATCGATTTCCTCGCCAGACAAGGAAAACCAAGGCATCCTGTCAGGGATAGAATGAGCCGAACTCATTTTGACCTGAGGTCAGGATGGATTACAAGAACATACAACATAAGAAATACCAAGGGGAAATAACTTTTTGCATGCACTACATCGTCCCTTTTACTCGGGCAACCTTCATCTTTCTTTCTATCCGCAGATTATTACAAACAGTATCATCTTTATTCATAGTAAACATTTATCTCTATATATACGTCGCTCAAAACATTTATATGGACACTAAAAAAAACCGATACAACTTTTTGTGTGTGCAATAAATTGTATCAATAAATCCTCAAAGCCAACTTTTCATCACGCCCCCCATCCAAGAATTTTTTCTTTTCCCTTCAGTCTCTCTCTTTCTCTCTCTCTATCTCTCGCTGTATCTGTCTTTCTCTCTCTCTCACTTTCTCTCTCTCTCCCCCTCTCTCTCTCTCGTTCTTTCTCGTTCTTTCTCTATCTCTCTCGCTGTATCTCTGTCTCTGTCATACTTTTTCCCCACACCATTAAGTATGTAGATGATATTACCTTTATTCAGCGTGTGCCATTTGGCTGCGTAGTAACTATGAACTTGGGGAGACCGCTCTCACTCTCTCTCTCTCTCTCTCTCTCTCTCTCTCGTTCTTTCTCTATCTCTCTCGCTGTATCTCTGTTACTGTCTCTGTCCTATTTTCTCCCCACACCATTAAGTATGTATAGATGATATTACCTTTACTCAGCGTGTGCCATTTGGCTGCGTAGTAACTATGAGCGCGGGGAGACCGCTCTCTCTCAAACACTGTCATTACCTTCACTTCACAATGGACGCTTCCTAACCTGGCGCCCGCCGACATCAAAATTAGCCGCATTTCTCTGGCCACCACTCGCTTTTCTTGTCACTTTTACTTTCTCGTAAACTGTGAGAGCAAAATTACTATTGCGGTTTTCTTTTTCCTTCTGAACAATATGTCTCAAGATGTTTTAAGATGTCCTTCTCGAAGAAATTGACGGCATTTTATTTTCATGCCGTTTTTATTTGTCTGTAAGTTTTATTTTTCCGTGAGCTTGGGGCGCAGAATGTGTGTGTGTGTGTGTGTGTGTGTGTGTGAGTGTGTGTGTGTGTGTGTGTGTGTGTGTGTGTGTGTGTGTGTGTGTGTAGGTACGTGCGTGCGTGCGTGCGTCCGTGTGTGTGTGTGCGTTTGATTTATGTTCAAGAAACAACGGCAATGGTATCAAAACTTGCAGTGCTTAGAACAATAATCCTTGTAACATAAATAACTTAACTGAGCAAAAACATGCAATGTATTCTTCACAGAACACTTTTAAGAATACTAACAGAATGCGACTTCCTTCAGCAAGAAATAACATAAGTAGACTAATGTTTTCGCCCTCTGTCAATGAGTTCCTAACACACCCTGCTACTGCATTTTAGCTTTTCATTTGTACCAGAGTTTCTCTGCATTATTTCACAACCGCTACCATGTAATGAGTTCTAAACTAATAGTTCTTGGCTGATTGTATTCGCTGGCTGCACGAGCCATGACCTCTGAAAGCTGGCGTATTAACATGTAGATTTCGCGATTGAAATTTGCCGGAGCATGACATCTACTACTTAGCAGTAAAAATGTAAAGAAGGCCATAATTATGCATTAGATCTTGAAAGACCCTTTTACAGAAATGCGCGGGTTATTTCTGATTTTTCTTTTCAGTTCGGTATTAAAGTTCAAGGTTCATTTTACTTAATGGCCGTTAAGATGAAATATGGTGACAGGGTGTAGCCAGGAGTGTTTGATAATGTTGTTCAGTTTATGATTTTGTAAAGTTCGTTGTAAACTTGACTTTACGCTGTAACCGTTCACATGAGTAAACGGGGTTAATTTGTATTCGTGCTGGAGAGAAGATGGCGATTTTACTTTCTTTTGGAGCGACAGGGTAACAAGACATGATTGATGACCGCAGTAACAAATACATACCACTGTGGTGATTATACTGTGTAATTCGCTGTCTGGTCTTTTTACTATTTCTAGCTTGGTTGTTCGTAGAATGGAACAACAACATGTATGGCTGGAGAAGGGAGGGAGGCTGAGAGAAAGAGAGAGAGAGAGAGAGAGAGAGAGAGAGAGAGAGAGAGAGAGAGAGAGAGAGAGAGAGAGAGAGAGAGAGGGAGAGGGAGAGAGAGAGAGAGGGAGAGAGAGAGAGAGAGAGAGAGAGAGAGAGAGGGAGAGAGAGAGAGAAAGAGAGAGAGAGAGAGAGAGAGAGAGAGAAAGAAAGAAAGAGAGAGAAAGAAAGAGAGACAGATAGAGAGAGACAGACAGACAGACAGACGGACAGACAAACAAACACACACGGCCAGAGACAAAGACAGCGACAAATACAGAAGACAGACAGAGAAAAGACAGAGAGTCCGTGACGGTGACAGGTGTGGACAGGTAATTAGAATCATACATCTGGAATCCTCAAACTAAAAACACATTACAGTCTCAAACAATTTGTTGATTATTCACTTAAACACACACACACACACACACACACACACACACACACACACACACACCACAGACACACACACACACACACACACACACACACGCACATCAAACCCCCTCCATTCAGCAGGATCTGTTCATGTCGTGCTTGACTGATTTTACAAGAGATCGTGAAAGCGAAAGTGTAAACCACAAACACCACAAGTTTCGTAAACAGCAGAACCAATATAACCTGCTCTTCGTAGCTGGCAGAGTCGTCAATCATTGCAATTGGGATGTTATATTTTGTCAACAAAGCGAGGGAGTGTTTGGGCTGTTATTTTTCCGAAGAAGAAAGAGGTAACTTGGAAACCACCTTCAAAGGATGAAAATATGTGGTGTGCCAACAGTACCAGACGGGTAACCCTTCAACGGGAGAAACCAATGCATTCTGTGAAGTGAGCTGAAAAATAGCAGTGGGGGTATGAAAGACGATAATCTAACTGCGATGTTATTTCACTGCGCCTTCTGCGACTGGCTTAAATAAACTTGTTTCTGACAGCGTATATTGGCGTTTAATAATTGTGACCTATTAATAGTTTGCCCAAGGTAATTTTCCTTTTCATTCACGACCTGTGATGACAATGCATAAGAATTATCGTGCCGTCGAACTTTAGATATGGTTCGTGTTCCTTTCGAGGCTTCTAGTTGTCACTAACAGCTCAAACACAGAAACACACACAGAGATAGTTTGACAGATACAGACAGACAGACGGACAGACGGACAGACACAGCCGCACGCACGTACGCGCACGCAGACATGTACGCACGCACACACACGCACACACACTAACACACACACACACACATGCACACTAACGTACACACACACATTAACACACAAACCAACATTCGCAATCCCATGCATAACCCAACATCAGTTCCACTTAGATATAACCCCTGCCCTATCCTCAAATGTTCTGTGCAAACATAAGTGAAGAGAGTTGAAGGCAGTCCTTTTATACCGCTGATATTTCATTCCACGACCTCTAGGAAGGGTGGATCTACCTTGGCAGTGATTGGAGATTGTGGGATGGGAAGGGGGGAGGGGGAGGGGGGTATCCTTCTTTTGTGAAGGGGTACAAAAGAAGGGTGGTTACGCACGTGCGCCCGTGCCGCAAGCGTGCGTTGTTGTTGAGTTGTTAGGTTAGTTTTCACGACTCCTGATCGACACATCGCTGACTATCAGAAATTCACTGATGAAATTTTACTTCGTAAGATATGACGGCTTACTAGTGCCAAAACCTCATAATTGATAATTACCATTTTCACGTGTTTATTACTAATTTTTCCGGGAAAATTACTAATTTTCCCGGAATAATTACTAACTTTCATCTGTTAATTACTAATGTTTAGTTTTGGCTCACTTCCTGACGGATTGCTAGTGCCAAAACTAAAAATTAGTCATGTTCCCGTGAAAATGAGTAACTAACAGGTGAAAACAGTAACTGACAGCGTTAATTAGTAATTATCACGTGATAATGGGTAACCCCAGGTTTTGGCACTAGTAAGCCGTCATAGGGCTTACTAGTGCCAAAACCTCATAATTGTAATTATCAATGGGAAATTAGTAATTTTCCCTTGATAATTACCATTTTCACGTGTTAATTACTAATTTTCCCGGGAAAATTACTAACTTTCACCTGTTAATTACTAATTTTTAGTTTTGGCTCACTTCCTGACGAATTGCTAGTGCCAAAACTAAAAATTAGTTATTTTCCCGTGAAAATTACTAATTATCCCGTGAAAATGAGTAACCAACGAGTGAAAACAGTAACTGACAGCGTTAATTAGTCATTATCACGTGATAATGGGTAACCCTAGGTTTTGGCACTAGTAAGCCGTCATAGTAAGAGATTAAACGTCTTTTTGCTGGTTGAAAATTGTTGTCGTCGTCGTCTGTGTGTAGTAGTAGTAGTAACTTCCAGTAGTTGCTGTTGCTGTTGTTGCTGTTGTTGTTGCTGCTGCTGCTGCTGCTGCCGATGATGATGTGTTGCCTTGCGTTTGAAACGGAAGAAAGTAAGGCGAACTGAAAAGACGCAGATCTTTTAAATGGCAAATGTTTGACCAAATAAAAAAAGAAATTCAAGCACACATTGTACGGTCTTACTCTTATACAATGTACTCTGGACCCACTAATTTGTTTGAGGTCAAACACCGGCGCACTACCATTTTAGGACTTTTCACTGTACTATAATCATACACTGGGCGCAGTCACTTCGTGCGTTCGTACCGGTGTCTGAGAAATGATGATTTTGCAGTGTTACATGTCGCCGATCCCGATCGTGTGGGTGGAAATACACCAACCTCTGGCCATTTCATTGTATATGTAGTTATTAAAAAAAAAATGGAGGAGGATGGTTTCAGTTCTTCACGTTGTGGGCGATGTCCGTTGCTTATTTATCAAGAATGGTAAATAAAGGACGATAGCGTAGACATCAGTAGTAAGGAAGAGGTATAAACCGGACCCTTTTTATTTGCGCAATGCGCAATGCGCAAGGGTAGGGACCAGCATAAAGTTATAGGTTAAGGTGCCTGTGTTTAAGTAGTGATAAGGAGATATTGCGGATAAACGGTTTATTGCGTTTTATATTTTGTCATGTGATTTCATGTGCCTGTACCTGTTGCTCGGTACTAATGACCACTCCAGCTGGGGTAATGACAGGATTACTGCCCCCCCGGCCTTTTTTTATTGGTGCTTAACGCGGCTGGGTTACTGAGCCGCCTCCTTTCTATTGACAGTAATTGACCCTCCCTCTGTGTTTGATTGCCGGCAGTGGGGTTCACGCACAAGGTTTTGATAGGGTATGTCATAGCCACATAGGTGTTATTTTGTTTTTGTTATTTTGTTGTTGATAGACTATGTAAGAGGTAGGGTTATATGTGTGGTGGGAATAAAATGTAAGTGCAAACATACACACACACACACACACACACACACACACACACACACACACACACACACACACACACACACACACACACACACACCTCCGATCACACACACACACACACACACACACACACACACACACACACACACACACACCTCCGATCACACACACACACACACACACACACACACACACACACACACACACCTCCGATCACACACACACACACACACACACACACACACACACACACACACACACACACACACACACCTCCGATCACACACACACACACACACACACACACACACACACACACACACACACACACACACGCACACACACACACACACACACACACATATGCGCACGTTTACACAAGTACTTCCAAACAAGAAGGTACTAAAAAGTCAGACGTAAAGAGTAACAAAACACATAAAACTGCTCACGGTAGCCTTCAAGAATTATACAGACACATAGTTATTAACTTTTCAATATGATCATTTTATTATAAAAAGTGACAATGCAGTCTTTTGAGTATTAAAAACCAAAAAAATTAACATTTTGCATACACATACATTAAAACAAAAAGCCAAAACATGATTGTCAATGATAATTTTTTTGGTATTCAACACCGTCTTGTTGTTTTACACTTGTCTACTTTAGATGTTTTTTTAAAAAGCCAGGTCCTAGTTTGGTTGTTTGTCTTAAGGACTCCCATAACTTGATGTGGGGTGACTTTTGTATTTTACAATGTTGGGTTATAGTTACCGAGGTCGTTGAAGGTAGACATACCAACCGGTTCCTGGTAGCAGTTTTCAAACAGATGGCTGCTCTCCGAGTGTTTGACAGGTGTGTGAGGTAGTTCGTCTGTTGGTGTTTCTTCTTTTTGTTCTGGACTCTTCTGACACGTCTGGTGTTTTTTAACTTCTCTAGCTACAACTTCTGTTTGTGTTTTAAGTCGCTTCAACAGCCTTTCTCGGACTTTGCTCAGGTGAGTAAATTCTTCACTGTTCAAGGCCACCCCTCTTTGACTTGGTCGCACGCGTCTGTTTTTTTTTTCTGTTTCCTTGGGTGATGTAGTGTCTGATGTGAATTTTCACAAGTTTTCGCTAAGTTCTGACACTCGCAAAAATGTTTCGACCCAAAGGAAACATATCAGGTTCGGGTAGCGGTGAGCTAAACAGATACTCTTCCTCGTCAACCATCTCTTTTGTCGTTCTCAGCAACAACAACAACAAAAGTGTTAAACAACTTTTACTTCCAGGAGACTGTCTTTGTAGACTATAGTGTAGAGTAGGCGGTGTTGTCTTGTGGCTCGATCAGGGGATTTAGTAAAAAAAATTAGACAACACCATCTTTATACATAACCTCCTTACACTATGACATCAGTTACTATTTTTACAACAACAGGTTTAGCCTTGTTGCGTTAACACATCTCTGAAAAAGTGCTATGAGCTTATGGCCAGGGTTTTGGGGGCTAAAAATAGAAATGATGTCACGGAGTCTTGTATCTTGACTCTTTTTGATGATGAAATACATTGCAAGCAAAACACAAGTAGAACTTAACATCTCCTGTAATACCTGTTCGTTGGTTTTTATAACACAATCCAATAACGCAACAACAACTAAAAAAAAAACAACTTCAATGTCTTTGTGATTCGGTTTTAAAACAAAACTATCAAAATATTCAATATTCCCCTGACCAGCATAATACACACCAACCCAATGAGACCCAACCTTATGCGCTGGGTCTGTGTTTATGATGTAAGACGAGGGGTGAAGTAAATTTATCTCAGAAGGAAGTTGGTCTCTGGCGTAGACACCCATAAACGACCGTCTTGCCAAGGGGTGTCTTAACAGTAGGCGAGAGATCTCTAGATCATTCATGCTGTAAAATCAGTGATAACCTGCCTACTCCGAGCATTTTCTAGCAACGAAGCCATTTCTGTATACACAATAACGCGAACAGGCTCTACCAGGGGTACACTAAACTTTAGTTCCAGACGCAAACCCCCCACAGCGCACCAACTCAAGCTGATCTCCATCCAACATTGACGGTGACAAGTCGAATACATACAGCGTATAACCTCCGGGATAGTCTTCATAGGCAATTCCGTTACCAGCGTCACTAACACCCACCCCTGTTCCTGTGGTCAAACTAAAGAAACTCCCCACATACTGTCTGTTTTCAAAGTCGGGTGTTAGTGGTTTTGCAGAGACTTGTTTTCCAGTAACATAGAGACAGAGGAAATTCAAGTTGTGAGTTTTAAAGTTGAATGGATTTTTGGTGTAGCTATCGTTAAATGCAGCGAGTTCTACTAGTCCTACTACAACGCGTGTTGGTAGCTGACTGAGAAACAAATTGTCTAAACAGCACTGAGGTTTTCACGCGGGATCCCGTAAGATTTTATAACTACTCTTTTTAGATGGTATTTGGCTGTGGACCTCTCCAGGGTTTTTACGTGAGCAAGCCTTACAGCTGGATTTAGTTTTGCTTTTCTGACAAACAAAGAGGCGTGTGTAACCACCGTTAGGTAAGCAGGGTTAATCCGTGGCTCATCACATTAAAATTTTGTCAATACGATACATTTCTTTCTCTCCTACGCTTTGTAGTTCTTCTTTGTAAAAAAAACTACCTTGTAGTTATTCTGCGTTAGCGTCTTTCAGCTTATCGGTCACTGGAGTTGTTTTCAACACACTGCTAACTGTAAATAATTCTTCTGTTCACGCAGGTAAATAACCTTTTTTAAAGAGTCGCCGTGTTTTACTTAGTCTCACACGAGCATCAACCTGTAGCCTACCTTTGGGTGTTTTTCTTTGGGGGTTGTCCGTACAAAACTTACCAAACTGTTTCTTTGTTAGCGAGGCAAATTTTAATAGGTGTTGGTTTTATACTTCTGTGAAACGAATGGTTATACGCGTGTACCAGGTGTTGTAATTCTTCTACAAATCTTACACGATTAGTGTGTGTAAAAAAGCGCCACATTTTCTCTTTTAAGAGGAACCCTTGTTCTGATTTCCCCCTGATCTGTTCCATGACTGACTTGTCTTTCTTTCATACATCAGTCAATAACCACTCTGTTTTTCAACGACCACGCCTGATCAACTCAAACCAGGACTTTCTTTCTTTTCGCGGTGAAATCAGTGACCATGACATTCTAGAACAAGTTAGACTCGAACGCCCAAACTCTCGGTATTCTGTTCACACCATCATGTCTTCCAGTTTCTATGTCACGCCTTTGTCTGACTTTCCTATCGGATGAGTCTGTGGTAGTCTACCTAACTACATCACAAACACACAGTTCTTGCACAAGTTACAAAAAGACGAGCATCATCATTTTCCTTATACTGACGGTCTGTGTCTCTTTCGCTGTCTTGCTTTGCACAAAGGACCCTTGCCTCATTCTTTGCAAAAACCCACAAAAACCTTGTTCAAACAGTGGACCGGACATTCCCACCAGTTTGTCAAATTAAACAGAGACACACCTACTACAATATAAATTAGAAAAATCTGATCAACAAAAAAAAAAAAAAACAAAAAAAACAACAAAAAAAATGTTTTACAAAAATACAAGCTCACTACGAGGGGCGCGATAACCAAAAACACACCACAAGCAAGAGAATCTCTTGGTATCAGTAGTTGTCTCTTCTAATACGTTAGTAGCAACAGTTGTATCTTCAGCAGACAAGGCGTCCTCAGCCATAACTACTCTGAATACTGTCTAAGACTATCAGCTGAGATCCATGTGTCAAATGACGTTGGGTTTTGTGAACAAGAAACAATTAACAATTAAGTGGCTCTACCCCATTTCCCCCCCATTCCCTGTCGCGATATAACCTTGAACGTTTGAAAACGACGTTAAACACCAAATAAAGAAAGAAAGAAAATGACGTTGGGTACCCAAACCAATGTACTAAATACTCTTTTTTTCCTCCCTTACCAAGTCGTTCTTTTAGTACTTTGTCAATACGATACATTTCTTTCTCTCCTACTTTTTGTAGTTCTTCTTTGTAAAAAAAACAAACTATGTGAGCAGCCTCTAACCTAACATTCTGTATGACTACCTGTGGTACAATTCGTGTTCGGTGTAAATGTACCTTCGTCGCGATATAACCTTCGTGGTTGAAAACGACGTTAAACACCATTTGTTGTTGTAAATGTACCTGCGGTGTTTATAACACCTACATAAAACCAACAGGTAGCTATCTGAGTCTAGTTGTTAAAGCTTTTTTATATTTTTGTACATCAGCTCTCATCTCCCCCGCCTCACCAGTCGAGCTAACTCCTCCACCCACCCCACATCATTTGTCTAGCACTAATCTAAGCATTAAATCCTAATCAACCCTCGGGGTAGGCAAACCACCTCCTATTAAACTTCTCTAACTGCTGGCCACCTCTGGTGGTTTTATCGGCGAGGGGGCTCCGCAAAGAGTAGGGGTACCATTTTTATCGCCTTATCCTGACACCTCTGATAGTTATTAGCGCCATAAAAGAGAGAGGGCTCCACCAACCGCAGAGAAACCCATTTAATTGCACTAGACAGCAGTGTACGGCATCTAGATAAAACAGCGAACCTTCGTAACTAACCCACTGACTAGTGTTGGTGTTGTTGTTGTTATAATGACTGTTTTCTTTTTTTTTTCTTTTTTTTTTCTTCGTTGTTGATAGGCTATGTAAGAGGTAGGGTTATATGTGTGGTGAAAAAAAAATGTAAGTGCAAACACACACACACACACACATACACACACACACACACACACACACACACACACACACACACACAGAAGCTCTTGGTATCAGTTGTTGGCTCTTCTAAGACGTTAGTATCAACAGTCGTAGCTTCAGCAGACAAGACAG
Source organism: Littorina saxatilis (assembly GCF_037325665.1). Taxonomy (NCBI): domain Eukaryota; kingdom Metazoa; phylum Mollusca; class Gastropoda; order Littorinimorpha; family Littorinidae; genus Littorina; species Littorina saxatilis. The sequence goes on from NC_090247.1 coordinate 19,981,646, forward strand.
CCTCACACATAACTACTCTGAATACTGTCTAAGGCTATCAGCTGAGAGCCATGTGTCAAATGACGTTGGATACCCAAATCAAGGCACTAAAGACTCTTTTTTTTCCTCCCTTACCAAGTCGTTCTTTTAGTACTTTGTCAATACGATACATTTTTTTTTCTCTCCTACTTTTTGTAGTTCTTCTTTGTAAAAACTACCTTGTAGTTCTTCTGCGTGAGCGTCTTTCAGCTTATAGGTCACTGGAATTGTTTTCAACACACTGCTAACTGTAAATAATTCTTCTGTTCACGCAGGTAAATAACCTTTTTTAAAGAGTCACCGTGTTTTACTTAGTCTCACACGATCACCAACCTGTAGCCTACCTTTGGGTGTTTTCTTTTGGGGTTGTCCGTACAAAACTTACCAAACTGTTTCTTTGTTAGCGAGGCAAACTTTAACAGGTGCTGTTTTATACTTCTGTGAAACGAATGTGTACGCGTTATACGCGTGTACCAGGTGTTGTAATTCTTCTGCATATCTTACACGATTAGTGTGTGTAAAAAAGCGCCACATTTTCTCTTTTAAGGTGCGATCCAATAACTTGACGTGGGGCGACTTTCGTATTTTAACAATGTTGTGTTATAGTAACCGAGGTCGTTGAAGGTAGACATACCAGCCGGTTCCTGGTAGCAGTTTTCAAACAGATTGCTGCTCTCCGAGTATTTGACAGGTGTGTGAGGTAGTTCGTCTGCTGGTGTTTCTTCTTTTTGTTCTGGGCTCTTCTGACACGTCTGGTGGTTTTTTTTAACTTCTCTAGCTACAACTTCTGTTTGTGTTTTAAGTCGCTTCAACAGCCTTTCTCGGACTTTTGATCAGGCGAGTAAATTCTTTACTGGCCAAGACCACCCCTCTTTGACTTGGTCGCACGCGTCTGTTTTTTCTGTTTCCTTGGTTGGTGTAATGTCTGATGTGGATTTTCACAAGTTTTCACCACGTTCTGACACTCGCGAAAATGGTTCGTCCCAAAGGAAACATATCAGGTTCGGGTAGCGGTGAGCTAAACAGAGACTCTTCCTCGTCAAACATCTCTTTTGTCGTTCTCAACAACAACAACAACAAAAGTGTTAAACAACTTTTACCTCTAGGAGACTGTCTTTGTAGACTGTAGTGTAGAGTAGGTGGTGTTGTCTTGTGGCTCGCTCAGGGGATTTAGTAAAAAAAAAATTAGACAACACCATCTTTATACATAACCTCCTTACACTATGACATCAGTTACTATTTTTTACAACAACAGCTTTAGACTTGTTGCGTTAACGCATCTTTGAAAAAAGTGCTATGAGCTTACGGTCATTTACACCAGGGTTTTGGGGGTTAAAAATAGAAATGATGTCACGGAGTCTTGTATCTTGACTCTTTTTGATGATGAAATACATTGCAAACAAACCACAAGTAGAACTTAACATCCCCTGTAATACCTGTTCGTTGGTTTTAGAACACAAACCAATGACGCATAAAAAAAACAAATAAAAAAACATCTTCAATGTCTTTGTGATTCGGTTTAAAACCAAAACTATCAAAATATTCAATATTCACCTGACCATCATAATACACACCAACCCAATGAGACCCAACCTTATGTGCTGGGTCTGTGTTTATGACGTAAGACGAGGGGTGAAGTAAATTTATCTCAGAAGGAAGTTGGTCTCTGGTGTAAACACCCATAAACGGCCGTCTTGCCAAGGGGTGTCTTAACAGTAGGCGAGAGATCTCTAGACCATTCATGATGTAAAATCAGTGATAACCTGCCTACTCCGATCAATTTCTAGCAACGAGTCCATTTCTGCATACACAATAACGTGAACAGGCTCTGTCAGGGGTGCACTAAACTTTAGTTCCAGACGCAAACTCCCACAGCGCATCAGCTCAATCTGATCTCCACCCAACATTGACGGTGACAGGTCAAATACATACAGCGTATAGCCTCCGGGGTAGTCTTCATAGACAATTATGTTACCGACGTCACCAACACCCACCCCTGTTCCTGTGGTCAAACTAAAGAAGCTTCCCACATACTGTCTGTTTTCAAAGTCTGGTGTTAGTGGTTTTGCAGGGACTTGTTTTCCATCAACATAGAGGCAGAGAAAATTCAAGTTGTGGGTTTTAAAAGTTGAATGGCTTTTTTGGTGTAGCTACCGTTAAACGCAGCGCTTTCTCCCAGTCCTACTACAACGCGTCTTGGTAGCTACCTGAGAAACAAGTTGTCTAAAACAGCACTAAGGTTTCCACGCGGGATCCCGTAAGATTTCATAACTACTCTTTTTAGAGGGTATTTGGCTGTGGAGCTCTCTAGGGTTTTTGTGTGAGCAAGACTTACAGCTGGATTTAGTTTTGATTTTCTGACAAACAAAGAGGTGTGTGTAATCACCGTTAGGTAAGCAGGGTTTAGTCCGTGGGTCATCACATTAAAACTTTGTCAATACAATACATTTCTTTCTCTCCTACTTTTTGTAGTTCTTCTTTGTAAAAAAAAAAAAAAAACTAAAAAAAAAAAATAAAAAAAAAAACTACCTTGTAGTTCTTCTGCGTGAGCGTCTTTCAGCTTATCGGTCACTGGAGTTGTTTTCAACTCACTGCTAACTGTAAATAATTCTTCTGACCACGCAGGTAAATAACCTTTTTTAAAGAGTCACCGTGTTTTACTTAGTCTCACACGATCACCAACCTGTAGCCTACCTTTGGGTGTTTTCTTTTGGGGTTGTCCGTACAAAACTTACCAAACTGTTTCTTTATTAGCGAGGCAAACTTTAACAGGTGCTGTTTTATACTTCTGTGAAACGAATGGTTATACGCGTGTACCAGGTGTTGTAATTCTTCTACATATCTTACACGATTAGTGTGTGTAAAAAAGCGACACATTTTCTCTTTTTAAGGGGCGCTCCCATAACTTGACGTGGGGCGACTTTCGTATTTAACAATGTTGGGTTATAGTAACCGAGGTCGTTGAAGGTAGACACACCAGCCGGTTCCTGGTAGCAGTTTTCAAACAGATTGCTGCTCTCCGAGTATTTGACAGGTGTGTGAGGTGGTTCGTCTGCTGGTGTTTCTTCTTTTTGTTCTGGACTCTTCTGACACGTCTGGTGGTTTTTTTTAACTTCTATAGCTACAACTTCTGTTTGTGTTTCCTTGGTGAAAACCAAGGAAACATATCAGGTTCGGGTAGCGGTGAGCTAAACAGAGGCTCTTTCTCGTCAAACATCTCTTTTGTCGTTCTCAACAACAACAACAACAAAAGTGTTAAACAACTTTTACCACTAGGAGACTGTCTTTGTAGACTGTAGTGTAGAGTAGGCGGTGTTGTCTTATGGCTCGATCAGGGAATTTAGTAAAAAAAAATTAGCCAACACCATCTTTATATATAACCTCCTTACACTATGACATCAGTTACTATTTTTTACAACAACAGCTTTAGACTTGTTGCGTTAACACATCTCTAAAAAAGTGCTATGAACTTACGGTCATTTACAACAGGGTTTTGGGGGTTAAAAAATAGAAATTATGTCACGGAGCCTTGTACCTTGACTCTTTTTGATGATGAAATACATTGCAAACAAACCACAAGTAGAACTTAACATCCCCTGTAATACCTGTTCGTTGGTTTTAGAACACAAACCAATGACGCATAAAAAACAAACACCTTCAACGTCTTTGTGATTCGGTTTAAAACCAAAACTATCAAAATATTCAATATTCCCCTGACCATCATAATACACACCAACCCAATGAGACCCAACCTTATGTGCTGGGTCTGTGTTTATGACGTAAGACGAGGGGTGAAGTAAATTTATCTCAGAAGGAAGTTGGTCTCTGGTGTAAACACCCATAAACGGCCGTCTTGCCACGGGGTGTCTTAACAGTAGGCGAGAGATCTCTAGTCCATTCATGATGTAAAATCAGTGATAACCTACCTACTCCGATCATTTTCTAGCAACGAGGCCATTTCTGCATACACAATAACGTGAACAGGCTCTACCAGGGGTGCACTAAACTTTTAGTTCCAGACGCAAACTCCCACAGTAGTATTCATAGACAAATCTGTTACCGACGTCACCAACACCCACTCCTGTTCCTGCGGTCAAACTAAAGAAACTTCCCACATACTGTCTGTTTTCAAAAGTCTGGTGTTAGTGGTTTTGCAGGGGTTTGTTTTCCAGCAACATAGAGGCAGAGAAAATTCAAGTTGTGGGTTTTAAAAGTTGAATGTTTTTTTTGTGTAGCTACCGTTAAACGCAGCGCTCTCTACTAGTCCTACTACAACGCGTGTTGGTGGCTGCCTGAGAAACAAATTGTATAAAACAGCACTATGGTTTCCACGCGGGATCCCGTAAGATTTCATAACTACTCATTTTAGAGGGTATTTGGCTGTGGACCTCTCCAGGGCTTTTGCGTGAACAAGACTTACAGCTGGATTTAGTTTTGTTTTTCTGACAAACAAAGAGGCGTGTGTAACCACCGTTAGGTAAGCAGGGTTAATCCGTGGCTCATCACATTAAAATTTTGTCAATACGATACATTTCTTTCTCTCCTACGCTTTGTAGTTCTTCTTTGTAAAAAAAACTACCTTGTAGTTATTCTGCGTTAGCGTCTTTCAGCTTATCGGTCACTGGAGTTGTTTTCAACACACTGCTAACTGTAAATAATTCTTCTGTTCACGCAGGTAAATAACCTTTTTTAAAGAGTCGCCGTGTTTTACTTAGTCTCACACGATCATCAACCTGTAGCCTACCTTTGGGTGTTTTTCTTTGGGGGTTGTCCGTACAAAACTTACCAAACTGTTTCTTTGTTAGCGAGGCAAACTTTAATAGGTGTTGGTTTTATACTTCTGTGAAACGAGTGGTTATACGCGTGTACCAGGTGTTGTAATTCTTCTACAAATCTTACACGATTAGTGTGTGTAAAAAAAGCGCCACATTTTCTCTTTTAAGAGGAACCCTTGTTCTGATTTCCCCCTGATCTGTTCCATGACTGACTTGTCTTTCTTTCATGCATCAGTCAATAACCACTCTGTTTTTCAACGACCACACCTGATCAACTCAAACCAGGACTTTCTTTCTTTTCTCGGTGAAATCAGTGACCATGACATTCTAGAACAAGTTAGACTCGAACGCCCAAACTCTCGGTATTCTGTTCACACCATCATGTCTTCCAGTTTCTATGTCACGCCTTTGTCTGACTTTCCTATCGGATGAGTCTGTGGTAGTCTACCTAACTACATCACAAACACACAGTTCTTGCACAAGTTACAAAAAGACGAGCATCATCATTTTCCTTATACTGACGGTCTGTGTCTCTTTCGCTGTCTTGCTTTGCACAAAGGACCCTTGCCTCATTCTTTGCAAAAACCCACAAAAACCTTGTTCAAACAGTGGACCGGACATTCCCACCAGTTTGTCAAATTAAACAGAGACACACCTACTACAATATAAATTAGAAAAATCTGATCAACAAAACAAAAAAAAACAAAAAAAATGTTTTACAAAAAAATACAATCTCACTACGAGGGGCGCGATAACCAAAAACACACCACAAGCAAGAGAATCTCTTGGTATCAGTAGTTGTCTCTTCTAATACGTTAGTAGCAACAGTTGTATCTTCAGCAGACAAGGCGTCCTCAGCCATAACTACTCTGAATACTGTCTAAGACTATCAGCTGAGATCCATGTGTCAAATGACGTTGGGTTTTGTGAACAAGAAACAATTAACAATTAAGTGGCTCTACCCCATTTCCCCCCATTCCCTGTCGCGATATAACCTTGAACGTTTGAAAACGACGTTAAACACCAAATAAAGAAAGAAAGAAAATGACGTTGGGTACCCAAACCAATGCACTAAATACTCTTTTTTTCCTCCCTTACCAAGTCGTTCTTTTAGTACTTTGTCAATACGATACATTTCTTTCTCTCCTACTTTTTGTAGTTCTTCTTTGTAAAAAAACAAACTACCTTGTAGTTCTTCTGCGTGAGCGTCTTTCAGCTTATAGGTCACTGGAGTTGTTTTCAACACATTGCTAACTGTAAATAATTCTTCTGTTCACGCAGGTAAATAATCTTTTTTAAAGAGTCGTCGTGTTTTACTTAGTCTCACACGATCACCAACCTGTAGCCTACCTTTGGGTGTTTTCATTGGGGGGGTTGTTCGTACAAAACTTACGTTTGTTCTGTTTCTTTGTTAGCGAGACAAACTTTAACAGGTGCTGTTTTTATACTTCTGTGAAACGAATGGTTATACGCGTGTACCAGGTGTTGTAATTCTTCTATATATCTTACACGATTAGTGTGTGTAAAAAAAGCGCCACATTTTCTCTTTTAAGAGGAACCCTTGTTCTGATTTCCCTGATTGGTACGAGTCGCTTCTTGATCTGTTCCATGAGCAAAACAAACGCTTCAAAATCAATTTGTCTCACTCCTTTCTTCTCAAAAACAAAGAGTCGGGTGACTTGTCTTTCTTTCATGCCTCAGTCAATAACCACTCTGTCTTACAACGACCACGCCTGAGTTGTCAAAGCAGGACTTTCTTTCTTTTCTCGGTGAAATCAGTGACCAAATGAACAACCAACAAGTTCTAACATGTTTAGGTCTTGCGTCTCTGTGGTGCAATACTCGGGGGTAAGCACCCAGAAGAACTTTTTTTTTTATACCCGCATCACACCTGTGTCTTACTACGCGATTCTATTTTTAGATGCTGACCAATCAACATGGTCTAACATGTAAGGTCTTGCGTCTCTGTGGTGCAATACTCAGGTGTAAACACCAGAAGAACTTTTTTTTTATACCCCCTTTTTGACCGCATCACACTAGTGTCTAACTACGCGTTTCTATTTTTAGGTGCTGATCAATCAATATGTTCTAACATGTAAGGTCTTGCATCTCTGTGGTGCAATACTCAGGTGTGAACAGTCTCTAACCTAACATTAGGTATGACTGACTGTAGAACAGTTCGTGTTCGATGTAAATGTACCTTATAACACCCACATAAACCATTAGACAGCACAAACAACCAACAATAGGACATTCACAACATCATGTCTTCCAGTTTTTATGTCACGCCTTTGTCTGACTTTCCTATCAAACAGAGGGAAAAAAGAAGATCCCTAAAAGACCTCCTTTCAAGTTTGTTGTTAAACGTAACAATCAATATATGTGTCTTTGTACAGACAAACTTCGGTTTCTCGACATCAACAATTTTCTTGCGCCAGGTTTTAGTTATTCCAAGTACCTCTAGGCGTTCGGTGTCGAATAGGAAAAGGGTTTTTTCTGCTATGAATACGTCACTAGTCTAAGTACACTAGACGAAAGAGAACTCCCACCCCATGCAGCTTTTTTTAGTAAGCTCAAAAACTCAAATATTTCTGATACAGAGTACGCTTTTTGTCAGCGTGTGTGGACTGAAAACAAAATGACGACTTTGAAGGCTTTTTTTGGTGTGGTACAACAACCTAGACACAGTACCGTTTCTGGTTGCTTTGCAGCATCAGATTAGTATGTACGCTAGTCTGCGAGTTGATTTGCTGAAAGACGGTATTATTTCTGTCCCCCGGTGTGACACTGAAGTGTCTGTTTGACACGTTGTCTTCAGATACCTACTTTTCACTTTTAACAAAAAACAAAAAGACGTTCAAGCACTTTTGCGAAAGAACATTGTCGAGGGTCCGTCTATTGTCTTTCACAGATACCACGAAAAAGACAAAACACACATTCGTGGTAATCAGGACAAACCGGTACAGGCTGTTCAGGGATTTGATGCGCTGTATTTAGCTGCACTCATGCAAGACATGCCCACAGAGCACCCTGTCATTCGTAGAAAAGAAAACGCTTTTAAAGCGGAAAAAAAACAGATCCCTACGGTCAGCTAGCTCGGGAATGGTTGGAGTGGTTTATGGATTCAATCGGGTTGATATAGTGTGATATTTATGTACCTGATCATCTAAAAGAACATTTCAGTGAAATGCAGCCTATTTTCAAAAATGAGTCTGTCAGCTGAGAACAGATCGGGGATTTTATGAAAGACTACGCTGAAAAAACACAAGCTTTTATCCCAACCACGCCGTACACTTGTAAGGAGTTACCACGGTGAACAAATTCTGCTAGCTACACCCCTCTTGTTTTGTTACGTGCAACACGGGTTGATTGTTAAAACATCACGCTGATCGTAGAGTATCAACCCAAAACCTGTTTCCGTCAGTTTGGTGACAGCGTTTCAAACGCAAGACGAGCAGGAGACCAAGACTCATCAAAAACTATCTTAGCTGAAACTTTCAAACTGTTCGGTAACTCAGTCTACGGGAAAACCTTAACTAACGTGGCCAACCATCGTGATATTCATTACGTTTTGTCTGATAAGGCCTCAAAACTGATCAACAATGGTCGTTTTCAAAAACTAACAGAAGTAACAGATTCTGTCACTGAAGTAGAGATGGTTAAAAAAAAATCAACTGGTCACTCCCCTCTCAGATTGGTTACTTTGTTTACCAGTACGCTAAACTACGCATGTTGGAGTTTCATTTTGATTTTCTAGATAAGTTTGTGTCCAGAGCCGACTACCAGCTTTTGGAAATGGATACAGATTCTCTATACATGGCGCTTAGCGCTTCAACGTTAGAAGAGGTGGTTCGTCCTGAACTGCGAGAGCAGTTTTACCAAGTGTATAACCAATGGTTCCCCGCACAAGCCTGTGACCAACCAACATGTTCTAGCATGTGAGGTCTTGTGTCTCTGTGGACAACCAATACTCAGACGTGATCAGTCTCTAACCTAACATTATGTATGACTGACTGTAGAACAACTCGTGTTCGGTGTAAAATGTACTTGCGATGTTTATAACACCTACATAAAACCAACAGGTAGCTATCTGAGTCTAGTTGTTAAAGCTTTTTATATTTTTGTAAATCAGCTCTCATCTCTCCCGCCTCACCAGTCGAGCTAACTCCTCCACCCACCCCACACCATTTGTCTAGCACTAATCTAAGCATTAAACCCTAATCAACCCTCGGGGTAGGCAAACCACCTCCTATTAAACTTCTCTAACTGCTGGCCACCTCTGGTGGTTTTATCGGCGAGGGGGCTCCGCAAAGAGTAGGGGTACCATTTTTATCGCCTTATCCTGACACCTCTGATAGTTATTAGCGTCATAAAAGAGAGTGCTCCGCGAAGCGCGGATAGTAATCCTGTCATTACCCCAGCTGGAGTGGTCATTAGTACCGAGCAACAGGTACAGGCACATGAAATCACATGACAAAATATAAAACGCAATAAACCGTTTATCCGCAATATCTCCTTATCACTACTTAAACACAGGCACCTTAACCTATAACTTTATGCTGGTCCCTACCCTTGCGCATTGCGCATTGCGCAAATAAAAAGGGTCCGGTTTATACCTCTCCCTACTACTGACATCACGTAAACAATGTGTGCATATTTCGCAAATGTCATAGAAAGGCCAAATTTGAGCATAACTATTTCGAACAACTTACCACATAAAAAGGCCAAATTTGAGCCTATTTGGGACAATTCATCACCGGCACCTAATAAAGCCAAATTTGAGCATATTTCGCACACTCTTGTCATCTGTTGAAGTACATACCAATACTGCTGTTCAATTTCTTAAGGGAGTCAGGACGCTCTCTATGGCATTCCGTTTGTCAAATAATTATTTGGATACTTTTTCATGTTTTTTTCACTAGTTTTAGCTAAATAATCATTATTTAGAAGCTCATGTGCTAAATAAGTAATTGTTTATAAACAATGTAAAACAATTCTAAATATTTTTTGTTTACGTAAACAATTCATTATTTACCTAAACAATTCATTGTTTACGTAAATAATTCATTGTTTACGTAAATAATGATTTATTTACGTAAACAATATATTATTTAGACTTATATTACATTGTTTATAAAGAATCAGCAATGTTGCTAAATAAATCATTATTTACGTAAACAATGAATTATTTACGTAAACAATGAATTGTTTAGGGAAAGCAGTTTTCATTATTTAGGGGAATCAAGAATTGACTTCTAAGCTTCATTTTTTTTTCTTTGTGTATATACTATAATTCAATACAAGGTATCTCCAAACATTATTTATCAGAAAATGTTCGTAAATTTGTTTATTTTACAAGCTGAAATTGCCGTACGAAAAGAACTGAATGCGAAAACAAACAAAAGGTCAAGGTCATAACCGGGAGTGTTTAGTGTTTGCATTCTCTCCCTTGAAGTTGTTGAAAAAAAGTTTTCCGTGTTAAGTTTTCTGTTCTGTCTCAACAAAAACTTTCTCTTTCCATTTCTCTTACTGCATGATTACACTTTTTTTTTTATCTGTAGGTTACACAACACAACACAACTTGGTATGAGCTCTGACGCGATGACGTCACACAGTCGTGTGCAGAGTTGTCCGGCCTTGCCTCTGGCATTCCGGCGGAACTCGCGAGAAGGCAACACGCGAAATCTGCACTCTGAATCTTCCGCATTTATCGACATGGTCTCTAGTTGTAGTGTTAAACATTGCCATAACAGACAAGATAGAGATAGGGACAGAAGATTCTTTTCTGTTCCATTTGTTGTCAACGGAAAGGGCAAAGAGACAAGGCCTGGGATTTGACTGCACGACGCGGGCGAGAATGGTTGGCACAGCTTCAGCTGAAGAATTTCAACTTTGAATCAACAGCTAGGAGATACGTGTGCTCTGATCATTTTGTCAATGGTAAGTACTCATGCTTTTGTTCACCTGCCTTGGTTAGTCTGTGTTTTATGCAAGCTGTGTTGTGATGGTAGTGTGCGGACAGTCGGTCAGTCCTGCACCGAGTGCAGTCTATGACTCAGTCTTACACTTACTCTCAGTATAACAACTTATCATGGTTGCCCAAAACCATGACTTGTGAGAAGGTGTGAAATACTTGGATTTGATAATCAGAATTTATTTGAACACTAAATGGTCATTGTTGATACAACTTTATAGTTCAGTTTTAAAGGGTAGATCTGTGTCTAGATTTACTCATTCATTTTGTTTGGGTGACTTATTTTTAAAATAACTCCCAATCCATAATTTACAATACATTTGCCTTTGATTTTTTCTGCAGGGCAACCATCTGTGGGAAGTAAACACCTACTTTGAAACTTGGGTATGGTGCAGGGACACAGCCTGACAGCCCAACAAGGACAGTACCAGAGACTCAAGGAGAGGAAGAAGCTTGTGGGGAGTGAGTCAACTCCTTCTCACCCTAATTTAGCAGAGGATGCTGTTGATGGCGAAAGTGAAGGTACTTCGGATACAGCAGAACTGGCTGCTCCTCTTCCCGAGAGAGGTGACTGTGGCGGTACTTACTGCCAGACTGAAACCTATGACAATTTTGCCTGGATTTCTAAAGATGAAGAAAAGCAGCAACGGGATGAACTAAACAGGCTGGTGCTAGAAACTCGGGAACTTAAAGACGAACTTGCCAAGAAAAAAAATGACACTTGATTCTTTGAGGGACAATGACGATACTGTACGATATTCTTTTGGGATTTCTAATTTCTTCACACTTGTTACATTATTTGATTTTCTTGCATGGCATTTGCCAACACACTCGCGCAGAGCACTGACACAGTTTCAAGCTCTCATTCATGCATATATATGCCTTAACACACCTCTGCAACACCTGGCATACATCTTTTCTGTGTCAAGAACAACTGCCAGCAAAGTTTTTCACGGCACTGTGCATATCATGTACCACAGACTGCAGCCACTTGTTTTCTGGACAGACAGGCGAAGTATAAAGACAAGTCTACCGCCACAATTCCTTCCCTATCCATGGAACAGAGTAGTCATCTTGAACACACACGGCCAGTACCGTGTAACTGGCCTTGGCACGGAACGATCCAAGGGGGGCAATCTCAGTCATCTCAAAGAGGGAAATTTTATCCAAACGCAATCCGCTTTGTTCGATTTTATGGGCTTGGACGATAGAGAAAAATAAGAAAAGCAAAAGCTGGAGTCCAGTCTGGACGAAACTGCTATCAAGAACGCAGAATTGCTTTTTCTGAGTTTTTTTTTAGCCGTAAGCACCATGTTTATCGGAGCAGGAAACTCTTCCATAGTGAGGCCCCTTTGTTGGTTTCACTGCGGCCGCATTGTGAACAGCAGTTAAACATGGCGCTTACGGCTAAAAAAAAACTCAGAAGAAATTAATTCTGCGTTCTTGATAGCAGTTTCGTCCAGACTGGACTCCAGCTTTTGCTTTTCTTATTTTTCTCTATCGTCCAAGCCCGTAAAATCGAACAAAGCGGATTGCGTTTGGATTTCCCTCTTTGAGATGACTGAGATTGCCCCCCTTGGATCGTTCCGTGGCAAGGTCAGTTGCACAGTACATGTACTGGCCGTGTGTGTTCAAGATGCAGAGTAGTGTCCATTATTGACTGTTTTGAAATATATTCATTGAGAGACCCTCCAGTGTTGATGCTACTTGCTAGTGCACTCACCTGGTCAAACTACAAGCACAACAATACAATTAAATACCTAATATCAATTACACCTCAAGGCCATAATTCTTTTATTTCTAAAGGGTGGGGTGGGCTTTCAAGTGACAAGCACATCACTGCAAATAGTGGGTATCTAGACAATATTGTACAAAATGATGTGATTTTGGCCGACAGGGGATTTGACATTAATGAACTAGTGGCTATGAGAGGTGCACAAGTGAAAATCCCTGCCTTTACAAGAGGGAAGAGTCAGCTTACAGCTTATGAGATAGTCAACACGCAAACTAGCTAATCTGAGAATTTATGTTGAACGAGTTATCGGTATTCTTTGTGGAAAGTACAAAATTCTGAACTCTGATATTCTGACTGATCTTTTGTTTGCAAGGGAAGAGGAAGAAGTGGTAACACTGGACAAAATAGTCACTGTATCATCTGGGCTTGTCAATGTTTGCACTGGTATCATGTGATTCTTGCTGTGACGCTGCATAAACACAGCCTCGTGAACTGAAGGCATTGTTTAGACTAGAGAATATGTTAATTAAACTGTGGTGTATTGTATCTGATTCTGATGTCTCGCAGTAGCAATAGTCTTTCTGTTATGTTTTCACTGGACGACGGAATCTTGAATTTGAAGATGAAGGCATTGTTTAAAGAATGTGTTAATTAAACTGTGGTGTATTGTATCTGATTCAGGTGTCTCACATGAGCAGTAGCAACAGTTTTTCTGTTATCATGTTTTCACTGGATGGAATCTTGAATTTGAATATACATGTGTATATGATCTGACCTGCTGCTATTTCCTTCCAATTCAAGAGCAGATTTCACTCTTTCTATCACACACACACACACACACACACCACTTTAACATACACTTTGAAATCATTTTGCATAAATGTGACATGTATTGACACAACTGACAAAGGTTGAATTATGCTGATTAACCTCAAAATAGCTCTACACAGGAAACAAGATAAGGAGCATTGAAAAATTAAATGGCCTACACTTGAAATGCGAGCACACATTTAAACTACCAATAACATGCAACTGCAAGCAACACTGAACATACCACTACCAGTATTGCAGGTATGAAGCCAAAGTGAAGAGAACACTTTCACTAAATGTTCAAAATTGAAATAACATACTGTGGGTATGTGAGTCATTAACTATTCATTATGATCAAAGACCTGTGCGCTTTTTTGCAGAAATAAATGTGTTCAATTTTGTTGTCATCAAAACAGAACTACTTGATAATAGAAACTAACTTTCAGTTCCACTGCCAATTTAAACACTGTATTACTTGACTGTACTGATGCAGAACTACGCTGGACCACACACTCTTATTTGTTCCCTAAATCAAGCAGCCAATCCGTGTCACTGGAAACATTGAACAAGGAGAATGAACAATATACCTGGCTGAATAAGTTGATAATCAAACTGCTCATGATTCTTTGTTATTCACAGCAGTGGATGTAAAACAATCACAAAATAAGGTCCTGTATGCATCATAATTTATACTTGTAGCACTTGATTTTGTATTGTGGTCGGTGATCCTAAACAAAATGTATACATGTCTACATCTGTGCATGATTTTACTTTAAGAATAAAATGAAACAAGAATGGAACAATTGATGACTTCTCTGTGAGTGTGAACTGTGATTTAAAACATTACATGCTCTCTTTTCTCTCCCTCTCTTCTTCTTCTTCTTCTGCGTTCGATGTATTCTCTCCCTCTCTACAACTTTACTACTGCCACTTTCTATGTGTACAGTCATACATGATGTTTGTTTTCCCACACACATGAGCAAGCGAGTCTGGCATTGTCACTGTTTCTTGCTGCGTTTCACGGCTGGTGTTTGCAGCTGCTCCTGGTTCACATCCACTGCTTGTAGAGGCTCAGCTTCTCTGTCCAGCCAGTTTCCAACTAGCTCTGGAAGAACTGCGAGTCTGAACACTTTCAAAGCTTTCTCCACACACATTGCCCAAAAATCACAGTCAGGCAATACTCGGACAATAACTTTATCCACAGTAGTCCACACCATGAAATCGCAGTAGGAGGAACTGGTCATAACAATCTGGCACTGTACTTGACTAAAGTATGGGTGGTCTTTGCGCAGACAAAGCATCCCCTCACTGTTAGATTCCAAACAGAAATGGCGGTCTGCCACAGCACACTCAACAGCTGACTCCTTGAAGGTGAAGGGACGTGTGTGCAGGTTTCTCCAACTCCGGCCATGCCGGTTTCTCCAACTCCGGCCATGCAGGTACAGTGTGCTGCCAGTATGTTGCCATCAGAAGTGGCGATGATCCAAGGAGAAAGTGCTGGTTCATTAAGGCGTTGTGAATGAAGAATCTGAAAAATAAATTGAAGGTCGCACAAATCAGCATTCAGCTAGGTCAATCGAATGAATATAACTCTAAGACGCACATAACGTGCTTTACAATAACCTTAACAATGAAAAGTAAACAACAGATTTTTAACTGAATATGAACATGAAGCTCATTATAAATTTATATAATATTTTGCAAGCTATTTCAAAATATAAATATATTCAAGACTATCTACAGCTTTTGTCGTAGTCCAGAATACAAACTGAAGCGAAGAATATATCAAAGACAAAGCCTCAACACAATATCCTGAACTGCAACTTGTGATATCAGCAACACAAGACAGAGAACACTCACGTTCATTCATTATAAACTGAAAGCACATTCTTACCTTTGCAGAAATGACAGAGTTCTGGGCTGTAGCACTTGACATCCCTCACCCAGCCAGAGACAAAAAGTCGGTAGGAATCAAAACTGTTGCTAAGCTTTTCAGCTGCTCACATGTGTATCTGTATGCACTCTTGCCAAGCACAAAATAATTTACGATGTTGATGTAACTCAGCTCTGGCAGATCGTCCGGATTTGCTGACCAGCACCTGGTTGAGAATGTCATACGGATCATTCCCGTCAATCTCCAAAATCTTCTGGTGGTATCGCCGCCTCTCCTCTGGTAACAATCGCTCAGAATATTTTCGCTTCTCGCCCGATCGCAATGTTTTGCATGAGGCCTGTGCATGAGGCAAGGGAAGTCACTCCAGAGTCTTCTCGGAACGCGTCGGAGGCATTGTTTCCCGTTTTTCAACGGTTCACAGCTGTTTTTACTTTTCTCTTTGAAATGAAACGATGAAAGGAAGAGAAATGGAAAGACAGGCATGTTGTTGGGACATAAACAGAACAGAGAACATAAGGGGGGAAAAACTGTGTTTCAACAACTTCAAGCAAGAAAATGCAAACACTAAACACTCCCGGCAGGGAAACACCTTAATTGACCTTGACCGTTGACTGTGTATGAGATCAGTTATTTTCGTACTCGGCTTGTAAAATAAATAAAATAATATCCAAACAACAGCTATTTTAAGATAAGAGTGTGTGGAGAGACCTTGTATTCAATCATAGTAATCACCGAAAGACATAAAACTTAGTTCAGAAGCGAATTCTAGAAACCCCTAAATAATGGAAAATGTGTTGGCTAAACAATTCATTGTTTACGTAAATAATTCATTGTTTACGTAAATAATGATTTATTTAGCAACATTGCTGATTCTTTATAAACAATGTAATATAAGTCTAAATAATATATTGTTTACGTAAATAAATCATTATTTACGTAAACAATGAATTATTTACGTAAACAATGAATTGTTTAGGTAAATAATGAATTGTTTACGTAAACAAAAAATTATTTAGAATTGTTTTACATTGTTTATAAACAATTACTTATTTAGCACATGAGTTTCTAAATAATGATTATTTAGCTAAAACTGGTGAAAAAAACATGAAAAAGTATCCAAATAATTATTTGACAAACGGAATGCCATAGCTCTCCAACGCACACCTTGCATGGTTTTCATTGACAACAGACGAGAGCTCGAGTACGACCTAGCATAACACTAGCCTCCCCTTTTACAAAGTCTGCAGGTTTCAACTGAATGCTCAAAAGACTTCCTGTCAAACTCTACTCTCAAAAAAGGACCTGTACATATTGCCATTGCCTTTTAAAGATGTTTAACTCCTTATAGACGGACCTGTTTACCACTCGCGTCTTGGGGGACACTGTGTTTAATTCTTTTGAGAAGAAGTCTTTCACCACCCTGGTCTGCTCTGGGGTGAAAAGCGTGCCCTGAAGAAGATGCTTGTTTTTTCCCCGCGGAGGACTTTTTAATGGGGCCCTAGAACATTCATAATTCCTGGAGTATTGATACAAGTTTGTGTGGACTGAACTGTTTGACCTGGACTGCACTGAAGGGGTAATCCTCTGCCTTCTTTCAAAGGATTTATGGATCTGCCACGTGCGACCTAAAAAGATAGAAAAGATACGATATTTTGAGAGCAAAGAAAGATAGAAAAGAAAAATTATGAAAAGAAAGAGGGGATGGAGCGGGGGCGTGGTGGGGGGGGGGGAGAAATATAGGAGGGGTTAGGATTTGTTCAATTTTCAGGTCCCCAAACCCCATTCCTCTCTCTCTCTCTCTCTCTCTCTCTCTCTCTCTCTCTCTCTCTCTCTCTCTCTCTCTCTCTCTCTCTCTCTCTCTAAATTTTTTATGATTGAATTCTTTCTTTCTTTTCTTTATTTGGTGTTTAACGTCGTTTTCAACCACGAAGGTTATATCGCGACGGGGAAAGGGGAGAGATGGGATAGAGCCACTTGTTAATTGTTTCTTGTTCACAAAAGCACTAATCAAAAAATTGCTCCAGGGGCTTGCAACGTAGTACAATATATTACCTTACTGGGAGAATGCAAGTTTCCAGTACAAAGGACTTAACATTTCTTACATACTGCTTGACTAAAATCTTTACAAACATTGACTATATTCTATACAAGAAACACTTAACAAGGGTAAAAGGAGAAACAGAATCCGTTAGTCGCCTCTTACGACATGCTGGGGAGCATCGGGTAAATTCTTCCCCCTAACCCGCGGGGGGACCAGGGAGGGGTAAATTCTTCCCCCTAACCCGCGGGGGGTGTATGATTGAACGTGTTTTCCCCTTTTGTAGTCTTGTATGAGAAAATACGATGTTTTTCTTCTGATGAATGTAATGTGCGTCTGTATTCAGTGTTTGTATAAGGGACAGGTTGCGAGATTAGGCTTTTCCTAAAACCTCTATCCTTTTGTAACAAAGTTCAGTTTCAGTTTCAGTTTTCTCTTTTTAACTTTGAGCAATAATTCGGGGCGGTCTTCTCTTCTGACACGAATGACAAGCCAGGGGAGTGTTATTGGAGACGAATCTAAAAGTCAGTGCATGTATTAAGAAGTATGTTGTCCGCTTTGGTTTTTTAGTTGCACCAGTTTGTGCGTCATGTTGTTATATTCGTTATTTTGCTCAAATGCTTGACTAACTGTCGCGTGGGAGACCGAAAACGGGGACAAGAATACCACCTGAATTTGTGAAAGGCCATGCAAAGCCGAAGTCTCGGTTGCTTCCATTCCAGCACTAGTTTTACTGATCACATACTATACATAGTACTTACATCCTGTGGGTACCAGACGCGTAACCTAGACGGCCTTTTAATAATCAGTTCTGTGCAAAATATCGCCAGTACTTGAAGTAAACGGGTGTCTATTCGGTATCGTACTATGTGGTCAAATCCACGCACAATTGTGAACAAAGCACTGGCAGTACTTCAACTAAACGACGTTCAAGCACACAGCCTGGCCAGAGAATGTAAACTACGATCAGACCAACACAAAGCCGTGCCAATACCAAAACTTCAAGTAGGATTAAATGGGTGTCAGTTCCGCATTGTAACCTACCCTAAAGTTAAACCCGCGATCAAATTTTCTACAAATCCAACACCCACTTCTTACTGACAGCCACACTCGACTCACACATTCTCTCCCCCTGGAACAGACGGTGCCGCATCCGGAGTCCAGAACTCCCCAAGCTCTCCAGAAAATCCTCAGCCTCTCCAACGGCCTTCTGCGGCAGTTGGACACCATCTCCAACCTGTCGTCTGCTCACCATGCAGATTTGCCCGAGTGGTGGTCTCCCTTGGTTCAAGGGAGATAAGGCTTAGGCGGAAGTGTTTGGATTGCATCCCCTCGTGCGAGTGAAGTGCCCTTGTCGTGCGTGGTTGATCGAGATAGATCACTGCTCACTTTCAGGGTGGTAGAGCGTTGGCCTTCGAATATTAAGGCAAAAAAAAAAAAATAGGTGTGGTTACGGTAACATAGCCAAAACAAATAGGGTAGGTAGGTAGGCAATCACTTTGGTTTTTTTTAACTTTTTTTTTCTAATGTGTACAAATTAAACCTACTTGACAGGGAAATAAGTGTGCGACACGGGCGCTTTCGCTTTCATTGCGTTTTTTGCACTCGTTTTTTTTATTTTTTTATTTTTTATTTGACAAATGTAATAAAAAGTTATAGGATCGGCCCCTAAAAATAGGGGTAGGTCGGGTTACCGTAACCACACCTAATTTTTTTTTTAGGCCTAATCTACACTGAGTCACTGGTGGGCGGCATTGCACCTGTCTGCGATCATCGTCGTCCTCTTCCCCCCTCTCTGTCTCAACTTCCTCCCCTCCCCCACGTGATTGATCAATCAATCAATCAATCAATCAATGAGGCTTATATCGCGCGTATTCCGTGGGTACAGTTCTAGGCGCTCTGCAGTGATGCCGTGTGAGATGAAATTTTATACGGCCAGTAATTGCAGCCATTTCGGCGCATATTTACCTTGGAATTGGAAATCATACGTTGAACCTTTTAAAGAAGACATTTTTTTTAAAAGCCTAAAAAAACATCATTGAGTTATATCACAAGTGAATGAAATAAAACCCAGTATAATAGACTTTTTGTTTTATGTATTCTTCTTCTTCCCCTCCCCAACCATCTTTGGAATTCCCCCATTTGAATAAAATCCTGGGACAGGCTGAACTTCTTTAACCCAGTGTGGGATTTTCAGTGGGGCGACCACCCCCAACCCAGCGCGTCCCCGGGTGGCGGATAGGGGATAGAGGAACGGACCAAACTGGCGGTGTTTCCTACCAGGATGGAGTGGGGTAGCAGGCAGCACTGCTGCTCTTTTCGAAATGCTCCATCGCCCTTCGACGGGACTCATCTAATGCGAGTATGGGCGCATTAAAACCCTAGCTCCGGGTGGGATCCCGGCAAATCCTCCCCCCTGTGCTCCCAGGGTAGGACGTACGGGCCATGAGCTAAGGGTGAGGTAACCCCGACAGAAACCTCAAGTGCTGAAGACGGAGGTACTGGGCTGCACGGCGCTCTCTAACAAACCATGGTACCACGCATCAACGCCAACCATGACACCATCAGAAGAAGAAGAATAAAATCAGAAAAAGAAACTGAGCCCGACTCCCGCCACCCCCTCTTCCCACACAGATCAGAACTGAGTCAAATCTGGTCTTTTCTTGATCTATTTTGCCCTACTCGTCTTATGCTTTTTTTTCAGACAAAGATCTGAATGATCTACAATCGTTTTGTTTTCTTCTTTGGGTTAGTTTGGTGTAGCTGGTTTGTTGGACGTAAACCTATAAACGCACGATCAGTGAATTCTGACCAACACACTCACAAATGGCCTTTAACATAAATTATCTAGGATTAAAACAAAAAATACCGCTTTTTTTAATTGGAAATAATCTCGCATTGAAGCGAGCGAAACGGGTAAATAAACGAAGAAGAATAGCAAATAGATAATAAAAGAATTGATACCGAAGTAAATAACAAGAGAATGGAATCCCTATGAACGAATTCGAATGTCAAGTATTTCAGGCCAAGGTCATTGCACCAATTTCAACACCCAATCGCCGACAATCTCCCCATGTTATTTCGCCCCTCCTGTGTGGATAAAGTTCTTACTTAGCATGCGCTGTAATGGCCAGCCAACAATAGGACACCGTCAAAACATTTAAAAGCAATCACCTCACAGAGAAATAATATTTGTTGGAACGAACGTTTAAACAATAAACGTTAGAAAGTTGAGATCCTCGTGTTTTTGTTCGTTTTCACCAAAGCTGTCGACGACTCGGTGCGAATCGTCTCCTCGACAAAGACGCCACACGCAATCAAAACACGGGGTTGTGTTACTTACCGTAATAATATCGGGTCACGTGGAGGGTGATATAGATAATATATGTACGGTCTTGTCGTCTTCTTTACGACGTGGAAAATGAAAAGCTGGGAGGGGAAGGTATTTATGTGATGGTATGAATACATGGTAAAGTCGGAATTCCGTTATGAATATGAGTATGGTGTCGCTGCGTTGAGGCCTGTTTGGTTTAGACGTTCAGCTTTCACTTTGAATACTCTCTCTGACTCTTTCTCTCCATCTTTCTCTGTCTTTCTCTGTCTCTATCTGTTTCTGTGTCTCTCCATCTCTCTCTTTCTTTCTCTGTCTCTCTCTCTGTTTCTCTCTTTAGTCCCTCTTCAGGGCGAGGGCCAGATACAAAAAAGCATATCTATGCTTATTCTTGTCACCCTCGAAAAATACAGATTTGTCATTGTCATTGTCATTTGTCATTGTCATTGTCATTGTGATTGTCTCTTTCTTTCTCTCTCTCTCTTTCTCGCTCTCTCTCTCGCTCGCTCGCTCTCTCGCTCGCTCTCTCTCTCTGTCCCTCTCTCTCTTTCTCTCTCTCTTTCTCTCTCTCTCTTTCTCTCTTTCTCTCTCTTTCTCTCTTTCTACCCCCTCTCTCTCTCTTTCTCTCTCTCCCCCTCTCTCTCTTTCTCCCCTCTCTCTCTCTCTCTCTCTCTCTTGCGAGCAAAATTCTGGAACATTATTTTGTTAGATGAGTTTATTATCTGTACTCATAAGTGTTTGTCTGTCTGTCCCCTAAAAGAGACCGCTGAGTCGAAGATCAGTGAATGTCACGTGTTGTGTTGTCATAAATTCAACGTTCCAATAACATACATATATATGCATCTTTCTTTTTTTGAGAATTAAAAAAACAAAAAAACACGTTTAAGTTTTGTGAACAAATACAAACAAAAATACAAGAGAGGAGTTGGAGGAGAATCATGTTTCTTACAAAATGCCTTTACATACGACACACAAATCTTGTGCATTTTTTTCCTTTGTATCTTCTTTTTTTTCTCTCTTTTATTTTTAGTGGGTGGGTGGGGTGGGGGGGGGGGGGGGGGGAAGGACGATGTATCGTCTTCCTTTTGAAGAGAAATAAGAAGTTTCATTTTCCAGACAAAAGTTCTGCACCACTGCTCTGAAGCACACAAAAGCTTATCTAGTCACCGCATGTTATTCAAGTTCATGTACATAAAAACTGTTATTTTTAATGTTTATAGAGCCATAACAAAGTGTATGCCTTTGAGCAAGCAGACGTTTCGAGTTACATCTTAGTCATCGACTGAGTGGGGAAAACCGTGAAAACAGATTAGATGAGTCAACTTGTTGAAAGAAGGACAATGCAGATTTTGTTATATGTGTTAGCCCACATGGTGCGCATTCACAATTAACAACATTGCAAATTCATGGCATACACATCCTACAGAAAATGCGCAAGAAAACTAGCATAAAATAAACATTTAAGCACATCAACAGCAGAGCTGCCAGATAAAAAAAAAATACTGCATAGACGAACGTACACACACGCGTACATACACGCGCACGTAGACTGAGAAAGCGAGAGCGAGAGAGAGAGAGAGAGAGAGAGAGAGAGAGAGAGAGAGAGAGAGAGAGAGAGAGAGAGAGAGAGAGAGGGAGAGAGAGAGACAGACAGACAGACAGACAGACAGCGAGAAAGAGAGACATTGAGACATTTTTCTTTCTTTCTTTATTTGGTGTTTAACGTCGTTTTCAACCACGAAGGTTATATCACGACGGGGAAAGGGGGAAGATGGGATAGAGCCACTTGTCAATTGTTTCTTGTTCACAAAAGCGCTAATCAAAAATTTGCTCCAGGGGCTTGCAACGTAGTACAATATATTACCTTACTGGGAGAATGCAAGTTTCCAGGACAAAGGACTTAACATTTCTTACAAACTGCTTGACTAAAATCTTTACCAAAATGGACTATATTCTATACAAGAAACACTTAACAAGGGTAAAAGGAGAAACAGAATCCGTTAGTCGCCTCTTACGACATGCTGGGGAGCATCGGGTAAATTCTTCCCCCTAACCCGCAGGGGGGGGGGGGGGGGGGGGGGGGGGGCATTGAGACAGACAGAGAGACAGGCAGGCAGGCAGGCAGACAGACAGAGACAGGGAGATTGGGAGAGAGAGAGAGGGGGGAACAGACAGCTTTAGAGACAAAGAGAAAGTAGTGGGAAAAGGGGGAGGGGGGGGAGACATCCAGATAGAAGATGGGAATCAGGGACTGAGTAAGGAAGGTGGGGGGGGGGGGGGGGGGGGGAGGTCAACGACTAATAGCCAGACGAGGAAAAAGACGAAGAACAAGAATAAGAACAAGAACAAGAAGAAACAAGTCGCGCAAGGCGAAAATACAACATTTTAGTCAAGCTGTCGAACTCACAGAATGAAACTGAACGCAATGCAATTTTTCAGCAAGACCGTATACTCGTAGCATCGTCAGTCCACCGCTCGTGGCAAAGGCAGTGAAATTGACAAGAAGAGCGGGGTAGTAGTTGCGCTGAGAAGGATAGCACGCTTTTCTGTACCTCTCTTCGTTTAAACTTTCTGAGCGTGTTTTTAATCCAAACATATCATATCTATATGTTTTGGGAATCAGGAACCGACAAGGAATAAGATGAAAGTGTTTTTAAATCGATTTCGGAAATTTAATTTTGATCATAATTTTTATATTTTTAATTTTCAGAGCTTGTTTTTAATCCAAATATAACATATTTATATGTTTTTGGAATCAGGAAATGCTGTAGAAGAAGATGAACGTAAATTTGGATCGTTTTATATTAAAAAAAAAAATTATTACTATTTTCCGATTTTTAATGACCAAAGTCATTAATTAATTTTTAAGCCACCAAGCTGAAATCCAATATCGAAATCTGGCCTTCGTCTAAGATTGCTTTACAAAAATTTCAATCAATTTGATTGAAAAATGAGGGTGTGACAGTGCCGCCTCAACTTTAAAAAAAGCCGGATATGGCGTCATCAAAAGTATTTATCGAAAAAAAGAAAAACATGTCCGGGGATATCATTCCCAGGAACTCTCATGTCAAATTTCATAAAGATCGGTCCAGTAGTTTGGTCTGAATCGCTCTACACACACACACGCACAGACACACACACACACACACACACACACACACACACACACACACACACACACACACACACACACACACACACATACACCACGACCCTCGTCTCGATTCCCCCTCTATGTTAAAACATTTAGTCAAAACTTGACTAAATGTAAAAAGAACTAGAAAGAGAAGAAGAAGAACAACAACAACAACAACAAAAACAACAACAACACGAACAACAACAACAACAACAACAACAACAACAAGTAAAACAAGAATGAAAACAAAAGACAAACACACACACAAAAGTAATAAAAGTGACAGCTAACGGCGTGCTAAAACACTGCGATCACTTTTCCCAGACAAAAAAAGAAAAGAAAAACACACTCGCAAAACGCGACAAGAACTTGAAGTAGGTATAGGGCAAAGTCGAAACTGAAACTAGCGAAGAAGGCAGATTGTATAACTGTCTTGAAATAACCCCAGCCTTTACACTCTTTCATCCGCCTTCGAAAGTAAAGCGTACGAGGAGATTCCGTTAACCGAAACTGCGATCCAAATCGCTGACATTTCCGAGACAGACACAACAACGTGAATAAAACCCTGATCGCGTTACACCACGACATAAACGTGAATAGGGGATGACTCGTGCAGTGTTATTCTTAAGTCAGTTAAAAATCGACTATTGTGTGAAAGCTGTGGTGCAAAACTGCCGTTCTTAAGTTCTAAATAATGCCCATGAATGATATTCTAAGGACCCCCTACCCCCCCAAAAAAAAAAAAAAAAAAAAAAAAAAAAAAGCGAGAGACCTCGACTGCAACACGAGAAGTACAATGTGCACAGAGAAACCGGATCGGTCTTTTCACCCAAAACTGAAATTCTGTAGGTCCGGGATCAGGGTACGATCATTTTAAGCTCATCAGATGACACACAGATGATATAATACTCCGTTTTACCCACGCGCACAGTTTAAAGGTGATGTCTTTCTGACAGAACTGGGTGAAGTAAAGCTTGTATCACAGATTAGTGTTAAACTTTGCTGGCTACGAATTCTTTAATCAACATCATTTTTGTGCAAGTGAGCATGCACCCAAGCGAAAATAATATCTCAAATGTTGACATCACAGAATGCGCTTTCGTTACATTTATTTCAGACCGTTGACTACTGAATGGTCAGTTGCTAAATCCTGCTCCTCAGTGCCTGCAACGGTGTGTCCGAACTATGAAAAACTTCTGTCTATATAGATGTGCAAATGCTACAGGCCATTCTGCTAAGGTTCATATACAGGGTGACCCCAAAAAAAGAGTACCCAAACAAAACGTCATAAATTGAACAAAAATAAAGCAATCTTCATAACATTTATTTACACACACAAGTAGCCTCTGCATGATTTGCACAGACAATTTTAGCGTTCTAGCTTGTCTTTCAGGAAAGTTATGCTCATTCTACAGAACATGCTCCAAATGGCCTCCCCCGGATTTAAATCCCCCAGATTTCTATCTTTGGGGGTTCCTGAAAGACAACGTCTACAGGAACAACCCACAGACAATCACAGAACTCAAGAGAGCCATCACAACAACAATTCGCGGAATCTCGCAACAGGAGTGTGTGCGGGGGCGAGTTCAAGTTTGCCTGCAGCGGCGCGGAGGCCATTTGGAGCATGTTCAGTAGAATGAGCATAACTTTCCTGAAAGACAAGCTAGAACGCTAATTAAATGTCTGTGCAAATCATGCAGAGGCTACTTGTGTGTGTAAATAAATTTTATGAAGATTGCTTTATTTTTGCTTAATTTATGACGTTTTGTTTTGGTACTCTTTTTACATTTAGTCAAGTTTTGACAAAATGTTTTAACATAGAGGGGAAATCGAGACGAGGGTCGTGGTGTATGTGTGTGTGTGTGTGTCTGTGCGTGTGTGTGTATAGAGCGATTCAGACCAAACTACTGGACCGATCTTTATGAAAATTTACTTGTTTTTCTTTTTTTCGATAAATACCTTTGATGACGTCATATCCGGCTTTTTGTAAATGTTGAGGCGGCACTGTCACACCCTCATTTTTCAATCAAATTGATTGAAATTTTGGCCAAGCAATCTTCAACGAAGGCCGGCCTTCGGTATTGCATTTCAGCTTGGTGGCTTACAAATTAATTGATGACTTTGGTCATTAAAAATCGGAAAATTGTAAAAAAAACATTTTTTTATAAAACGATCCAAATTTACGTTCATCTTATTCTTCATCATTTTCTGATTCCAAAAACATATAAATATGTTATATTTGGATTAAAAACAAGCTCTGAAAATTAAAAATATAAAAATTATGATCAAAATTAAATTTTCGAAATCAATTTAAAAACACTTTCATCCTATTCCTTGTCGGTTCCTGATTCCAAAAACATAGAGATATGATATGTTTGGATTAAAAACACGCTCAGAAAGTTAAAACGAAGAGAGGTACAGAAAAGCGTGCTATCCTTCTCAGCGCAACTACTACCCCGCTCTTCTTGTCAATTTCACTGCCTTTGCCACGAGCGGTGGACTGACGATGCTACGAGTATACGGTCTTGCTGAAAAATTGCATTGCGTTCAGTTTCATTCTGTGAGTTCGACAGCTTGACTAAATGTTGTATTTTCGCCTTACGCGACCTGTTTTTGGGTCACCCTGTACAGGTATGGGAGTAAGCTTTTACTGAGTGTCTGCACGGGAGCGTTACGTTGTTTTGCCGGTTGGATAGAATTGGTCTACTCACCATTCCGGCACGTATACTACTTCTCCCACCCCCTTCCTTGCCCCCACCCCCTTTCCTCGCCTTCTCCCCCCTCGCCCACCCCCAACCTCCCACTTTCGTCCTGTAATCTCATATTAGGTGCACCCAGGAAGTAAAAAAGCAATTAACAGTTGCCTGTTACGCCTGCTCACTCCCTGGCCAACGAAGAAAACAAATAAAACCACATTGCCTTGATCCTTGCT
>NC_090247.1:20013288-20025788 GCF_037325665.1 Littorina saxatilis
TTTCAAATAATTATAGTCGAACCTACTACCCTTACGACCACCTTTGGAAAGCGACCACCTGCCCAAAACGACCACTCCGAAGGATCCCAGACGAGTTTTCTTCTGTATAATTCATCTGCCTATAGCGACTACCTGTCTATAGCGACTACCTGTCTATAACGACTACCTGTCTATAGCGACTACCTGTCTATAGCAACTACCTGGCTATAACGACCACCTGTGTATAGCGACCACCTGTGTATAGCGACCACCTGTATATAACGACTGCCTGTATATAGCGATCACCTGTCTATAGCGACCACCTGTCTATAGCGACTACCTATCTATAGCGACTACCTGTCTATAGAGACTACCTGTCTATAGAGACTACCTGTCTATAGAGACTACCTGTCTATAGCGACTACCTGTCTATAGCGACTACCTGTCTATAGCGACCACTTTTGTTCGGTCCCGGGGACGGTCGCTATGGACAGGGTTGACAGTGATGAGATTTGACGCGTTATGACGTACGTTTGGGGAACCTGCTTTGAAACTGGAGGATACCACGGATGGAAGTGGACTCTTGTCCGACACACAGCTCTCTGAATGTGGGGTCCCTTCATTGTCCCACTTACGAAAGGCAAAAACCCACATACACTTTATACACTTTAAATCTTGGACTTACGTAATTACAGATCTGAAGACGAAGGGAAGCTAGAGCTCTAAGTGCAGACGATATGTGCAATAAAGTGAGATGTATGCGGAACCAACGAGAGAATAATAAGCATTTAAATCAGACTTTCATCCTAATTATTTTCATCTTTGAAAATGACAGCATGACATTTTGACGTATTCCGCGGTGCAATGGTACCTACGACGAAAGGACGCCATTAGGAGCAGCCGAAAGTGTCCCTACGTTGCAGGTGGCCTGTCGTGACAGGTACATTTTGATCAAGCTAAAGGACAAAAGAACTGCAGAATGTCCCCGTGTTAGGAGGTGACCTCTCATCGGAGGAACCTTGTGTCGCAGGAACCCATCTTTTCAGGCCCCAGTCCTCTCTTTTTTAAAACCCGGCTTTTTCACACTTTCTGTTCATAAGCTCTGTAGATCCAAAAACAAAGAGACTGCCAACGTAACAAAATTCAGAATAAAAAAATTATAAAAAAAAATTAAAAAAACAGGCGGAAGAAAAAATCAGCCAGAGAAGTTTTCGTTGTTGTTTGTCTGTGCACTTTAAAAGACCGTTGGGTCGATATATTTGTGAATGGATTGTTTTGTCAATAACAAACCTTCCAACTACCTATACCTTTCTTGTTGTTTTTTAAGCTCTGTAGAGTTACCCAAATTAAAGATCCCCTCCTTTCTAAGATTGATTTTCTCAGATTGTTCAAGGTCTTAAAAGGGAGAGTTCTACTGTATCACTTCTCATAGTAGTGTTCAGGCCAAAATAGAACGCCTGCAGGCGGATCATATCCCTTTAAATTCTGTGTCTCCTGTCCCCCTCCCCCCCCCCCCATCCACATACACTCCACCTCCTCCTTCTGTTCCCTTTGCTTCCAAACACAGACACCCTCACTCCCTTCCACCCCCCACCCCCCACCCCCCACCCCCCCCCCCACACACACACACACACCCAGCCCCACCCCTGACAATACTTGACGCAAACATTTGCATGGGTCATATTCTTTGCAACAGTGAAAATAACGAAAAAAGATATTGGGAAGAGAATCATAGACGGTAACGGGGTGAAGGGGGGTGACGGGGGGTGACGGGGGTGGGTGACGGGCGAGGGGGTAATCCGTAAAAAGAAATTTTTTTAACATTATTTTGGTTCTTTGGGGGATGAGGGAGGGGGGGGAGGGTAGAAGGGGCATGGAGGGATTTCAAGGATTAAGGGGTATCTGTTCAGTCGCCTTAGAAGCGGCGGTGATAAAAGTTGATAAAAACCTCGACAATGCAGAGAGAGGTATAAATCTCCCTGCACTACTCGGTCATAAAACGTCGCGTGTGCATACATTGTGGCACGCGACTGTAGCGTTGTGTATTGACGGAGGTCGCACACTCTAACGTGTGACACACAGGCACGTGTGCATCATGAAAACATGATGCTTTTAAGAGAAGAAATAAAAGTGTGAAATTGGTGTACTTTTAGGCTAAACGGTCGTTGACACATGTGGGTCGGAGATATTATTGTGGTGTGTGTATGTGTGTGTGTGTGTTTGTGGATTTCCACCCATATGCGGACCAAATGGGACCAAATGGAGTCGTCCATCGCTATATCGCAGCAATTTGCGGACATCGGCCGAAAAATGCGACTATCTGCGGACGTCCTCAAATAGGCGGTCTTTGGTCCGCAAATTGCTGCAATATAGTGACGGATGTCCGCAAATAGCTGCACCTCCCTAAAAATGGAAATGCAAGTTGTCCTCATATTGCTGCAATATAGGTGTGGACAACGAGCCCTGTTTTACACAAATTTGATATCCATTGACATATCCATGTTCAGATTATACACAGATTTCACACATTTGCAGAGCAGCTCTGTATTTAGTGCGTACTGTTGCAAGCGAGTTTACGTAGTTTTCAAACTGCTGTAAAATATGAACCAGATAAAGCACGTCAAAAACAAAAGCAGATTTGCGGAGGACACTTAATGGCTGTCCGATTAGTAAATAGTGTGCAGTTGCTGTCTTATGTTCACTTCCTCATAAAGTGTGTAATACGGGGTGAACAAGGTACACAAATCGTAAACATGCATTTTTTGTCATTGAGGTAAAGATAGTCGTTGGCGAATTTCATCCCTCTTTATGATCTACCAACGTGTTAAACAATCACATAAGTGAACAAGGTGTTGTTAACTGCAACGTGTGTGTACCACATGTACAGACATGAACTACACTACTCGTAAAAAAAATTTTTTTTTACACATATGCGTTTGAGGGCAGATCTTTCTGATGAGTCTGTTGATCGTAAATCCAATTATATGACTGGAAAGGCCGTTTATTCCCCTAACTTATTCAGTAAACAGATTGAGATTACATGACGTAGTGTCAATACAGTGGAACCAACAATACAGACACCCCCCCAATATCAAATTCACAAAATCAAGGTTCCCGCGTTAAAATTGACAACAAATCAGAACTGCTAAAACGAAACATGTTAAGCATGTCCTTGGACAGAACAATCAAATCTGCATCCAAATCAGTCAGCTTTGTTCACATATCTTGTCTACCAAGGACGCGGTGTAGGTGCCAATCCTCTCAAAAGGCATAAAAGGCAGTTTTTGAAGCCGTTTTAGCGGGTAATGAGACAAAAAATGATACATTTGAGTAACTCGCCGACGCATTACCTTCAAACTTTTGGAGATTGGTGCTAACACGTGTCGTAAAGTAAATACGGAATTTCAAGTCATTTGAGACATTGGGTCTGCTGTTATTTGTCATGTCAGAGAAAAAGTTCTTAAATTGACGTTAGGTTTTTGCTGATTTATCGAAAACATTTAATTTGTTGAAATCTTCAAATCACTGCTAGATACGCCACATAATCAATTTCATGTACATATCTTATCAGACATGGGTGGTAAGAGGATTTCAACGCGAAAGTAGTTGTTAAGAAGTTGGCTCATTGAGCGAAAATGTCGTCCTAGGCATTTTTCAAGGATTTTTGTGTGCGTTTAAACAAAGCCTCTGACGTCATATGTTTCAAATACGGGAAAAACAGTGTTCAATCGATACATTATTAGAGAGAGAGAGAGAGAGAGAGAGAGAGAGAGAGAGAAAGAGAGAGAGAGAGGGGGAGAGAGAGAGAGAGACAGTGAGAGAGAGAGACAGTGAGAGAGAGAGACAGTGAGAGAGAGACAGTGAGAGATAGACAGAGAGAGAGAGAGACAGTGAGAGTGAGAGAGAGAGACAATGAGAGAGAGGGAGAGACAGTGAGAGAGAGACAGAGAGAGAGTGAGAGAGAGACAGTCAGAGAGAGAGAGAGACAGTGAGAGAGAGAGACAGTCAGAGAGAGAGTGAGAGAGAGACAGTGTGAGAGAGACAGTGAGAGAGACAGTGAGAGAGAGACAGTGAGAGAGAGACAGTGAGAGTGAGACAGTGAGAGAGAGACAATGAGAGAGAGACAGTAAGAGAGAGACAGTAAGAGAGAGACAGTGAGAGAGAGACAGTGAGAGAGAGACAGTGAGAGACGATTAACGATTAACGATTAACGAGTTTATTGCATTTAGGCAACATGCCCCTTGCAATGGGGGGAAAAACGTGGCAAAAACAACGTCAAGGACAAACATAAATGTAATACTGGTGGACTATCTAGTCCATCAGAAAAAGTAATTGTGATATTATATAATATGTACATTACAATGACGGCCATAGCCGGTTAAATAGTGTAGTTAAGTTGTCGCCTTTTCTGCTATTGTTCAGGATTTGCAATCAGCTCTTGTCTAAGTTTTAAACAATCAAAAATAAATGATGCCAGCATTTCCTGATTTTCAATATTCATTAAGTTGACAAAATTTCTAGCTCTCAAACAATTATTGAATAGAATGTTTAAAGAAAACTGTTGTCTTATATTTGAATAGGCTTGGCAGGTGAAGATGAAATGAATTTCATCCTCCTCCGCCAGACCACACAAGGGACATAATTCCAATCGTCTATTTACATTGTATCTGTGCCTGTTGCAATATAAGTCGTTTATGCCAACTCTAAATCGGACCAGAACGTCTCTATAACGTCTAATATGCAAACTTGATAAGTAATGTTCATACTGTAAAATAGTTTTGAAGCTTCGATAGGTCACAAATCGTTCACTATCAAATAACTTTGCATGCCAGTCTTGTTGATAGCAACCGAGCAAACGCTGCTTAAGCATCTTCAAAAAGCCAGTTTTATTACCGACCTGCTGCTCAATCCAAGAATAGCCAAAACCCAGGCGAAACACATGGTTTTTAATGTCACTAGCCCAAGTCTTAATCCCTCTTTCCTCTAAACGTTTAAGATGATCGTAAATTGCTCTTGGAATTCTATGGGAAGGCATTTCTAATAGTTTTAGCCAGTATTTAATTGCTTTCATAAGGGAATTAATAAAAAGTGGGTGTCTGCCCAATTCACCATATATCATGGTATTAGGCGTTTTCTGACTCACTGATAAGAGTTTCTTGCATGCATACATTTGGACCCGTTCAATTTCCGCAATTTCTTTTACACCCCATATTTCGGACGCATACAAAAGAGCAGGCTGAACTTGGAGGTCGAACAAACGCAAAAATACTTTTATATCATTACATTCTATTCTCCATAATGCCCGTAAAATATCCATCACTTTTTTCTTTGCTCGTGCAGCGATTTGCTCCATTGCTGTACATATTGAAAGTTTAGTTGTCAGTGTAAAGCCTAAGTAAGTGTAAGAGTTAACCACTTCTAGTAGATCACCGTTTAAATACCATTTCTCACGCGCTGCTAGGTAGCCTCCCTTGCGGAATACCATCACTTTAGTCTTACTAAGGTTGACTGACAGTCCCAGTCTACCGGAGGCCCTAGCAAGCACATTTAACTGGTTCTGCAGGCCAACAACCGTGTGTGAAACAAGGGCTAAATCATCTGCAAATAGTAAAGCGAAAATTTCTTCTATTAGGTTAGATATAGTGATGCCATGTCTTCCGTCTCTTTTTAATTCTTCAGCAACCTCGTTAACAAATAGGGCAAAAATTTTCGGTGACAATAAACAGCCTTGTTTCAGACCGATTGGTGATCCAAAGAACTCTGTATAGTCCTGACCAGCTCTGACGCAGCAGAGAACATTTTCATACATGCTCTTTAAAATTTTAAGCATTTTTCTAGACAATCCTTTCCGGCATAAGCATGCCCATAGCTTGTTTCTATTAATAGAATCGAATGCCCGACGGTAATCTATGAAAGCAACAAAAACCTTTTTATTTTGCGCTAAACTTTTCTGGATTATAGTGTAAAGTGAGAAAATGTGATCAACAGTCGAGTATCCGGCTCTAAAGCCTGCTTGTTCTTCTACAATTTGTTCAGTTTCTTCCATCCACTGCGTCAGCCGCTTGTTCAAAATGTGCGTGAATATTTTACTGACAACACTAACAAGAGAAACACCTCTATAATTTCCCGGATCGTCTGTGTCCCCTTTTTTGAAAATAGGCACAATGATGGACTTGGACCAGAATTCCGGGAAATACCCTGTTTCAAGAAGAGCATTGAGGTAGTCATGTAAAAAAGGCATTACATTAATAGTCTTTATTACTTCAGCAGGTATTCCGTCCCAACCACTAGCTTTGTTTCGTTTGAGGTGTCCTATAGCATCCTTAATTTCTTCAGAAACAATAGGTCTGTCTGTTATGTGACAATAGTCTGTCGGCTCTGCATTTATAATTATATCTTCTTGGTCGCTTTGGTTTTCATCATTCGCGTTTAACAGAGTTTCAAAATGTTCCTGCCATTGGTCTAAACTAATGTTAGCTTTAGGTTGGGATTTTCTCAACATTGTGCGTACAGTACTCCAGAATTGGAGACCATCACCAGAAGAATCGACTAAAGCATTAACTTGCCTTTTTTTGAAGCACCCCTTTTTTTCCTTCAGTAATTCTTTATATTCTTTCCTATAATGACAATATACTAACCTATTCAAATCCGTTTTCGCTTTTCTATACTCTCTCAAAGCTCCTCTTGCTCCAGTTTTTTTCAACCTACAATCATTATCAAACCAAGATGGGTCTTTATAAGAATCAAATGGCCTAATGACCCTTGTCATACACTGGGACACGCGAGACAAATAGCAGGTAAACGCTTCAATTGCATTATTCAAATTAGCAGAATTAAGTGATGTCCTCGCTTGGTTAAGTAGGGATACAGCCTCGTCAGATTCCGCTGCCTCCATCAGCAAGGTTCTCTTGTCTTCCTGCCAGACGATTTTCGTTGTCTGCTTTTGTCGCGCCTGCCCCGGTGTCTGCACTGGCCCCGGCTTGCTCGATATGTTGAGTTCCACCGGTAAGTGCTGTGACAAGATTTCTTGGCCAACGGTCAGGTGGAGATTCAACTGTAACAATTCATGAGAACACAGAAAATAATCAATTACACTGCTTCCAGTAGGGGAAATGTATGTAAATTTACCCTCTCTATCCCCGTTACAAAAACCATTCAAAATCGCCAAGTCGAAAATTTCACAAAAGGTTAACAAATAACTTCCAAACTGGTTCGGGGTTTTATCCTCGGACTGTCTTTGAGGGCCGGTTTCAATGGTGTTGTTTTCCCAAGGGCGACTATCCGGTTCTACATCTGATAAGTATGGATTCGCATCACCCACCCTACTGTTCAAATCCCCGCATACAATAAAGTGCACATCTTTATATTCCTGTATCATATTTGATACACAAGTATCTACCGTAATAATGTCACAATTAATCTCTGCTCTGAGATTTGACGCGTTATGACGTACGTTTGGGGAACCTGCTTTGAAACTGGAGGACACCACGAATGGAAGTGGACACTTGTCCGACACACAGCTCTCTGAATGTGGGGTCCCTTCATTGTCCCACTTACGAAAGGCAAAAACCCACATACTTTTTATACACTTTAAATCTTGGACTTACGTAATTACAGATCTGAAGACGAAGAATACGAATACGAATACGAATACGAATACTTTATTATCTCATACAGAGAAATTTCAGTGTGGTGCACATTAAAAGACAAAACAAATAATAAGACAACAGATAAAAATACCATACGAAGCATACTACACTCGCGCACGCATATGTACACTAACAGGAATAGTAACATGATTCCAAATAGGTTAAAAGTTTAACGCTAAAAACTATCATTATCACAGGACTAGATGGTGAAGCTAGAGCTCTAAGTGCAGACGATATGTGCAATAAAGTGAGATGTATGCGGAACCAACGAGAGAATAATAAGCATTTAAATCAGACTTTCATCCTAATTATTTTCATCTTTGAAAATGACAGCATGACATTTTGACGTATTCCGCGGTGCAATGGTACCTACGACGAAAGGACGCCATTAGGAGCAGCCGAAAGTGTCCCTACGTTGCAGGTGGCCTGTCGTGACAGGTACATTTTGATCAAGCTAAAGGACAAAAGAACTGCAGAATGTCCCCGTGTTAGGAGGTGACCTCTCATCGGTGGAACCTTGTGTCGCAGGAACCCATCTTTTCAGGCCACAGTCCTCTCTTTTTTAAAACCCGGCTTTTTCACACTTTCTGTTCATAAGCTCTGTAGATCCAAAAACAAAGAGACTGCCAACGTAACAAAATTCAGAATAAAAAAATAATAAAAATAATAAAAAAAACAGGCGGAAGAAAAAATCAGCCAGATAGGTTTTCGTTATTGTTTGTCTGTGCACTTAAAAGACCGTTGGGTCGATATATTTGTGAATGGATTGTTTTGTCAATAACAAACCTTCCAACTACCTATACCTTTCTTGTTGTTTTTTAAGCTCTGTAGAGTTACCCAAATTAAAGATCCCCTCCTTTCTAAGATTGATTTTCTCAGATTGTTCAAGGTCTTAAAAGGGAGAGTTCTACTGTATCACTTCTCATAGTAGTGTTCAGGCCAAAATAGAACGCCTGCAGGCGGATCATATCCCTTTAAATTCTGTGTCTCCTGTCCCCCTCCCCCCCCCCCCATCCACATACACTCCACCTCCTCCTCCTGTTCCTTTTGCTTCCAAACACAGACACCCTCACTCCCTTCCACCCCCCCCCCCCCACACACACACACACACACCCAGCCCCACCCCTGACAATACTTGACGCAAACATTTGCATGCGTCATATTCTTTGCAACAGTGAAAATAACGAAAAAAGATATTGGGAAGAGAATCATAGACGGTAACGGGGTGAAGGGGGGTGACGGGGGTGGGTGACGGGCGAGGGGGTAAACCGTAAAAAGAAATTTTTTTAACATTATTTTGGTTCTTTGGGGGATGAGGGAGGGGGGGGGGGGGAGGGTAGAAGGGGCGTGGAGGGATTTCAAGGATTAAGGGGTATCTGTTCAGTCGCCTTAGAAGCGGCGGTGATAAAAGTTGATAAAAACCTCGACAATGCAGAGAGAGGTATAAATCTCCCTGCACTACTCGGTCATAAAACGTCGCGTGTGCATACATTGTGGCACGCGACTGTAGCGTTGTGTATTGACGGAGGTCGCACACTCTAACGTGTGACACACAGGCACGTGTGCATCATGAAAACATGATGCTTTTAAGAGAAGAAATAAAAGTGTGAAATTGATGTACTTTTAGGCTAAACGGTCGTTGACACATGTGGGTCGGAGATATTATTGTGGTGTGTGTGTGTGTGTGTGTGTGTGTGTGTGTGTGTGTGTGTGTGTGTGTGTGTGTGTGTGTGTGTGTGTGTGTGTGTGTGTGTGTGTGTGTGTGTGTGTGTGTGTGATTCGCCGCAAGTACACTTTAACAAACAGAACGTGAAAATCATATATCACAGATTTTGAATTCGTCTTCTGGGTCAGAGATCATAGATGAATGAAATCTTTAAAAAAATAAATCAAACTCGCATATGAGTCAAATACAACAATAAAGTGTGATTATTAATTCTTCAGAGGAATGGAACAGTTCCATCAGCCTCTTTGTCAAAGAAGGTTAGATACCGTATCCGTTAAAAAAAAAACCACGACCTGTTAATACCACAGCAAAATACCCACTAAAACGTCATCTTTAAAAATTGCCTCAAATGGAAATTTTGACACCACAGAAATAGACATAACGGTTCACAGCAGTTCACACTCACGCTAATCAGCCTCACAGGGACATAACGGTCTTCGCGACAGACATTTTATCTGCAGTGACCGTTTGTCGCGAAGTTCAGTGCTCATTAGCGAAGGCTTAGTGTCAAAAATCTCATTCTCTGTCTATTGCGAGAGTTGGATGTGCGATCATACAGCGAGTGAGAGAGACAGTACCGTTGCCACAAACGTGTCACTCACAATTTAGTCATTTCATTAATCAATACTCGGGATAACGTTCAGATAGATAGATATATCTGTCCGTCTGTCTGTCTGTCTGTATGCCTGCCTGCCTGCCTGCCTGCCTGCATGTCTGTATGTAGCCTATGTATGTCTGCTTGTCTGTCTGCTTGTCTGTTTGTCTGTCTGTCTGTCTGTCTGTCTGTCTGTAGCATACAGTGCATTTTTTCAGTTTTTGAATAAGCAGTTTTTAACCAGAGTAGCAGCGTTTTTTCACCATCCTCGTGGGAGTGACCTAGGGGCTAAAGTTCCGTTATGACATTTCTGACCATGTAGAGTCTAAGCAGCCGTTAATCAACTCGACCATTAGGAGAAGCTACTGTCACGGCCATCGTGGAAAAAATGAAGGACGCAACTTCTGGGTGGACACGATGAAGCAGCACGCGCAGCAGAAATCGACGTCATGCAGTGACGTCATTTTCTCCTATGACGGAGGCAGCACGTCAGAGATGGCAGAGACCTCCCTCCGCAATTCCTCCCTGCATAATCTGTATTTGACGAGCCAGTGTCCGGCTGACAATGCGCGTGTGGACTGATCGTTACCCGGGAGTGGCCACTGAAAGGATTATCCCCAGTGATGCAAAGCTGACCGCGCTATCTGTGGAGGTGTGCTGACCGCTCGATTGACGCTAGCGACGCCACCGCAGGAGTTGACAGGAACGCAGATAATGCGATGCGACTGACATCGTACAATCTATTCAACAATTCGCCGCTGTGATGGAAAATATCTCCGCGTGGTCAAATAAGTCAAAACTTGACTCAAAGGAGTGAGAGTCATATGACAAGTTAAACAAAGCGTCTGAAGAATACGACAATAAAGATTTCCTGACTGGTATTCGCTGACGATTTACGGTTTATCAGATAATGAGGATATTCTGACAGCTTTAAAATCTGTTTGAGAAGACGCGTACGGGTGCTCATTCAAAGTCGAAACGCGCAGTAAATTAAAGTTTAGAGATGTCAACTTCTTGGTTTAAACAATGTTTTATTAAATCAAACATGGTACAACAATACAACGATAAACAATAGGGACACGAACTCAAGCGAACGCTTATATTACGCGCCCTACGTAGTTACAAATTAACAAAAATATGATGTCGGACAAACATTACTTATAAACTATGGAACTATCTAGGTAAACAGCATAGTTGAAGCAAACCAAAAAGAACAAGAGAAAGCTAGCAGGAGGAAGAGGGGGGGGGAGGTGGAGGTGGGACGAAAGAATGGTAGGTACATATGAAAGATGAAGGTGGTTAGCGCATACAAAAAGAATATACATAATACATTGTAAACTGTAATCCAGTGGCAAATAAGCAGTAGTTTGCTGAATATATAATTGAAAAATGTATATAGAATACATGGCATGGATATGCGTACTGAGTCAAATTAATCAACTTCTTCTGTGTTCACAGCACACAGTGACCGCTTGTGTATTCTGTGAACAGTCGCAGGCAGTATTCTGTGAACAGTCGCAGGCAGTATTCTGTGAACAGTCGCAGGCAGAAAGACAGCAACCGAACACTGTAGAGATGTGGGTGCTTGTGTTTCTGCGATTCAACAGATCTTTTCGGGTATGACGTGAAATCTGAATGGATGCCAAAGCAAGAAGAATTCTCTCAACATACTGTGAGGAAAATGTCAGATTCTGTATAGAAGAAAATAGAGTCTGTCCCAACATTTCAAAATAGTTGACCTGGCCTGATGTGAGTTATTGACTGAGAAGGGACCGCGCCGACGCAGGGTAACTTTGCGGGCAGACTTTATGCAATGTAACATACAGATTTTGTTTCTCTCCAAAAACAAAACAAAACAGATGCATTCGGCAAGTAATCATTTTTGTCGGTGAGAAAAAAAGACGGTTAGTCCCCCAAGGATATATATACTATGTCAAAATGTGGTACAACAACGTCACAGAAGCACATGCGCAAGATTATTCTTTATGATTCTCGCTACCCAGGTGAGGTGTGTGCGTTTTTGCGACAAAGGATGTGTATTTAGAAGCTATACCGATCTTGACTGAGCCAAAAGTCGACTTCGCGAAATCGTACTACCGAAAATCCAGTGCCAAAACTTACGCAGCAAGCTTTGTGAAGTAGACTTCGCGAAATCGACTTCGCCCAAAGACCGAGAGGCTATAGGGGAGGCTGCGATTGAAGCTACATCTGCAGCAAGATTTTGGTGCTAACCCCGTGTAAAATATTTAGCTTCGGATAACCTCTCTCTCACTTAATGACTTGTACGTTCTGCCTACCGAGATTAGTCAATCCCACATCATCTGATGCGACGACAATAAAATTATGCTTGTAGAGCGAATCTCTCACAATGCACAACTTGTACTTTCTATTTACCCCACCTCACAGAGACTAATATATCCCATATCATCAGATGCGATGCCATCATGACACTTGGGGACAGAACTGACAGAGCTGGACTCCAAGTGTAAAGGCGAACGACTGACAAGAAGAAAGAAGATGATCGGATGCGATCGAACAGAATATGCTTGTA
>NC_090247.1:20035788-20056591 GCF_037325665.1 Littorina saxatilis
TCTGAATTGTAATTAAAATTTTATTTTTTATAAAACGATCCAAAACTACGTTCATTTTATTCTTCATCATTTTCTGATCCAAAAACATATAAATATGTTATATTCGGATTAAAAACAAGCTCTGAAAATTAAAAATATAAACATTATGATTAAAATTAAATTTCGGAAATCGATTTAAAAACAATTCCATCTTATTCCTTGTCGGTTCCTGATTCCAAAAACATATAGATATGATATGTTTGGATTAAAAACACGCTCAGAAAGTTCAAACGAAGAGAGGCACAGAAAAGTGTGCTATGCAGCACAGCGAAACCACTACCGCCCTAAACAGGCTCGTCAGTTTCACTGCGGTCATTGTTAAAAAATGCAGTGCGTTCAGTTTCATTCTGTGAGTTCCACAGCTTGACTAAATGTAGTAATTTCGCCTTACGCGACTTGTTGTTTCTTTGTGTTACGAGGATGTGTTCAGGACAGAACCACTCTGATTTCCAATGTGTGTATCTTGGGATCTTGACGGTTGTAACATGCACTGTTATGTACCTCAATGTGCGATGTAAAGCTGTGGTAGCAATTAAAATATCTGACTCCAACTGTTGCATACTTTTTTTTCAGATGCCAGGATGCTGCTAATGCTCCTATCCTTTCTGCCAGTCCAGTCAATGCTGATCCAGGAGCAGATCAGAGAGACCGGTACGTTTCTACTGTAAATAATTGTTTTAACATGTTTTTCATTAATCTTAATCTTATTATACTGGAATGACTTTGCTTGCATGCAGTCATTTTTTTTAATTTTCTGTATCCATACTGATTTGTGCAGACATTCCTAGCAAAGTCTTTCCATGGCGTGGTAAGTGCAGGTTACATATGGAATCAATTACATTTATACACGTATTTCAAGTACCAAATTACCCCTAGTTGGTATGAATGGAGAGCTTCAGTTGTCTGCTTTTCTGAGGTAGACATTTCCAAGTTTATTGGTGTCACTTGCTCCTTGTATTTTTAATTCATGTTGTAAACCTTTTCAGTTACTATTTTTAATTTTTCTATTTTAAGAAAGGTTCATTTGTCTGTCCACAGATTGACACACTGGATGGGAATGGGGTGGTTGTCCGTTTACTTAGGAAACAAGGATCATCGTTTGTGTGGCCTGCTGTGGAGGAGATATTTTTTGTGAAGTTTGAGGAAGTAGTTGAGGTGCTGCCTGTCCCAACTCTTGACAGACGTGGCAGACACACATTTCAATAAAAAGTTGTTTCGTTTTGACTGAAATAAACCCATGGTTAACTGATATTGGTGTCTGTGTTTGTTTGCGGTGTCCATGGTTACACGCGAGACGTTCTGTGTCATTTGATGAATATCTGCATGTATTACCAAGATTTTTCAAAGTATGTCCATAGTCCTGTTTAAGTATTCATGGAGATTCTTTAAATCATACAATTTTGCAGATAGCAATTTCTGATCACTTGCTGGAAAGGTTTTCTGTGAATGAGGAAATTGTTGATCTGGCGTCCTCATAGTAATCCCCCCATTATGTAAGTGTATGGTATATTTTGAAACTTCTGGTACTTCTATGAAGCAATTTCTATTGTATCTCATTGGAAATTGCATGATAATCACTTGTATTTTTTATGATAAGAGTAAAAATGTGCCTCTAATGGTGTCCTGTGTTTCACGCGAGACGAGGCAACCTTCAACACATTATCTTAAATTACAACATTTCCAAAAGTTTATCTTGCTTTTCAAAACCTTGTGTTGGAAAGTTGAGATGTTAAACAAACCAAACACACCAAAATATTTCAATTTTGACTAACTTTATTTTTGGGCACTCAAGTCACACATCTGACCAGTTTTCAGGAGAGTGACCCAAATGTATTTGATACTTAGATAGTATGCTTTTATTCATAGTTAATATGTAAAGCGCGGAGAGCATAGATCACTGTGGTTCACGCTATATAAGCTGTCATTATTATTATTTTATTTGTTTTAACCAAAAAAGTACGGAGTACGGTTCCTCAAAGCACATCATGTACATAATTATGTCACGATATTAACATTGAATAACATTGTGCTTGAACCAAATAACCAAGCAGATTCAGTATGCGTTTTAAGTGTAATATGTAATAATAATGTTTTAGTTGAATTTGGAGAGAAAAAACAACGTGATTTTGTGTACTGTCCCGAGCATGAAATGGTTTGAATATTTTCAAACTAAAATTTTACATAGCATGAGCGGTTACCATTGATCAATCCTAATTTTGTTTACAGTGGTACTTGCGGAAAAAAAACACCCTTGAGGCCAGCAAAAGTGTCCCTTGATCGTAAGTGTCTTTTCACGACAGGCAAATTATCGTTGAAATAATCGACAGAGGGACAACAGGGAGGTATCTTCTTATCAGAGGGACAGTCCCAGGTACCTCTGCATATTTGATTTTTATTTTCAGCTTGGTCTGGAAGACCACATCATAGTGCCTCTGACATTAATTTTCTCACCGGTCTGTTTGCAGATTCCAAATGCAGCACCTTTCTTCGTTCCAAAATGTAAGAGAGTATCTTTTAGTGTTGAGTGTGTCGGGTGTGTGGCAGGACACCGCGGAATGCGGGCACGTGCGGCGCATCAATGTTATCTTTTCCTCCTAAAGCACAAAAGCCTACGTGCCCCCCTCCCCCCCCCCTTCCCTAGTTCGCCCCCACCCCCATGTTCCACCTTCCGTATCTTGCGCCCCCCCCCCTCTCCTATCTCCTCTGTGTATTTTGACTCTGACTCTCTCTCTCTTTCCCTCTCTCTCTCTCTCTCTCTCTCTCTCTCTCTCTCTCTCTCTCTCTCTCTCTCTCTCTCTCTATTATCCACTTAAAACCCACGCCAACAATTTCTCGTAAAGTAAATATCATTTCAGCTATCGGATTGACACATTTGCAAATCCATCGGGGAAGGAAGATTAAACAAAAACAGAGGTGGATTCAAAGTTGGTTTGATGACAAGTTAAGGTCGCAGTTTGACGAGTTTTCATTTGTCTCTGTCACGTACGTAATGCTACATTAATTATTCAGGTGTTAACTATGCGTACCTGTCTTCTCTCTTTTAAATCATGACATTGTCGAAATCTCGGAGAAACTCAAATAATCTCGCCATTGCAAAACAAACGAAAAATCCCTCCACCCCTCACCTTACCTCTCCCTTCCCTCCTGTCGTCTCCTTTCTTCTAGATGTACCCCAGCCCCTCACAACAAACACATACCCGGCTACCCACCACCCTCCAGCCACCACCACCACCCCGCCAAAAACAAAAATTCAAACAACAACCCATCCCCCAAAAAGAATAAAACAAAAGACACAAAAAGCACAACAAGACACAACAAAAACAAGAACAACAAGAACAACGACGACAACAACAACAACAACAACAACAACAACAACAACAACAACAACAACAACAACAACAACAACAACTGCTACAAAAACAACAACAAAACATTAAACAACCAAATATACCGATCAACCGTTACCCTCTCGAACCTCTACGCCCCCTCCCACAGGTCAATAAATCCACCATATGTACTCGCCCCACCAACAAAATGTTTTTGAACCGAAACGTCTGCCGATCCATTTGCCAAACACCGTTGGTGCACGTTTCCAGGCTCGTTCGATCAGCGGGGCGAGAGGGGGATAATGTCCCATTAACAGGCCCTCCCTCTACCCGCGACTAGACGCTACTTTGACAAGGAGGATTTGCCTGTTTTAAGCTCTCCTGATGTCATCCCTAGGTCAGTATCAAGTGCAGTAAGTTTCGACTGTTTTAAAGCCCCTGTCTGTAGTGATGGACTGGTTTCTTGGTTACTAATGTAGCAAAGTGCACTTCGCTACCCTAAACACTCTAATCATCGCATAGCGAAACAGCCTTGTGTACAGTACAAACGGGATAACCCATCCCATAGCAGACGATACGAT
The DNA here is from genome assembly GCF_037325665.1 of Littorina saxatilis. Classification (NCBI taxonomy): domain Eukaryota; kingdom Metazoa; phylum Mollusca; class Gastropoda; order Littorinimorpha; family Littorinidae; genus Littorina; species Littorina saxatilis. The sequence continues at coordinate 20,039,735 of NC_090247.1, forward strand.
GATGCGCGCGCACCTTGCCGGCGCAAATTCTAATACAATACCTTTCTTTATATATCTACCTAACTTCTATCTTTCAAAGTCCCTTTTATCTTTGATACGGTCCTAATTATATTTAGGTTTGCATAGAAGTCACTGATTAGGCTGGATGGCTGCATATTATTGTGTTATTTACGATAATGCTTCGAACTGACCAAAGCGTCACTCTGACCTTGACCGGTTTTCATGTATCGTTGAGAGAAATTGATTCTCACAAACTCAACTTTGTCTTTTCAATCATTGTTTTGTCATTTTTGTATCACTATTACATATCCCGTACCTATGTTGCATATGATTTTAGTTTGTTTATAAGGATTTGGTTGTAATGAGTGATGCTTGGTTCCTCTGCAAAGATTGCTAATTTATGCAGACAGGTACTCGCGCAGGAATTTAGCCGATTCCATTTACTTTCGGACTTTACCGCTTCGTACTAAGTCAATGTATAATTTTCCCCCAAGTAACGCATATCATGATGTTTGTCTAGGGTTCTTCTTTTTATCTGTATGATTTATGAGTTTGTCCATTATTCCAGTTTAGAGAGTTTTGTAATTTTCCGCACTGAAGTTGGTTCAGTGCCTTCACTAGGACCATTGTTTTTGCATCCTACTAAATAAATATAAGTTTTTACGAAATGTGATCTATTGCAATGGAAAGCTAAAGGTCGTAGCTTTAATTTGATGTATTGTTTGTTATGATTGGTTATGTATTTGTTTAAATAACGTAGGGTAAAGCAAGTGTAAGAAACACAGATTTCGTGTTTCTGGCCGTATTCAGGCGATTTTTATTCTCGGCGGACGGTGCTTTCTGTGCAGTCCGCGCCGGGGCTATAAGTATAAGCCGGACCCCGGCATAAGGATGCATTCGCTCCTAGCAGCTGAACACGACACTACACTTGCTTTGCTGTCTACGGGTTTCGCCTTCGGCCTCTACGTTTCCTTGCATTGTTTTCTTGATTAAAAAGTTGAAACAAGACGCTTGGACTTGGGCTTCGTGTGTCTACTACTACTACCCTTCCACTCCTCCACTACATTTGGCGCTGCGAGCAGGGTACAGAAGCATCAACTGAAAGAAGACAGTACAGGCAAACATGGCGGACGAGGCAAACACCCCCAACCTGCGGCTCTGCAAGCTGAGGCGTTTCACCGGCGAGGGCGACTGCGCCGAGACTTTTATCCAAGAGGCCAAGCTGATCCTGCAGCTACAGACGGTCCCTGCACTTGCTGCAGCGGCATGGATCCTTGGAGCGCTGGACGGAAGGGCTCGACAGGAGGTCATCAGGCGACCAGCAGCTGAGGTCAACACGCCGGCCAAAATTTACGCCATCTTGGAGCAGACGTGGGGCGACCAGCGAGATAGTGTCGCGCTGGCTGCCGCCTTCCACAGACGACAACAGGGTCTCGGCGAGTCCGTTAGCGAGTACGCCAGCCATCTACGCGCTGTGTGGGCCAAGACCAATGCTGCCGAGGCCAACACACTGAACGACAATACGCTGCGCAAGACCTTCGCCACAGGACTCCACCCACAATCCCTGAAGCGTGACATGTGCCGCTTCCTGCGAGAAAAGCCGGCCGCCACCTTCGACGAGGTCACCAGCGAGGCCATGCGATGGATGCGGGAAGATAGCCCTGCTGAAGCAACAGCTGAACAAGTCTTCGCTGCACCGGACCCCTCCATCGCAAGGCTCGAAGCACGCATCGCTGCCCTCACCACGGAGACAGAGTGCCTCAAGCTACAACTGGCGTCACAACCACCACCAGCTGCACCGACGCACCACCATCACCAGCAGCAGAACCATCAACCCCAGTGCAACTGGTGTGGCAGAGTCGGCCACCGTGAATCCGACTGCTTCCAGGAACAGCGATACCACAACAAACAGCGGCATCGGCCCCGACCACAGCAACAACAACAGCACCAGCAGCATGAAAAACTTTTAACCCCCGCTGTCACAAAACATTCAGCGGGGGGTAGGAAGAAGAAGACATCACTCACCGGCCAGTGTCCAACTGCCGATATCTCAATCAACGGACGCCCGGCCGAAGCTCTACTCGACACAGGCAGTGAGGTGACGACCGTCACCGACACATGGGTGGCCCAGCATCTCGCCCACTGCGACATCAGTGCCTGCCACGTCACCCTTCGAGCTGTCAACGGCGCTGAAGTTCCTTACTCCGGGGTCATCGTCGTCGACATCTCCATCCTGGGCCACCTCTGCAAGGATGTTCCAGTCCTTGTCGTCAAGGAGCCTACCGAGCCGTTCATGCAGAACCGCAAGAAGCGACTGCCGGTCTTGGTGGGCATGAACGTCCTTTCAACTTGCCTGCCCCAGATGTCCAACCTCCCTCCTTCCCTGCAAGCTGCTGTCCGGGAAGTTCGACTAGATCGCAACTCAACACGTGGTCTAGCTCGGACTTCCACTCCCTGCTCAATCCCTGCCTACTCCATGGCCACAATCCGGGTTACCAGCAACCAGAGGTACACTCGGCAATTGCTGGCTTCCCCCCTTTCCCATCCCCTTCCTGGCGGTCTGCTGACTGTCCCCACCTTGGTCGCTGGGGACCCCTCCTGCCGGTTCATCAGGATCGCAAACCTCTCTCCTGAGGACAAGACGCTGCCTGCCAGAACGCCGATCGCCACACTGCACGCAACTGACACAGTCGAGAGCCAGTCCGACGTCACCTACAGCGCTACAGTCAACGAGCTAGTCATCTCCACGCAGCGCCTGTCTTCAGGAGACACAAAAACACCGGCACCAGCTCCATTCCATCTGCCAGACTTCGATGGAACCAGCAGCCAGAAGCAACGCCTCGAAGAGCTGCTGAGCAAACGAGCTGACGCGTTCCAGACCACTCCAGCAGACTTGGGCTACTGCGACGCCGTCCACCACAAATTGAGGACGACAGACTCCAAACCTGTCGCCCAGCCTTACCGCCGCATTCCCCCAAACAATCTCAAGGAGGTGCAAGAGCATCTGAAGGAGCTGCTCGACCGCAATATCATCACAGAGAGCCATAGCCCTTACGCTGCCCCAATTGTCATCGTCAGGAAGAAGGACGGCTCCATCCGCCTCTGCGTCGACTACCGCCGGCTCAATTCCAAGACAGTCGGCGACGCCTACCCGCTGCCACGAATCCAGGAGTCCTTCGACGCACTGGTGGGGTCTCAATACTTCTCGACCCTCGACCTGGCCAGCGGCTACCACCAGATTGCGATGGACCCGGCGGACCAGCACAAGACGGCGTTTGTCACCCCCATGGGCCTCTACGAATACACACGCATGCCCATGGGACTCATCTCTGCCCCAGCCACGTTCCAGCGTCTTATGCAGACCACCATGTCAGAGTTCTTGTTCCAGTTCTTGCTTGTCTACCTGGACGACCTCCTCGTCTACTCAAAGACCTTTGACGAGCACCTGGAACACCTCGACCGCCTGCTGGAACGTCTCATCAAGACCGGCCTCAAGATCCGACCAGACAAGTGTCAGTTCCTTCGCCGCCAGGTCACCTATTTGGGCCACACAATTTCGGCAGAGGGCATCAGCTGTGAAGCCGGCAAGGTCGACGCCGTGGTCAACTGGCCTACGCCCACGACCACAACTGAAGTCCGCAGCTTCCTCGGGTTCGCAAGCTATTACCGGCGCTTCATTGCCAAGTTTTCGAAGCTCGCGGGTCCTCTGCACGACCTGGTGGCAGAGGCCGAAAAAGGCACCAAGAAGAAGAAGAAAACAGACCTGAGGCACCTCTGGCAAGACACGCATCAAGTCACTTTCGACGCCATGAAGCGAGCCCTGACCTCGGCCCCAGTCCTTGCCTACGCTGACTTCAAGCAGCCTTTCATCCTGGAGACAGACGCCAGCCACGACGGACTTAGCGCCATCCTCTCCCAAGAACAGGAAGGACGACGCAGAGTCATCGCCTACGCGAGTCGACGATTGCGGCCGACGGAGAAAAACCAGGCTGCATACAGCAGCATGAAGCTGGAATTCCTGGCGATAAAATGGGCAATCTCCGAAAAATTCAGACACTACCTGCTGGGGGCCACATTTACCGTCCTCACAGACAACAACCCGTTGGTCCACTACAAAACGGCCCCCCTCGGAGCTCTGGAGCAGCGCTGGGCAGCCCAACTGGCTCAGTTCAACTTTACGATCAGATACCAGCCAGGGAAAACAAACCCCGCTGACGCCCTCTCCAGGATGCCCCCGTCATTTCCCTCTCCCACGACGTCCACCTCCCTCCCCCCTGAATTGGCAGCAGCGCAACAAATCTGCTGCGAGCGACAGGCTGCCGCCATCCCAGACGTCGCTCCCGCCTTCCATCATCCAGACACAAAAGCAGAGCCTGAGACAATCTTCCCTCGGCTGTCGTCCACAGAACTACAACGGCTTCAGAGGGAAGACACCACCATCGGGCCTGTTTTAACGACCTGGCCCACCAAACCTGCCACAGGCCAAGACCGTCAGCTGCGCAGTCTTGTACAACAGCACGACCGTCTCTATCTGAGAGATGGCGTCCTCTATAGAAAGGTAACTGACTCCATCCACGGGCCCCAGTTCCAGCTCGTCTTGCCGTCAACGCTCCGTCCAGATGTCCTAGCCATGCTACACGACAACATGGGTCATCAGGGCTACGACAGAACCATGCAACTTCTTCGGTCCCGGGTCTACTGGCCAGCAATGTACAGCCAGGTGAAGCAGTACCTCGACAACTGTCAGCGCTGCTGTATGGGTCGTCTCCCCTCGACGACCCACACCACTTCTACGCCTCTGCTGGCCAGCCGCCCTCTTCAGGTCCTCGCTGTGGACTTCACCAAGCTAGAAATTGCCAGCGACAACCGCGAGAACGTCCTCGTCCTCACTGATGTCTTCAGCAAGTTCACACAGGCGATTCCCACCAGGAATCAAGAAGCTGCGACGGTGGCGAAAGTTCTGGTCAACAACTGGTTCCAGCGCTTCGGGGTTCCGGAGCGAATCCACAGTGACCAGGGCAGAGACTTTGAATCCAAACTCATAAAGGAACTCTGCGACATGTACGGCATCAAAAAGAGTCGCACCACACCGTATCATCCGCAAGGCAACGACCAGTGCGAACGGTTTAACAGGTCAATGCATAACCTGTTACGCTCCCTGCACCACGAGCAGAAGACCAGGTGGCCCCTTCATCTCCCGGAGCTGGTCCAGGCCTACAACAACACACCCCATGCGTCCACGGGCTTCGCACCACACTTCCTGCTCTTCGGGCAACAACCCAGGCTGCCCGTTGACGACATGTTGGGCTTCCCAGCCCCAGCAGCCAGCGGCACCATCGACTGGGTGCGGCAACATCGCCTGCGTTTGACAGAGGCTCATCAGAAGGCCTTTGACCACCTTCAACAGGCGGTGGTCAAGAGGACAGCGCTCACTGACAGACGCGCTGCAGACCACGGCCTCAACGTTGGCGACCACGTCTACCTGCGGAACCGGGTCCTGGGGCGCAACAAAATCCAGGACTATTGGAAGCCAGACATCTACAGGGTGACCTGCCGCGTCGCTGAACATCAGCACGTCTACCTCGTCGCGCCTTTAGCTGGTGGCGCGGAGCGAGCGGTCAATAGAAAGGACTTGCTGCCAGCCTCCGAGACTCTTGACAATCAAGACGAAGATACACCGTCTTCGGCTACCTCGGTGCCGAGTGAAACAGACTCTGAGAGTGACAGTGATGACGAACTCTGGATCACACTTCCAAGGCCCAGACCTGCGGCTCTTGCGGGTCCGGCTGTGGTTGCTGTGCCTCCTCCTGCACCTGTTGCTCAACCGGTACCAGCACCTCGCCGGTCACAACGAATTGCTTGCATGCAAGGTAACAATTAACTTGATTTTATTTTTTGAATGATCGTTTACTCGGTAGGCTGAATTTGACTGATTCAGCTAAAGAACAATGCTACTAGTATTAGCATTCAACTGGGCTAAATAATGTCTTGCACATAAAACTCGCGAGTGTATCGTAACCCATGTGTATCGTTGCGATTTTTTCCCCGTTTTCATCACATATTATTTCTGGAGATCAGTAAGGTCTGAGTAGTAGTCGGTTAAAAGTCCAAAGTTAAGCCCTCAGTGCCATTGGCCCGTAAAGCTACCTATTTACGATTTAGGCGCAGAAACCCCTACAATTGATGAACGGGAATTATGGTTGACACATATATTTTGGGTAATGAACTCGTATCTAACTCATGACGTGGTGATATAGTAAGATGCCTTTACTGTAAAGCCGTGAGCGAGAGTTTTTGTGAAGTGTTGAGCTTGTGCATACAAGAACACACATTGAAAGAGAAATCCTATATTATCAACTAAACGGATTGGTGGGGATGAAGGTTGCATTTTTGTATGGTAGTGTTGACATTGTGTTACTTTTTCTCAGTGGAGAAAATTTGATAAATGTAGCAATGTTTTCCCATGAAATTCCTGATTGTTTGCACTTTTATGTTTTTGACGCAGTACTTTGATCATATGTGAGACACTTTGTAAAATGCAGGCCTCACTTTTGATTTAGCAAAGCTGGTACTGATCACGAGAACATGTTTTTGTAACTGTCGATTTTCTCAGTGACATATGTGAAAGTCATAGGCAAAGTTTTCGCAATTTTTCTCTTTTTGGATAATCTAAGATGGTTTGATAAATTCAGCCCTTAGGCTTTCCTGTTTTTCTTAAAATCAGCGCGGCCGCTGATATGTAAAAGAGTTGGGGGGGATGTAGCAAAGTGCACTTCGCTACCCTAAACACTCTAATCATCGCATAGCGAAACAGCCTTGTGTACAGTACAAACGGGATAACCCATCCCATAGCAGACGATACGATGATGCGCGCGCACCTTGCCGGCGCAAATTCTAATACAATACCTTTCTTTATATATCTACCTAACTTCTATCTTTCAAAGTCCCTTTTATCTTTGATACGGTCCTAATTATATTTAGGTTTGCATAGAAGTCACTGATTAGGCTGGATGGCTGCATATTATTGTGTTATTTACGATAATGCTTCGAACTGACCAAAGCGTCACTCTGACCTTGACCGGTTTTCATGTATCGTTGAGAGAAATTGATTCTCACAAACTCAACTTTGTCTTTTCAATCATTGTTTTGTCATTTTTGTATCACTATTACATATCCCGTACCTATGTTGCATATGATTTTAGTTTGTTTATAAGGATTTGGTTGTAATGAGTGATGCTTGGTTCCTCTGCAAAGATTGCTAATTTATGCAGACAGGTACTCGCGCAGGAATTTAGCCGATTCCATTTACTTTCGGACTTTACCGCTTCGTACTAAGTCAATGTATAATTTTCCCCCAAGTAACGCATATCATGATGTTTGTCTAGGGTTCTTCTTTTTATCTGTATGATTTATGAGTTTGTCCATTATTCCAGTTTAGAGAGTTTTGTAATTTTCCGCACTGAAGTTGGTTCAGTGCCTTCACTAGGACCATTGTTTTTGCATCCTACTAAATAAATATAAGTTTTTACGAAATGTGATCTATTGCAATGGAAAGCTAAAGGTCGTAGCTTTAATTTGATGTATTGTTTGTTATGATTGGTTATGTATTTGTTTAAATAACGTAGGGTAAAGCAAGTGTAAGAAACACAGATTTCGTGTTTCTGGCCGTATTCAGGCGATTTTTATTCTCGGCGGACGGTGCTTTCTGTGCAGTCCGCGCCGGGGCTATAAGTATAAGCCGGACCCCGGCATAAGGATGCATTCGCTCCTAGCAGCTGAACACGACACTACACTTGCTTTGCTGTCTACGGGTTTCGCCTTCGGCCTCTACGTTTCCTTGCATTGTTTTCTTGATTAAAAAGTTGAAACAAGACGCTTGGACTTGGGCTTCGTGTGTCTACTACTACCCCTTCCACTCCTCCACTACACTAAATATCAGGTGCAGCATATGAATTACCTGTTTAACCGTGTCTTGTCTCCTGGCAATAGCAAACTGGTTACGGACTGTGTTCATGGTTACTTAGTATCAAGTGCAGTTAGCCTTTGCCTGCTGTCTGATGAAAAGAAATGGTTGTCTTTTTGGTTATAAATTATGAAGAGCAGTAATCATTTTCGTTTTGGTTTTCAACCCCCTTGGTCTGATCTCATCATAAGAAGAAGTCAATTTTAGGATGTGTTCATGGTTACAAAATAGCAGGTGCAAAAACTTGTTTTACGGGAAAGAAGAGATCACTGAACCGCCCCCCCCCCCCTCGCCCCTCCCCAATCTCCCTCCCCCTCCCCTCCCCCAACTCACGAAGAGTGAGTTTGACAGGAAGGATTTGCCTGTTTGAATACTCCCGTCTCTTCTCCTGATAAAGGGAAACTGGTTATGGACTGTCTTGATGCATGGTTACTTAATATCAGGTGATAGTCCAGTCGCCAATCCATAAGGGGATTTTTTTGGTCAGGATTTTGAGCGCGTCAATACTTAAATATGTATTTGTTTTTGCCATATATGCCATACTAGAGGAATACCCGGCTTCGCCGGGTGAATCGCGAGACAGAGACAGACAGCGTGGCGGTTCGCCGTTTTAGAGCACGTGTTGAACATTTTCATCCACCAGTTTGTGCCCACACAAAGGAAAGCAAGAACATACAGAGAAACAAAAGCCGCCAGACCCCATCACAAACAGAACTCTACAATCCACAGGTGTTGCCTAGGGAGCTAGCTATAAATAGCTCACAACTTCTAAGGCGAACAACTCTGCAGAGTCTGCTGTGAAGGGCGACGGTAGTCTCCCTGTCACACTCGACCCCCTTTGAATGAACTTTGTCCCCAAAGTTTGGAACCATGGACCCGCCAAGCTTAGGTCCCTCCCAGGTTGGTGGAATGGGAAGAGCACGAAAATGATTCAGTGGCCTGAACATTTCATGTCGAGTCCCATCCCTGTCGACGACGCCAAATGTAACCGAGTGCCGAAACACAACAATCACCTTTGAAGGCGAAGTCCACTCAAACGGGTTTGAGAACTTTAGAGCTTATTTGTAAGCCCTATAATAACTGTTATGGCTTCTCAAAGGAAGGCCAGAACATACAGAGAGACAAAAGCCGCCAGACCCCATCACAAACAGAACTCGACAATCCACAGGTGTTGCCTAAACACACACACACACACACACACACACACACACACACACACACACACACACACACACACACACACACACACACACACACACACACACACACACACACACACACACACACACACAGAAGCCGTATATATCTATCTATATATATATATAAATATATAGAGATAGATGACAGTGGATTTTTCGATAAATAGATTCGACCTTTGCACTTTTACAGTGACGACAACTTACGGGTACATGCAAGGAAAGCCGCGTTCTGGACAGTGCAGTGACCTTCTAAAAATAGTAACGGGAATATCTGAAGCTGCTTGGAAGGAAGGGAGATAAACGCGCAAAACACTGGAGAAGATAAGGAAGAGTTACTGGGAATGGATCTACAGAAAAACCAAAATCGGTTCAGCGCCGCGCGCTGAAAGCACGTGTTGAAAATTCTCATCGACCAGGTTGTGTCCGGGATCTACCTGAATATGCCCACCAAATTTGAAGCAGATCCATCGAGAACTTTGGCCGTGCATCGCGAACACACACACACACACACACACACACACACACACACACACACACATAGGTGGTTTTACAGTCATTTGGGGTCGGCTGTGTATCAAAATGCCATCTTGCTCAAAACACAGGCATTTGGGGTCTCTTTTGTTTTAAGTGTTAGAAAGTTTCTTAAAACTTCAATGAGCGTTAAATGCCATTTTAAAGTGTGAAAACTCATTTCAGGAGGTTATTACATAAAATGCAACCTCCAGCGTGATTTTTAGAAAAACAGACATTTGGGGACGATGTTTGCTGTACAGCAGTGAAATGGGGACGTATGTGTACACAAAGTGCAGAGCTAGAATTACGTTATCGGTGCTATGAATGTTTTAGGTGTTAGAAAGTTTGTTAAAACTTCAATGAGCGTTAAATGCCATTCTAAAGTGTCAAAACTCATTTCAGGAGGTTATTACATAAAATGCAACCTCCAGCGTGATTTTTTAGAAACAAACAGGTATTTGGGGACGATGTTTGCTGTACAGCAGTGAAATGGGGACGTCCAAAAGTGCAGAGCTCCCGCAGAGCTATATGAATGGTTTCATCACATACATGGCGCTAGGCGACATATGTTGTGAAAAATTTTACAAATCACGTTTTTGCGCCCGATATTTTCTTGTCATCTCCAAAGTCAAGGGACAAACACGAAATTCCTTGACTTTTGGGGTAGCGCGACTCTGTTAATTTTAAGAATTAAAAAAAAAAAAATCATTACTAGGATGTCCCATCGTTGGGAAATTCCGGTCGCTTCCTCCGAGTGGAAAGCTAGCAGTGACAGAGTCGCACTACCCCAAGTCAAGGGATCTATTAGTCCTGTTTCGCCGTTATCCCAATTCGCCCCCATCCCATTTTGGCGACATTCCTCAGGCCAAGTGTCATTTTACCACCATATCATGTACCATTAGCTCCACACCCCATTTTGGCGCAATCCCGTTTCGCCGTTAGCCCATTTCGCCCCCATCCCATTTTACCGACATTTTACAGGCCAAGTGTCATTTTACCACCATGTCATGTACCATTAGCTCCACGTCCCATTTTGACGCAATCCCGTTTGGCCGTTATCCCATTTTGCCCCCATCCCATTTTTGCGACATTTCATAGGTTATGTGTCATTTTACATGCCATTCTAAAGTGTCAAAACTCATTTCAGGAGGTTATTACATAAAATGCAACCTCCAGCGTGATTTTTTAGAAACAAACAGGTATTTGGGGACGATGTTTGCTGTACAGCAGTGAAATGGGGACGTCCAAAAGTGCAGAGCTCCCGCAGAGCTATATGAATGGTTTCATCACATACATGGCGCTAGGCGACATATGTTGTGAAAAATTTTACAAATCACGTTTTTGCGCCCGATATTTTCTTGTCATCTCCAAAGTCAAGGGACAAACACGAAATTCCTTGACTTTTGGGGTAGCGCGACTCTGTTAATTTTAGGAATTAAAAAAAAAAAATTAATTACTAGGATGTCCCATCGTTGGGAAATTCCGGTCGCTTCCTCCGAGTGGAAAGCTAGCAGTGACAGAGTCGCACTACCCCAAGTCAAGGGATCTATTAGTCCTGTTTCGCCGTTATCCCAATTCGCCCCCATCCCATTTTGGCGACATTTCTCAGGCCTAGTGTCATTTTACCACCATATCATGTACCAATAGCCCCACATCCTATTTTGGCGCAATCCCGTTTGGCCGTTAGCCCATTTCGCCCCCATCCCATTTTTGCGACATTTTACAGGCCAAGTGTCATTTTACCACCATGTCATGTACCATTAGCTCCACTTCCCATTTTGGCGCAATCCCGTTTCGCCGTTATCCCATTTTGCCCCCATCCCATTTTTGCGACATTTCATAGGCCATGTGTCATTTTACCACCGTGTCAAACCACTAGCGCCACATTCCATTTTGTCGCCATGCCGTTTTGCCGTCATCCCATTTTGCCGCCATCTCTATTTCGCGACATTTTGGATTGTGGCAAAAATGGAATTTGGCCTAAACGGAATGTCTTCCTAGTTGAATAACGCAGTATAGTAGTATAGTGAGGCTTGGCAAGAAGAATAAATAAAAAATGTGATGGCGGCCAAATGGGATGGTGTCAAAATGGGATGACGTGCTATTGTTATGACACGGTAGTAAAATGACGCTTGGCTTGTGAAATGTCGCGACAATGGGATGGGGGATAAATGGAATACGGTGAAACGGCATGGCGGCCAAATGGAATATGGTGTCAAAATGGGATGTCGCGCTATTGTTATGACATGTTAGTAAAATGCCCTGTCACGTAGTCTCAATCCAAATTGGAAATCCATAGCATCATCATTATAATCATCCTCATCTCATTAATCATCCAAAATTATAAATTTTATAAAATGACGCTTGGCTTGTGAAATGTCGCGAAAATGGGATAGGGAAAAAAATGGGACGGCGGCAAAATGGGATTGCACCAAAATGGGATGTGGATCAGCCACTAGATTTCCAATTTTAAAGTCTTAGGTATGACCCGGTGTGACGTTTTCATCTTTCGCCGTGTTGATATTTCGATTTTCGGCCTCGTTGATCTAGTATAAACTCTACACTGAACAAAAAAAAACACCCTTCGATAGTACTGATGAGCGACCTTGTGTACCTTACATTCATGGGGCCAAATTTGTCCAACCAATTATTTTATTTAACTTAGAAATTTGATTCATCCTAAAATGTTTCCCTTCTTACTCAAGGGACGTAACCACTCGGTACACGTTTTCGAAGAATTCGATTTTGGGAGTGAAATCTATTTAATTTCACAACCAATTTTTTTCACATGCAAGAAACTGACATGCTTTTCGTCCATAAATAATTTCTCTTCTTAATTTTACCAGGAAACAACATTTCGGTCTCGAGTAAATATCGAGGGGGAAATATGTACACAGGCGAAAGATGAAATCGTGACACCGGCCGAGGTTCAAACCCACGACCTCCCGATCACGGGGCGGACGCCTTACCACTAAGCTAATCGTGCCGGTTTACCCTTGAGTGACAGACGGACAGACAAAAGAATATACAGACAGACCGTAATTAACACAAACACACACACTCAGCAGAGCAAAGCGGTATAACACACAAACTCAGCAGAGCAAGGCAGTATTACACACACAGACTCTGCAGAGCAACTAAGTCGGTGACACACAGACACAGTTATTTGGGGACGATGTTTGCTGTATAGCAGTGAAATGGGGACGTCCAAAAACCGATAGCTCTGCGCTGTGCTATGAATGGTTTCATCAGTTACATATGGCGCTAGGCGACATAAGAGTATTTCCAATCCAGTCAGTAGCTAGCATTCACGACCCTGACAACGGATGGTTTGAGTCTGATTTATGAGAATGAGAATGAGGGAGAGAGAGTTGTATTAAATTGAATTGAATTAAATTGAATTGAATTTATCTTTCTCTTAACACTGTAACAGAACAAGAAATGCTAAAATGTTTTTTTTCCATCCCGCCCTCGCCCATTGAGTTGAAATAGAAGTTAACCACATTATGTTTGAAAATGTTCCAGTGCTTTATGTACAATAATGTTTCAATACAATCATAGTGTATTAACATTTTACCAGTATCAGCTGCAAAATAGAAGTAGTGCTTTACAAGTTTCGAAAGAGAAACAGCATGTAATGATACGTAAATGGTGTACAGCAGTGAATTGGGGACTGTTTCCCAAACAGCAGTCAGATGGGGTCTGGTTGTTGTACAGCAGTCATTTGGAGGCACAAGCTAAAACTGCTTCAGAGATGTGTGTTTTTCATTGGCTTTGATCTCCGCTGAGAGGGAGAGAGTCAGAAAGAGCGACATAGACAGATAGACAGAGACAGAGAGACAGACCGAGACAACAAAGGAGAGGTTAAGGACACCCCCTTACCCTTGAATGACAGACGGACAGACAAAAGAATATACAGACAGACAGACCGTAATTAACACAAACACACTCAGCAGAGCAAAGCGGTATAACACAAACTCTGCAGCAAGGCAGTATTACACACACACACACACACACTCTGCAGAGCAACTAAGTCGGTGACACACAGACACAGGTATTTGGGGACGATGTATGCTGTACAGCAGTGAAATGTGCTTGTTTGTTTGTTTGTTTGCTTCACGCCCAGCCGACCACGAAGGGCCATATCAGGGCGGTGCTGCTTTGACATATAACGTGCGCCACACACAAGACAGAAGTCGCAGCACAGGCTTCATGTCTTACCCAGTCACATTATTCTGACACCGGACCAACCAGTCCTAGCACTAACCCCATAATGCCAGACGCCAGGCGGAGCAGCCACTAGATTGCCAATTTTAAAGTCTTAGGTATGACCCGGCCGGGTTTCGAACCCACGACCTCCCGATCACGGGGCGGACGCCTTACCACTAGGCCACCGTGCCGGTATGGTTTGAGTCCTATTTATGAGAACGAGAATGAGGGAGAGATGATTGTATTGAATTGAATTGAATTAAATTGAATTGAATTGATCTTTATCTTAACACTGTAACAGAATAGGAAATGCTAAACTACTTTTTTTTTTCATCCCGCCCTCGCTCATTGAGGTGAAATAGAAGTTAACCACATTATGTTTGAAAATGTTTCCAGTGCATTATGTACAATAATGTTTTAATACAATCATAGAGTATTAACGTTTTACCAGTATCAGCTGCAAAATATAGTAGTAGTGCTTTACGAGTTTTGCAAGAGAAGCAGCATGTAATGATACGTAAATGTGATACAACAGCGATCAAAGTTCAAGTCTGAAGGTAGGCTCTGAGAAGTGTAACCAGTGCATGCAAATCCTTGGCGATATGATTTATCTCAATAAGGTACAGTGTTCGTCGCACATCCGCAGGCTCCTCAATAAATGCCAGTCGTTCTGATTCATCATAACTCATGTCTGCTTTGTCCCTGAATAACGTCCAGTACAATGTTTCAGCTTTGGTACAATCGTAGGTGAACATGAAGTCATCTGATTTTGCAAGCAGCTGTTTGGATGAAGCATTGTACACCATTCTAATCACTTTCTTTCGTGTTCTGGGGTTCGTAGTAATTTCTAAAGCAAGTGCTTTTACTTCCCCTAGACTGTACTCCCTTTCCAAAGCATCCTTTTCAGCTTTAGTCAACTGCTTTTCCACTGGTTCCTCTGTATCACTCTCTGACGTAAAATATCTGTCCTTGTCACTGTCAGTGGCCACGCATGTGGAGTCAACGGATTGCTGCAAGGCAGGTTCCGTCAGCTTGGATGGAATGTGGCTCCGTGATTCACGTGCTTCAATGTTCACAACACAGCTTGCCTCGCTGTCAATGCGTTCGCCGGCGTGTAGTCTCATTTTCTGTTTGTGCCTAACGTCGGGAACTTTGTCGTACGTGTTTGTGTGAATTATGCCTGATGTTGTGCTGGCATGATTTCGCAGATGATCGATCAGCTGTATCAACAGAAGAAACGCATACCTCTTTGCTGTTAAATTGTTGGGATCATTGTCTGTCACGTCTGAGCTGCGAAGGGGTTTTGTTTACGTTGCGTTGACTAGCTCGGCAAATGGCGGCCTGTTGGTTCTCTGTGCTGAGCAGTTGAAGTGTGACTGTGGCTCCTTCTCATTCTCCGGTGACTTTCCAGTACTTGACATAGTGGTCAGCTGGCAGGCCTGTCAAGGTAGCTTCCACAGCAGTTGGTAGTCCAACGACAGGCATTTTCTTCACTTGTTCAAGTAAATTGCTGGAGCGAAAAATGTGTGCTGCCGGAGGGACAGATAGAGAGAGAGAGAGAGAGAGAGAGAGAGAGAGAGAGAGAGAGAGAGAGAAAGAGAGAGAGAGAGACAATGACAATGACAATTCTTTATTTAACGAGGGTAGTAGATTAAGCAGTGGTCTGCTTTTTTACATCCATCCCTCGCCCTAAAGAGGGACTAACTAAAAAAATGAAATAAAAAATACAAGATACAAATTAGAAAATAGATAACTAAAATTCTACATTTTAACAGATAACTAAAGTGAAAACACATTATACATATGTACACAAAATGCATTACATTGAGGTAAATTGCGAGTTGATTGATGTGAATTA
The DNA here is from genome assembly GCF_037325665.1 of Littorina saxatilis. Taxonomy (NCBI): domain Eukaryota; kingdom Metazoa; phylum Mollusca; class Gastropoda; order Littorinimorpha; family Littorinidae; genus Littorina; species Littorina saxatilis. The sequence goes on from NC_090247.1 coordinate 20,055,477, forward strand.
AGTGGTATAGTGCAGCTTGCACTTTCTCAACATCATGCTCTAATCCATACATTACATTTTAAAGAAAATCAATCAAACAAGCAAGACATTGCCAAGATCATCACACATCTAAATACATGTAGTGGTTGGTTTGTAAGTCCCTTCATTCGAAAGGGGTTTGTGTACATTATACCAATAAAGAGGAGAGGGGCATGTTTAATACAAAAATTGTATTTGTAATTGTAGAGAGAGAGAGTGAGAGTTGGGGTAATTAAATAAGAAAGAAAGACAGAGACAGAGTGAGAGAGACGGACAAACAGACGGACAGACATACGGACAGACAGTAACCTGCGAGAGAGAGAGGAAGACAGACAGATAGGCACACAGTCAAAAACCGGGAAAAAAAATCATAGAAAGAGATAGAGATAAAATACACAATTGCAACAGCTCTGCAGATTTCTTTCCTACGTGTTTGTTTAAAACAAATCTGACAGAGAAAGGAGAACAAAACAGAGAGAGAGTAGGAAAGAGAAAGTGTGTAAGAGAGAGAGAGAGAGAGAGAGAGAGAGAGAGAGAGAGAGAGAGAGAGAGAGAGAGAGAGAGAGAGAGAGAGAGAGAGAGAGGGGGGGGGCGAGAGAGAGAACGGGAGAGAGAGATGACGATGATGATTTAACGTTGTTATACAATGAATAGGGTTAGAGGCTATCACGCAGCAAACTCTCCAAGAGAGGGAAATAAAGAGATATATCATCATCATCATCATCATCATCATCATCATCATCATCATCATCATCATCATCATCATCGACATCGGCATCGGTATTGGGATCAGCATCGTCACCTACATGTGTCTTTTCATGTTGTTTTTTTGTTTGTCGGCTTGTCTAGTCTGTCTGTCTCTGTCTCAGTCTCTGTGTCTGTCTGTCTGTCTGTCTGTCTGTCTGTCTGTCTGTCACGGGCTTGGGGTCTCTGTTTAATTTCGTCTGTTTTCCGTTGTTGCATCTTATTTGCATAACCATCTTCGATAATCATTTGGTCGAAATTTGCCAGGAATAAACCATCATTTGTAATACGTTATGCTGACTGTAAGAGAGAGAGAGAGAGAGAGAGAGAGAGAGAGAGAGAGAAGAGAGAGA